>NC_133327.1:660788081-661122724 GCF_042186555.1 Aquarana catesbeiana | reverse complement strand
ATTATTCCTTGTATGTGTATGATGTGATCTTTGAAAATACCAGATGGAAGTTGTGGCTTTATTGATCAGCGTTCTTACCAGGAGGTGGAGTGAATATGGGATCTGCGTTTACCATTAACCAGCCACTATATGGATGATGACCAAGCTCTTACCATTCACTACAAGCTTGTTTTTAAAACCCTTAAGGTGAGGGCATGCCTGAAGGGGGAGAGTGCACATTGCATGAAGACACCATTTGTTTCACCTTTTTTCTTTGATATGTTTATGGACTTTTTCTTGCTTATCAATTTTGAGGACTGTGTATATACACACTGAGCACTTGCATTTTTTTCATCTGCCTATGAGCACCTGCACTATAATTGGGGATATTTTACTTAATTATCCTATTATCTGTTTATTTATTTTATATGACCATTTTTAGAGTTTTAGTATATTGCATAATTGTTAGCGCTGCACATGGGTATATATGTGAATACTTATGTACATGGGATTTTTTTTTTGTTTTTTTATTTTTAATACATTTGCAAATATTTCAAACAAGCTTCTTTCACGTTGTGTTTATGGGGTATTGTTTGTAGAATTTTGAGGAAAATAATGCATTTAATCCATTTTGAAATAAGGCTGTAACATAACAAAATGTGGAAAAAGTGAAGCGCTGTGAATACTTTCTTGGTGTAATTATATATATTATACACACACACACATATAATATATATATATATATATATATATATATATATATATATATATATATATATATATATATATATATATATATATATAAATCAGTATACATGTGTGTAGGTGTTCCATACAGACTAGAGATTTTTTTAATAAGAGGAAATAAAAGCAAATAAAAAGAATCCTGCAGTGAGCAGCAGACGAGACTCACTGGGTAAGGCGAGGAGGGAGATGTATGTCTTCAGTTTCTCAAACGCTGCCGTCATTCTCTTCATGTCTCTGTGGATTTCCAGATTCCGCCCCTGTAACGGTACTGTGCAAAGTGGCGAAGCCGACTCCTCCTCCAAACTGAGACACAGGAATAATATTTCTATTAGAGCTTTCAACAGTCAACTTTTTTGAAGCCTAATCATAGTTTCCACAAAAACGATACAGAGCAAGTAAAGCACAACTAAAAGGCAAACATTTTTTTTTTCTATTGTGGATAGAGTAAGGGAGGGTTATAACCCCTGTCAGTGCTGAGCACAATGGCCACAGGGGATCGCTGCTTCCATCCACAAGAATACAAGACCTCCTCTGTGACATCACCGCCTCTACTCTCCATCTCTTCCAATCAGGGAACACCTTATATTCCTGTGGATGGCAGCAGTGCAGAGCGTGGGCCTTCTCCTCTACACACCGACCACAAGGGGTCACTGCTGCTATTCACAAGAATACGAGACATGCTTAAATTGGACAAGGTGGAGATCATGACATCACCATCCCTCCTTATCTACCTCCAAACAGAAAATGCTTTATTTTCCTGTGAATGATAGCAGTGCTGAGCGAGTGGCTTCCCTTCTACACACTGACCACGGAGGGGGCACTGCTGCAGTTCACAGGAATACAAGGCATTCTCTGATTGGACAAGGTAGAGACTGTGACATCACCACCCCTCTCCACGTCACCCAATAAAAGATGGTCTTATATTCCTGTGAATGGTAGCAGTGTTGAGCAAGCAGCTTCCTCTGTGCATACCGACTACAGGGGGCGCTCGCCCAGCAATGCCGCCATTCACAGGAATATAAAGTGCTCTCTGATTGGAGGAGTGGAGATCATGATAACATTGCTCCTCCTCTCCACCTTGTCCAATCAGATAATGCCTTGAGTTGAATATAGGGTGTTCCATGAATGGTGGCAGTGCCGAGCGAGCTCCCCACCCCTTGAGCTGAATACAGGTTGTTCTATGAATGGTGGCAGTGCCATGTGAGAGCCCCCCCCTTGAATTGAATACTGGTTGTTCTATGAATGGTGGCAGTGCCAAGTGAGCGCCCACCCCCCTTGAATTGAATACAGGGTGTTCTATGAATGGTGGCAGTGCCAAGTGAGTTCCCCCCCCCCTGAACTGAATAGAGGGTGTTCTATGAATGGTAGCAGTGCCGAGTGCCCCCCCCCCCCCCCCGAGTTGAATATGTGTTGTTCTATGAATGGTGGCAGTGCCAAGTAAGCACCACCCCCCTTGAGTTGAATACGGGTTGATCTATGAATGGTAGGAGTGCCAAGTAGGCGCCCCCCTGTGGTCAGTATGCACACAGGCAGGCTCTCAGCACAGGACCTGTAAGATCTCAGTTATCACTGTTGTAGCGCCAACTACTAAAGTAATTGTGGGCTTCCCCAGCAGCCCCCCAGGTATGAGATATACATACTTCCACTATGCCAATCTGGAACAATGCAAAGCGGCAATGCAGATCATGCCTGGAGTTCAGCTTTAAAAAAATAAAATTCTTCCATGCACCATGTCTTTATGCGCGGTGTCTAATATATCTCATTCTCCAGCTGTCACAGCATTCTCATCCTTCATTTTGATCTACTGCCACCATTTTGTACAGCGAAGGTTGCCAGTGGGCCCGTGCGGCTGGGGAATTTGTTCAATGTCAGATGTATCCAGAGCGCAGCGTTATTATTCAAAGGCTGCTGTCAGAGGACAGATACCGGCGGCTCAGGCCTTTGAAACAGACTCTGGTTCCTTCTCAGTCAAAGCAACGCGGCTTGGCAGAGAGGTGTTGTGTGACCCCCATTGGGAATAACTATAATTACACTCCGAGCTGCAGGCAAAACGCGCTCCCTGGGCAGAAGATATTCCCAGCTACCGCCATTGCAGCTCCAGCCGGATATTCTTATAAAATGACACAAAAGCAGGTTAAATATGAACGCCGTTACACATTCACGTCTAACGAGAACGCCAACCGCAACAAAAGCAAAAAGGAATAAATAATGGAGGAAGAATTAGGATTTACCGGCGTCAATTTTTTTCGGTCGGTCTCAACTCTAAGGGGCCCGATTATAACGTGGCTTCAAAAAATAAATAAAAAATGCTGATACGTTTATAAAGCACAGCGGTTCGCTTTACAAATCTGCCCTCCGCTCGCTTCGGGACTCCAAAGCAATTGAAGTTCCATTAATTGTATCAAATGGGCCAAAAATTGCCAGGAGGAAAGCCGGTCACGTGACCCATCTAAGCCATGTGCCTAGACTCTCCGATCTCGTTAGAAGGAACACTCCAGACACACCACAGGCTGTCTGCATTTTATGAATGGAGTGTAAAATGAAGGCACATTGTAGAGTAAAGGCTGCGCTGTCTGGCGGAGGGATGGCGGCAGTATCATCTCTCTAGTGGGGGGAAAATGCAGAGACTGCAGATTCCAAAATAGCATAAACCTAGAAACATTTCACCGACATTCTATTATGATTGTAAAAAGATGAATACGACGGGTTAATGCACTTTGTCTTATGGCTAGCCGTACGCTTAACCACTTCAGCCTCGGAAGATTTGGCTGCTGAATGACCGGGACATTTTTTGCGGTTCGGCACTGCGTCGCTTTAACTGGCAATTGCGCAGTCGTGCGACGTTGTACCCAAACAAAATTGACGTCCTTTTTTCCCCACAAATAGAGCTTTCTTTTGGTGGTATTTGATCATTTTTTGCGCTACAGTTTTGAAAAAAAAAAAAAAACACAATATTTTGTACTTTTTTGCTATAATAATCCCCATTATTTAAAAAAAAAAAAATAAAATAAAATAAAATAAAGCTAAATTTTTTCTCAGTTTAGGCCGATATGTATTTTTCTACATATGTTTGGTTAAAAAAAAAAAAAAAAAAAAAAAATCGTAATAAGCCTATTTTGATTGGTTTGCGCAAAAGTTATAGCGTCTACAAAATAAGGGATAGTTTTACAGCATTTTTATTTTTTTTACTAGTAATGGCGGCGATCTGCGATTCTTCATCGGGACTGCGACATTATGGCGGACACATCGGACACTTTTGACGCATTTTTGGGACCATTGGCATTTATACAGCGATCAGTGCTACAAAAATGCACTGGTTACTGTAAAAAGGTCACTGGCAGGGAAGGGATTAACACTAGGGGACGATCAAGGGGTTAACTGCGTTCCCTGACTGTGTGGGGGGAGGGGACTGACTATAGGAGATGACAGATTGTGGTTTCTAGCTATTAGGAACTCGCGATCTGTCACTCCTCACAGAACAGAACAGGGATTTGTGTGTTTGCACACACACACTTCTGTTTTCTGCCACTTGTGCCCGCGATTGCTCGTGGTCGGGGGTCATCGCGACCGCCGGCCACGAGCATCGGCACCCCCGCAGTGCAGCGGGCGAGTGTGCGCGCCTGCTATCCCAATCCCACGAGCCAACATATAGCTACGATGATTCACGGGATCGTGCCAACCTGCCGCAGTATAATGACAGCAGATCGACAAGCGGTTAAAGGGTAAGTTCACCTTTGTGCACTTTTTTTTCCTAAATTCCAGCTCCCCTATGCACCAATATAGCATTCATGTACTTTTTTTTGCAAAAATATCAAAGCTTTCCATTAAATCTACAGTCACTTACTTTCCTTGTCTTAGTCCATGTTTACAGACGTTTCCATTAGTAATGTCTTCTTCCTTACAGACTGTAGGTCATGAAGGAGTTGACCAGCTGACCTCATTAGCACACACCCTGCATCATCCACCCACCCACCCACTCCCAGGTGCATGTTTTTTTTAAATGAATTGCAGGATGTGTGCTAATGAGGTCAGCTGATCAGCTCCTTCCTGTGTCATGATCTACAGTCTGTAAGGAAGTAGACATTACTAATGGAAACGTGGATTAGGACAAGAAAAGGAAGTGTCTGTAGATTTAATGGAAAGCTTCGATAGCTTTGCAAAAAAAAGTACATGAATGCTATATTAGTGTATAGAGGAGCTGGAATTTAGAAAAAAAAAAAAAAAAGTATACAAAAAAGGTGGACTTGCCCTTTAACCACTTGCTGCCCGCTCCGCCGTCAAATGGGTGGACGTCATATGACTGCCTCCCAGAACGACCGCTCTCGCGCGCGCACAGCAGGGCAATCGCGGCCACGCCACGACCCCGATCTGTGTAAAGGGCCGCAGCTCTTTAATCATGCGATCGGCTGTGTCCAATCACAGCCGGTCACATGTAAACACAGAGAGATGCCAGTAATCGGCGCTCCTCGCCTCACACTGACAGTGTGAAGCGAGGAGGATCGATCAGCGGCATCTCCTCCCAGGGGACAGCTAGGTATGTAATCAGGGCACTGATTACAATTAAGTGCCCATCAGTGCCTACCAGTGTCTACAACTGCCACCAATTTGTGCCCACAAGTGCCAGAAATCCGTTGCCATTAGTGATGCCAGTCAGTGCTGGCTATCAGTGTTGCCCAAAAATGCCCATCACTGCTTCCCATCAATGCCACCTATCTGTGCCCACCCATCAGTGCCACCTATCAGTGCAGCATATTCGTGCTTCCTCATCAGTGCCACCTAATCAGTGCCCACAAGTGCCACATCATCAGTGCAGCCTATCAGTGTCCATCAGTGAGGGAGAAAAATTACCGTACTTATTTACAAAATTTACTGACAGAAACTAAGAAAAACTTTTTTTTTTTTTTTTTTTTTTACCAGCCCCTTCCCCCACTCATTCTAAAACATCCCCTTGTGTATGCCTGTGTTCTGTCAGAATAGTGAACCCATCAGATTAGGTAATGGAAGTGACGTTCCGTCAGCTGCGCATGCGTTCCAGTGCTGCCAGGTTTGCTAATCTGACAGAACACCTGCAGTCAGAAGGCGGCAGCAGACATCTTACTACACCCAGCTACATCTTGACTTTCAGAGTAATTTTAGCAATAAAGTGAGCGTATATAAATAAACCTAGTATATTGAAATCTGTGATGCTGTTTGGATGTTTTAAGAAAGCCTAAAGGTTTGGCACTGAGCAGTGGGGGGTGTACCAACGTGGCCTCCGCCACCTTCCTACTGCTGGCATCCAGCTTCTTTCAAAATGTAACATCAAAACAGCATCACAGATGTCAATATACTAGATTTATTTATATACGCTCACTTTATTGCTAAAATTATTCTGAAATTCAAGACGTAGCTGGGTGTAGTAAGATGTCCGCAGCCGCTTTCTGACTGCAAGTGTAATGTCAGATTAGCAAACCTGGTAGCGGTGGAACGCATGCACAGTTGATGGAATGTCACTTCCATTACCCAATCTGACGGATTCGCTATTCTGACAGAACACCTGCACCAGCAGCCGGTGGGGGAGAAGAGAAAGGAAGCCGGCAGCGCTGTGGAGAGGGAGCTAGGGCAGTAGGGGGAATTTGCGCTGCACGGGGTGATTAGGGTGTGCCCAGGCACACCCTGTGGGCACACCTATGAAGTTCATCCACTTTGGTCTCAGCTCACTCTCAGCTCATAGTGGATACCTTTTGATCTTCCAAATATATGCAGTCCTGTGGTAGGACTTTTGGGAATAATTGAGAATGAGCTTATGGATAAAAGTGGGAAAATTCTCCTAAGATTATTATTCTTTTATGCTCGTAAACCGATTGTGATAACTTGGATACGAACAGAACACCTTACACTGTCAGCCTGGAAATCTTTGGTCAATTCTAATGTCAATACAAGTTGACATATGAAGCTAGAGGATGTCCTAAATAATTTACGAGAAAAATGGATGTATGATAGAAAACCGCGACCACTGGAGGTGGTCACAGGGCTGGAGGAGAAGTTCCCAAGACCCCTGTGGGTATAGAAGGGGGTGGTCTCACACCCGCTTCCGATTGGCCGGATTGAGGATCAGTGTTTCAACAGCAAATTAATCTACTGATTATACATATAGGGGGTGGCGTGAATAAAGGGGGCGGTGCTCCACCACTGGAAAGAGAATTGCATAGTCTATGGGCTGCGCCTTAGGGTAAAGGTCTGCTTTGAACAGTACTACTAATATCCATACTTCTTTGCCTCAGTGATGTCATCCCACAGGACGAAACGCATCAGTTGAGCTACAGTGGTGACGTCATCACGCCTGCCGAGGCCTTGATCAGGTTATACTGGTGCTTGATATACAATTTACCCTTTTACACTTGTGAGTAGTTTTGTGTATATAATAAAGCTGGACTTTAAAGTGGTTGTAAACCCACTTTGAAAAAAAAAAAAAAAAATTAACACCTGCAAGACAAAGGCATAATTATTATTATTATTATACAGGATTTATATAGCGCCAACAGTTTGCGCAGCGCTTTACAACATGGGGCAGACAGTACACTTACAATACAAACCAATACAGGAGGGATCATAATGAGCTAGTATGCATAGCATACTAGCTCATTATGTAATACTCACCTGAGATCGAAGCCCTTGCTGCGGTGCCCATACACAGCACCGGCCGGTGACTCCCGGGGTTACTTCCGGAAAAACTTTATCCCAAAAGGAAAGAAAACGGTTTGCTGTAAGGCTTGGTTCACATATGTCTGGTCGTGGTTTCAGCTTAGTTTTTAAAAGGAGTCCAGTGCAGTTTTGTTCACCACTTCAGGTGCAATTCAGGTGTGAATTTTACTTAAAAAAAAAAAAAAATTTGCAACTGAACCAGACCGAATAATGCACAGGGCTCTTTAAAAACAGATTGCGGCCGCCCCGGACATATGTGAACCGGCTCCATTGAAAGCCATTTAGGTTATGTTACGCAAGTCGGAATATGGTTCAAAAGGCATCCAGTTCACATACACTATATTACCAAAAGTATTGGGAAGCCTGCCTTTACACACACGAACTTTAATGGCATCCCAGTCTTAGTCCGTAGGGTTCAATATTGAGTTGGCAGCTATAACAGCTTCAACTCTTCTGGGAAGGCCGTCCACAAGGTTTAGTAGTGTGTCTATGGGAATGTTTGACCATTTTTCCAGAAGTGTATTTGTGAGGTCAGGTACTGATGTGGACAAGAAGGCCTGGCTCGCAGTCTCCACTCTAATTCATCCCAAAGGTGTTCTATCAGGTTGAGGTAAGGACTCTGTGCAGGCCAGTTAAGTTCCTCCACCCCAAACTCACTCATCCATGTCTTTTTGGACCTTGCTTTGTGCACTGGTGTGGATGGAGGGCGCGTGATCAGACGCTTACATCAAGACATGTATGGTTTAATCATGTATAAGGAATACAATATAAATATTGAATCATACAAATACTACGTTGCATAAAAACAGGCACTAAAAAGTTAAAATTGGGGTATGCCCATGTTGAGGCAGGTATTTAAAAAAGGCTTTTTTAAAAGTGGACAAAAAAGCCTTTTTTAAATTCCTGCCTCAACATGGGCATACCCCAATTTTAACTTTTTAGTGCCTATTTTGTTACCTGTTTTTATGCAACGTAGTATTTGTATGATTTAATATTTATATGTTTGTATCCCTTATACATGATTAAACCATACATGTCTTGATGTAAGTGTCTGATCACACGCCCTCCATCCACCTCCTACTAAACAGTCTTTTCCAGACCACCCCTGGTCAGTTAAGGCAGCAGGACACGCTTTACCATCTCCTCCAGTCCTTCCACTTTCTACAATACTACCCTTTACTTACAGCAAACGGCCTCACGAGCGCAGGAGTATTTCTCACCATACCTTGTCTACATTTTGTGCACTGGTGCACAGTCTTGTTGGAGCAGGAAGGGGCCATCTCTAAACTGTTCCCACAAAGTTGGGAGCATGAAATTGTCCAAAAAGACTTGGTATGCTGATGCCTTAAGAGTTCCCTTCACTGGAACTAGGGGGCTAAGCCCAACCCCTGAAAAACAACCCCACACCATAATCCCCCCTCCACCAAATGATTTGGACCAGTACAAAAAGCAAGGTCCATAAAGACATGGGTGAGCGAGTTTGGGGTGGAGGAACTTGACTGGCCTGCGCAGAGTCCTGACCTCAACCCGATGGAACACCTTTGGGATGAATGAGAGTGGAGACTGTGAACCAGGCCTTCTCCTCCACATCAGTGCCTGACCTCACAAATGCACTTCTGGAAGAATGGTCAAACATTCCCATAGACACACTCCTAAACCTTGTGGACAGCCTTCCCAGAAGAGTTGAAGCTGTTATAGCTGCAAAGGGTGGGCCAACTCAATATTGAACCCTACGGACTAAGACTAGGATGCCAGTAAAGTTAGTGTGTGTAAAAGCAGGTGTCCCAATACTTTTGGTAATATAGTGTATCTGTGAACCGAGCCCTACTGAACTAAAAAAAGAAATCTAAATGATTGTAAGCTGCAATATATTACATATATTGATTTTGGGTTCAATACCGCATTAAAGGGTACGCCTATATACTCTTCACATGATCAATATATGCATGACTATTGTCCAGAGTGGAATACATAAAAATCTGCATACCTTTTTAATTGGTACGGGAGAATTTTTTGCAGAAAAGACACATAGGATGTAAAGTGCTCGGAAAAATTTTGCAGCTTCACCGCGGTTTCCTGGGGATGAAAATCGGAATATGACATTAAAAGGGACAGAGATTTATTCACAGATGGAGAAGGAAGGAGATAATGAGCAAGAAAATATTACCAGGACGGTAATGGTGCCCTCGGTGATGCTTTCAAATAACAGGAGCATTCCTTCCTCCAGAGGACGCACGTAAGAGGCATTTTCGTGGAGATAGTGCGAGAACTGCGTGATGGAAGGCAGCCAGTTAGGGGATCCAAAGTGGCCCACTTATACATTACATCAAGCTTAGTGGATACATCACTGTCAATTAAATGTCTCTATTTTTCCTGTTATACTATAAAAATCAAATTGAAATCACACAGCATGCTAATCCTTCAAAAGGAATAAAGTTTTCAAACCGGAGTATTTGTTTTATCTCAAGTCTGTACAACAGAGTGCAATAATTACCTATTCTTCAAAATGAGATACTCTGCAACATGGAAAGGAATTATTGATGAAGACTCCGCAATCCCCGAGCTGTGCAAAACCCAGAATCAGATTGATGGCCAACACTGCCATCTGCTGGTCAACTATAGGCAAGACTAGACATTCAAATCTGCAATTTAACATCTCTGCGCTGAAAAACTGTATATAAAGTACGGATTCTAAATATCATGGATTGAATCAGCTACCCAAAGACATCAGTTGTTCCCCTCATGATCTGGACAGTTTAAATCATATGAAGAGGTCTATACGATAATCGGAAGACTTGGGGAACGTAAGGTGATGATGTCTATGCATGGTCATACTCGACTCCATCATTTGCATGCAAAGGTGCAAAGAATCCCTAAGAGATCTCTGTACTAATCAAAGTGCTAACACAGGAGTTACATGAACTTATTACAAATGTGTCCTTCCTCCTCCATTTAGGATTATTTTGATGAAGAAAATGTTAATTGTAGGTTAAAAGAAATCTCTCTCTAGATTTCTCTCTCTCTCTCTCTCTAGATTTCTCTCTCTAGATTTCTCTCTCTCGCTCTCTCTCTAGATTTCTCTCTCTCGCTCTCTCTCTAGATTTATGTCTCTCTCTCTCTCTCGATGTCTCTCTCTCTCTCTCTAGATGTGTCTCTCTCTCTCTCTAGATGTGTCTCTCTCTCTCTAGATGTGTCTCTCTCTCTCTCTAGATGTGTCTCTCTCTCTCTCTAGATGTGTGTCTCTCTCTCTAGATGTGTCTCTCTCTCTCTAGATGTGTCTCTCTCTCTCTCTAGATGTGTCTCGCTCTCTCTCTAGATGTGTCTCGCTCTCTCTCTAGATGTGTCTCGCTCTCTCTCTAGATGTGTCTCTCTCTCTCTCTCTCTCTCTCTCTCTCTAGATGTCTCTCTCTCTAGATGTCTCTCTCTCTAGATGTGTCTCTCTCTAGATGTGTCTCTCTCTCTCTCTAGATGTGTCTCTCTCTCTCTCTAGATGTGTCTCTCTCTCTCTAGATGTGTCTCTCTCTCTCTCTAGATGTGTCTCTCTCTCTCTCTAGATGTGTCTCTCTCTCTCTCTCTAGATGTGTCTCTCTCTCTCTCTCTAGATGTGTCTCTCTCTCTCTCTCTAGATGTCTCGCTCTCTCTCTCGATGTGTCTCTCTCTCTCGATGTGTCTCTCTCTCTCTAGATGTGTCTCTCTCTCTCTAGATGTGTCTCTCTCTCTCTAGATGTGTCTCTCTCTCTCTAGATGTCTCTCTCTCTCTCTAGATGTCTCTCTCTCTCTCTAGATGTCTCTCTCTCTAGATGTCTCTCTCTCTAGATGTCTCTCTCTCTAGATGTGTCTCTCTCTCTCTCTAGATGTGTCTCTCTCTCTCTCTAGATGTGTCTCTCTCTCTCTCTAGATGTGTCTCTCTCTCTCTCTAGATGTGTCTCTCTCTCTCTCTAGATGTGTCTCTCTCTCTCTCTAGATGTGTCTCTCTCTCTCTCTAGATGTGTCTCTCTCTCTCTCTCTAGATGTGTCTCTCTCTCTCTCTAGATGTGTCTCTCTCTCTCTCTCTAGATGTGTCTCTCTCTCTCTCTCTAGATGTGTCTCTCTCTCTCTCTAGATGTGTCTCTCTCTCTCTCTAGATGTGTCTCTCTCTCTCTCTAGATGTGTCTCTCTCTCTCTCTAGATGTGTCTCTCTCTCTCTCTAGATGTGTCTCTCTCTCTCTCTAGATGTGTCTCTCTCTCTCTCTCTCTAGATGTGTCTCTCTCTCTCTCTAGATGTGTCTCTCTCTCTAGATGTGTCTCTCTCTCTCTCTCTAGATGTGTCTCTCTCTCTCTCTCTCTAGATGTCTCGCTCTCTCTCTCGATGTGTCTCTCTCTCTCGATGTGTCTCTCTCTCTCTAGATGTGTCTCTCTCTCTCTAGATGTGTCTCTCTCTCTCTAGATGTGTCTCTCTCTCTCTAGATGTCTCTCTCTCTAGATGTGTCTCTCTCTAGATGTGTCTCTCTCTCTCTCTAGATGTGTCTCTCTCTCTCTCTAGATGTGTCTCTCTCTCTCTCTAGATGTGTCTCTCTCTCTCTCTCTAGATGTGTCTCTCTCTCTCTCTAGATGTGTCTCTCTCTCTCTCTAGATGTGTCTCTCTCTCTCTCTAGATGTGTCTCTCTCTCTCTCTCTAGATGTGTCTCTCTCTCTCTCTCTAGATGTGTCTCTCTCTCTCTCTAGATGTGTCTCTCTCTCTCTCTAGATGTGTCTCTCTCTCTCTAGATGTGTCTCTCTCTCTCTAGATGTGTCTCTCTCTCTCTCTCTCTAGATGTGTCTCGCTCTCTCTCTAGATGTGTCTCGCTCTCTCTCTCTAGATGTGTCTCGCTCTCTCTCTAGATGTCTCGCTCTCTCTCTAGATGTCTCGCTCTCTCTCTAGACGTCTCGCTCTCTCTCTAGACGTCTCGCTCTCTCTCTAGATGTCTCGCTCTCTCTAGATTTCTCTCTCTCTAGATTTCTCTCTCTCTCTCTCTCTAGATTTCTCTCTCTCTCTCTCTCTCGCTCTCTAGATTTCTCTCGCTCTCTAGATTTCTCTCGCTCTCTAGATTTCTCTCGCTCTCTAGATTTCTCTCGCTCTCTAGATTTCTCTCGCTCTCTAGATTTCTCTCGCTCTCTAGATTTCTCTCGCTCTCTAGATTTCTCTCGCTCTCTAGATTTCTCTCGCTCTCTACAGATTTCTCTCGCTCTCTACAGATTTCTCTCTCTCTATGGGGGTCAATTCACTAGTTAAATAACGCTTAAAAAAAATGCGGTAAAATAAACACATGCGGAAACAATTGTGCAAATGTTCAATTCATTAAGAATTTGCAGTAAATAACTACTGCTGTAAAGTTTCAAAAATGCGGTAATTAACGCATATTTTCATGCAGTAAATTATCACATTGATCTGGTTGCTAAGGAGCAGGCCAGGAAGCCGGCCGCCGTGTCCTTAACAACAGATGACTCATCAACAGTCAGCTGGTTCCCTGACAGCTGAATGTAAAGAAAACATGCTGGCAATTTACGAATTATGGAAAAAAAAAAAAAAAAAGCGTGGGGGTCCCCCCCCCAAAGGATACCAGGTCTTTTAAGTCTGGTATGGATTTTAAGTGGAAATGGTGTGCCCCACCCCCCCCAAAAGCCATACCAGACCCTTATCCGAGCATGCAACCCAGCAGGCAAGGAAAGGGAAGGCACCCCCTCCCCTGCCATACCAGGCCACATGCCCTCAACATGGGGGGGTGCTTTAGGGCCAAGGGCCTCTGCCCCACAACCCTGTGCTGTGGGGGTTTGCTGTCGGAGGGGCTTTTTAGAAGCCCCCAGATCCCATCTCTCCCCCCCACCAGTCACCAAAAAAAAACAAGTGTCAAAAAGAAATAAACACACACAGTTAGACAATTCCTTTACTAAAATATAAAAATATCCCCCAAAGTAGATCCAATGTCAATCACGACACCTGCGGAAGCCGGAAAAAAAAAAAAAAAAAAAAAAAAGCTAGGGGGAGGAGTCACATGGTGAAGTAAAGCGGGGGCCCCACCCACTTGTGGCATCACTGTCCCAGCATGCTCCTGACCAGTGATGTCACAAGGAGGCTGGGGCCACCTGGTGACGTCACTGGCTGACTCATCCCCTTAACTAATTAAGAACTGTCAAATGGAGGAGCAGGCAGTCCACGTGAGCTTTCAGCAGGGGGAAAAAAGTTCCGGCCCCTTCTTTTTCAGATGTGATGTTGGATCTACTTCGGGAGCCTTTTTTTTTTTAAATAAAGGAATTGGCAAAAACTGATTGTGCGTTTCTAATCCTTTTAAACGCTTTTTTTTGGTGAATGAGTACCCTATACTCATTCACATAGGGCTGTTGGGAAGAGGCCCTTATCCCCCTATCCCCCCCCCCCTATGGGGACAAGGTGCCTGGGGGGGGGGGGGGGGGGGGGGGTAACAGAGCCAACCCAAAGGGCCTGGTATCCATTTGCGGGGGGGGGGGTGGCCCACACTTCTTTTTCATCATTAATTGCCGTCATGTTTTCTTTACATTCAGCTGTCAGCAGGGAACCCGCCGACAGCAGATGAGTAATCCGTTGTTAGGAACACGCCGCTCCTTAGCAACCAGCTATTGGGGGGAGCCCCACGTTGTTTCTGACAAATACCGTATGTGATACCGCCAGCAAAACCCTGGTGATAAATAACGGATGTTTTTTTTTTACTGTTTGGTTTATGAATTGGATTTCAGAGCTTAATCGCAGGTTCTTTTTGTCGATATTTACCGGCACATTTTTCATTTTGCAGTAAATACCGCATGTGATAATTTATGCAAATAAGTCATGTGACCATGTTATCGCATGCGGTAAACGTTAGTGAATTGACCCCCTCTCTCTCTCTCTATGCATTCATTTACAGTGCCTTGGAAAGGTATTCATACCCCTTGAAATGTTCCACATTTTGTAACGTTACAACCAAAACTGTATTTTATTGGGATTTTATGTGATAGACCAACACAAAGTGGCACATAATTGTGAATTGGAAGGAAAATGATAAATGGTTTTCAAAATGTTTTACAAATAAATATATGAAAAGTGTGGGGTGCATTTGTATTCAGCCCACCTGGGTCAATACTTTGTAGAACCGCCCTTCACTGCAATTACAGCTGCAAGTCTTTTTGGGGATGTCTCTACCAGCTTTGCACCTCTAGAGAGTGACGTTTTTGCCCATTCTTCTTTGCAAAATAGCTCAAGTTCTGTCAGATTGGATGGAGAGTGTCTGTAAACAGCCATTTTCAAATCTTGCCACAGATTCTCAATTGGATTTAGGTCTGGACTTTGACTGGGCCATTCTAACACATGAATATGCTTTGATCTAAACCATTCCATTGTAGCTCTGGCTGAATGTTTAGGGTCGTTGTCCTGCTAGAAGGTGAACCTCCACCCCAGTCTCAAGTGTTTTGCTGACTCTAACAGGTTCTAAGATTGCCCTGTATTTGGCTCCATCCATCTTCCCAATATCTCTGACCAGCTTCCCTGTCCCTGCTGAAAATAAGCAGCCCCACAACATGATGCTGCCACCACCATGTTTCACGGTGGGGATAGTGTGTTCAGGGTGATGTGCAGTGTTAGTTTTCCACCACACACAGCATTTTGCTTTTAGGCCAAAATGTAACATTTTGGTCTCATCTAACCAGAGCACCTTCTTCTACATGTTTGCTGTGTCCCCCACATGGCTTCTTATGGTTTTCTTTCAACAATGGCTTTCTTCTTGTCACTCTTCTATAAAGGTCAGATTTGTGGAGAGCACGACTAATAGTTGTCCTGTGGACAGATTCTCCCACCTGAGCTGTGGATCTCTGCAGCTCCTCCAGAGTTACCATGGGCCTCTTGGCTGTTTCTCCGATTAATGCTCTCCTTGCCCGGCCTGTCAGTTTAGGTGGACGGCCATGTCCTTGTAGATTTACAGTTGTGCCATACTCTTTCCATTTTCAGATGACGGATTGAACAGTGCTCTGTGAGATGTTCAAAGCTTGGGATTTTTTTTTTTATACCCTGACCTGTCTGGTGTGTTCCTTGGCCTTCATGATGCGGTTTGTTCACTGAGATTCTCTAACAAACCTCCGAGGGCTTCACAGAACAAATTTATAAACCATGCGCTGCGCTTGGGTAACCCCAAAAAAAAATGATAATAATAAAAATATAATATTAACCAACTCTGTGCCTATTGGTGCAATAATATTAAATGCATACATGAAATTATGAAAATCACTATTAAATAAACAAATCGAGTGTGTAAGAAAACAAGTGCTTGTTACACCGTAAATAGTGCCTTAATAAATAAAAGAAAGTGCTTGGTGCTCAATATAAGGCATTCAGCCTCTCTGAATAAATAAATAAATTAAAAAACATATAAACCAAGTGAAAAAAGTCCCTTTTAGCACTCTGAATAGTGCGTGCAAATAATGTCCAACAGTGATAATAAATCAGTGCGTGCAAGTGGTGTCCAGCTGTGACATCAATCAAACATCATGCCGAAGATGTCCCGAGTGCTGCAAATCATGCTCCGGTGCACCTCCGTGACCCCCTTAGGGTAATGTGCTCAGAGCGTGTGACCCAGCTGTTACCCTGAGTCAAACACGCTTTGGAGCCTACCCCGGGCTCAATCACAGTAGCTGTTGCACTCCTCCAGCTGGAAACAATGTGGCTCCATACATATGAATAAAGAGAAACTATATAGTGTAATATAGTTAAAATACTTTAATAAAAGAAAACGCTCCCCACACCGGGGTACTCACATGGCACTGGTGCGTCAGTGCACCATTCTAAAAAAGCTTTCAGTATAAAAATCCTGGATGTTTGGCGCGGTATGCTCTGCGGGGACAGCGCTAGTGTGAAGTCCGTGTATGTCTCTCCGTCCTGGCCCCTCCCCAATATTATATTTTTATTATCTTTTTTTGGGGTTACCCAAGCGCAGCGCATGGTTTATAAATGTATTCTTTGCACAATATATGAAGCGTGATCAGCGCATGCAGCTGGAAGTAGAGTAAGTAGGGCACAGGACCATTGTGGCTCACAGAATTTTTCCAGTTTGGCTTCACAGAACAGCTGTATTTATACTGAGATTAAATTACACACAGGTGGACTCTTTACTAATTAGGCGACTTCTGAAGGCAATTGGTTCCACTAGATTTTAGTTAGGGGTATCAGAGTAAAAGGGGGCTGAATACAAATGCACGCAACACTTCAGATATTTGTTTAAAAAAAAAAAAAAAATTGAAAACCATTTATCATTTTCCTTCCGCTTCACAATTATGTGCCACTTTGTGTTGGTCTATCACATAAAATCCCAATAAAATACATTTACGTTTTCGGTTGTAACATGACAAAATGTGGAAAATTTCAAGGGGTATGAATACTTTTTCAAAGCACTGTATCTAGATGTGCGTTGGTCAGGTCTTACAAGAAATCATCCCGTTCTCGGCTACCCCAAGTCTATATGCAGCATAGGCATAAATAATGAGCTGCTGCTCCTGAGCCCTTTTGTGTGATATAAAAGCCTTGGCAGCCTAGATCACATGATCTACGAGTTCACAGAGCACTGTGGCTATTTCACATTAGTAGGAACTGCAGAGGGTCTTTTGTTTCCCAGTCAAAGCGTTCCAGTCTGGTAGATTTTGGGAAGTTACCGATTAACTTCTGTTCAACCGCCCTCTTGGATAAATCTCCTCGATCAGATGCAGCACTAATCTGTGTATTTTGATAGCAAGGGAGTTTCCTACTGTCAGAATATAATAGTGCAGTGGGGAGGATTCCAGCATTCACCTTGAGTGTGTGTATGGAGGGAATTGGCTCAGTTTTTGTTGTTGTTCAGTCAGTGGCCAGCATAAGGCTACGCTTTGATGTGTGGTTATTGTGTTATTGATCTAAAAGCTCTAAAAAAATGATCCATTGCAGATTGCTTTTAAAGGAGGTCTTTGGCAGGCTAAAGAGGTGATAAGTCGCCTCCTCATTGACTTTTTAAAAAATTTTCTAAATGCTGCACCACTGCATGTGGTTGCGGGGCAGTTGGAGCGCAGCCGCATTTGCCTGAATAGGTTCGGAACTGACCGCCGAACGCTTAATACCCCGTCTGACTGTTTTTGCAGCTTTAAAGCGGAGTTCTACCCAAAAATGGAACTTCCGCTGATCAGATTCCTCCCCCCCTCCGGTGTCACATTTGGCACCTTTCGGGGGGGGTGCATATACCTGTATAATCCAAGTATTTGCTCCCACTTCCGGCCATAGATCACAGCAGGCTCCGCGGTGATCTACGCCACATTCGGCCGCTCCTCCGTCCCCCCCCGCTGTCTTCTGGGAGACACACAGGTCCCAGAAGACAGCAGGGACCAGTGAGGACGCACAGCACGACTCGTGCATGCGCAGTGGGGAACCAGGCTGTGAAGCCGCAAGGCTTCACTTCCCGATTCCCTCACAGAAGATGGCGGCGCCTCCACATCGCGGGCGCCATGGACAGGTAAGTGTCCATATTTTAAAAGTCAGTAGCTGCAGTATTTGTAGCTGCTGACTTTTAAAAAAAATTATTTGACGGAACTCCGCTTTAAGGGGGGAGGGGGGGGGGGGGGGAGTGGTGTTTGGGGGGATTTTAATTGCAGCTCAGCTATCTGGTTTTACCGCTCCCAACTGCTAGTCCAATTAGGACACCTTACATTAAAGTGCTACTAAACCCACAACAGTAAAATCAGTCTTTATATGCAGTAAGCCTGCTTGTTATACTCAATTATACTTAGTGTAACCTAAGAGGTTAATCCTCTGCATTGAGTAAAAAGGCTGTTTGGTCCGGTCTTCTCCGATCCTCTTTTTTTTTTTTTATGGTCCCCAATCCATCTGCCGATAGTACAGAGCCCTAGGAGGCACTCTGCTCAGGCTCAGTTTGGTGTGCATTACTAAAGTTTTTTTTCTACTTGGGAGGGTGCATGTGATCAGCACAGGGCCAATCTGCACTGTCCAGACAGAAAGTCAGGGGTCATGCAGGCTCATAGGACAGTCAGGGGAGAAAACTCCTCTAACCAGTGCTCGACTGGCCACTGATACAAGTCACAAGACCGCTATATACTGCTGATTAGAAAATGTATTTAGCAGATATTTACTAAAACGAGACCAGATATAGTGAATGCAGGGTCCTGGGTTTAGTAACACTTTATCCAGTTATGCCTCGTTTCCACTGAGCGGATCGGTTCGGTTCAGTACGCTATTTTGGGTGTTTCCATTATGAAAGCGGCCCATACAACCGAACCGTACCGCTCCATTCAGGTTCCCGCTTCAGATGTGGGGCCATAGAAAATGGAACGGTTCAGTTAGGGCGGAGCTACGATACTTTCCACTGATTGGCTGACAGAAAACCCTCTGCTGTGCTATGCTGAGGCATTTTTTCTAAACCCTGTATGGCCCCTTGTGGTCCCACTTGCAGTGGAAACGCTCACCAGAATAGACCGGACCATTCTAGGCCATTCAAACTGTACCGACCCGAACCGATCCGCTCAGTGGAAACGAGGCATTAGAGTACCCAACCCACAGAAGATTGCCAAAATGTCAGGTTCTTCAGTTAGTAAATATATTGAAATATTTTCAGCAAATGCAAGGTGCACCAATATGGAGGAGGGGAGAACATGACTTTCATCCACACCCTCCTCCAATCGCAGAGTGGCTTGCAATCATAGAGAAGAATGCAAGACATTTACTGAATAGAGGAGCTGCAGTGCAAGTGATCTGCTGTGATTGGAGTAATTCAGCCAGAACTGTAAGTCTCAGCACTGGACAGTGGGTCAGAGGTGGACTTTATGCTGCAGCCTAGACACATGGGACACACTTCATTAGTGTGGGTTTATTTTTTTTTACATGGCACATCCCAAATAGTTTTCGGCTACAGGTCAGCTTTAGGCCTCTGGCAGACAGGATGTTTTGCAGACTCTCCTAGAAGCTGCGTTGTGGTAGAAATGAATGCCTAACGCTTGTAACACGTTTAGGTGCTTTTACAGGTGCCGTGTGTTTGGGCGTTAATTCATTTCATTTGTCAGCATAATAATGCATTCTGGCCATTGAAATGAATTAATCCTCAAGCACTTAATGCGTGTTTAAACCCACATCCAATTCACACCATTGTGAACCCAGCCTCAGGCTGCATTCACACCTGTGCATTCAATTTTAAGCATTTTTCTCAGGTGCTTATATGCACGTTTTTGAACAGGGTTTTAAAGCGTTTTTGAACTTTGCCATTTTTTTTATTAGCCAATAGAGATCTGTTCCATCATTTGTTGCTATGTTTTTCATCATCTTAGTTATTTACTTATTTTGTTAGGTTATGGTTAGGGGTGAATATTAGGGTTCGGAGTTAATATAAAGGGTTAGGATTAGGGGTGGTATTAGTGAATATATATATATATATATATATATATATATATATATATATATATATATATATATCTCTCTCAATAGTACATCGTATACCCCTGTATATTGTGGTTGTTGAGGTGTCCATCTAATAGCTTTTTGAAACCATCTACAGTGCCTTGCAGAAGTATTCACCCCCCTTGGCATTTTTCATGTTTTGTTGCCTCACAACCTGGAATTAACATGGATTGTTTGAGATTTGCATCATTTAATTTACAGAACATGCCCACAACTTTGAAGATTTTTTTTTTCAATTGTGAAGCAAACAACAAATAGGACAAAATAACAGTTATATTCAAAGTCAATGTGCATAACTATTCACCCCCTAAAGTCAATGCTTTGTAGAGCCACAATTTGTGGCTATCACAGCTCCAAGTCACTTTGGATAAGTCTCTATGATCTTGCCACATCTTACCACTGGGATTTTTGCCCATTCCTCCTTGCAAAACTGCTCCAGCTCCTTCAAGTTGGATGGTTTGCACTTGTGAACAGCAATCTTTAAGTCTGACCACAGATTTTTTATTGGATTGAGGTCTGGGCTTTGACTAGGCCATTCCAACACATTTACATGTTTCCCCTTAAACCACCCAAGTGTTGCTTTAGCAGTGTGTTTGGGGTCATTGTCCTGCTGGAAGGTGAACCTCTGTCCTAGCCTCAAATCACACACAGAGTGGTACAGGTTTTGCTCAAGAATATCCCTGTATTTAGCGCCATCCATCTTTCCCTCAACTCTGACCAGTTTTCCAGTCCCGACTGCTGAAAAACATCCCAACAGCATGATCCTGCCACCACCATGTTTCACGGTGGGGATGGTGTTCTTTGGGTGATGTGATGTGTTGGGTTTGCACCAGACATAGCATTTTCTTTGATGGCCAAAAAGTTCTATTTTAGTCTCATCAGACCAGAGCACCTTCCTCCATACATTTTGGGAGTCTCCCACGTGCCTTTTCACAAACTCAAAACGTGCCATTTTGTTTTTTGCTGAAAGTAATGGCTTTCTTCTGGCCACTCTGCCATAAAGCCCAACTCTATGGAGCGTACGGCTTATTGTCGTCCTATGTACAGATACTCCAGTCTCTGCTACGGAAATCTGCAGCTCCTCCGGGCTTACCTTAGGTCTCTGTGCTGCCTCTCTGATTAATGCCCTCCTTGCCCGGTCCGTGAGTTTTGGTGTGCGGCCGTCTCTTGGCAGGTTTGCTGTTGTGTCATGTTCTTTCCATTTGGTTATAGGGATCCTAGGGATCATCAAAAATTTGGATATTTTTTTTTATAACCTAACCCTTGCGTTATTGAGTTCCTCTTGTTTGGAGAGTTCCTTGGTCTTCATGGCAGTGTTTGGTTAGTGGTGCCTCTTGCTTAGGTGTTGCAGCCTCTGGGGCCTTTCAAAAAGGTGTGTATATGTAATGACAGATCATGTGACACTTAGATTGCACACAGGTGGACATCATTTCACTAATTATGGGACTTCTGAAGGTAATTGGTTGCATCAGAGCTTTTTACGGGCTTCATAATAAAGAGTGAATACATACGCACATGCCAATTATCCATTTTTTATTTCTGAAAAATAGTTTTATGTATATATTTTTCTAATTTTACTTCACCAATTTCTGATCCATCACATATACCTTATTTATCGGCGTATAACACGCACTCTTTTCCCCTTAAAATCAGGGGAAAATCGCGGGTGGGTGTTATACACTGATCCCCTGCGATCCCCCGCTGACCGTGAGCGGAGCGATCGCCGGGCGAGTTTGAAAATGGCGCCGCCGGTGCCGAAATACATAGCCGTGACTTGCGGCGTCTCTTCCGCCACTTTTGGCTCCACTTGTAGTCCCGCCAGGGAAGGGCGTGACTGTGAGTGGAGCGAACGCCGCCCATATACAGAGCTCCGCTCACAGTCATGCCCAGTCCCGCCCTATGATGGACACAGGGACTGGGTGTGACTGTGAGCGGAGCTAGCCAAACCTAGCCGAGTACACTCGGCTATCTGTATATGGGCAGCACTCGCTCCGCTCACAGTCACGCCCATCCCGGGCGGGACTACGAGTGGAGCCGAAAGTGGCCGAAGAGACGCCGCAAGTCACGGCTATGTATTTTGGCGCCAGCGGCGCCATTTTCAAACTGCAGTGACACTGACAGGTCACTGCAGTTTAACTGCAGCCTGGGCAAGGCTGCAAATGGACACTGATAAGGCTGCAAATGGACACTGATAAGGCTGCAAATGACACCAAGGCTGCAAATGACACCAAGGCTGCAAATGACACCAAGGCTGCAAATGACACCAAGGCTGCAAATGACACCAAGGCTGCAAATGACACCAAGGCTGCAAATGACACCAAGGCTGCAAATGACACCAAGGCTGCAAATGACACCAAGGCTGCAAATGACACCAAGGCTGCAAATGACACCAAGGCTGCAAATGACACTGGACAAGCATGCAGATGGACGCTGTGCAAGGCTGCATTGATGGGCATTTAAATGTAAGTCTTTTTCCTTAAAATTCCCTCCTAAACTTGGGGTGCATGTTATACGCCGATAAATACGGTAATTCAGATTAAAAAAACATTGGCTACTAAAGGCTGTAATGTAACAAAATAGGTAAAAAGCCAAGGGGGGTGAATATTTTTGCAAGGCACTGTATGCTCCCTGCTGATACCACTGCTTGTGGAAGAGAATTCCACATTCTTAACGCTCTGACAGTAAAGAACCCTCTACGCAGTTTAAGGTTAAACTGATTCTCTTCCAACTTCAGTGAATGGCTGTGTGTCTTTTTAAATTCCCTTTCACTGAAAAGTTTCTTTCCCTATGCTAGGGTCACCAGGATACATGGAAATCATATCCCCTCTCAAGCGTCTCTTCTCCAGAGAGAATGCGTTCAATTCTTGTAGTCTTTCTCCATAGCTGAGGTCCTCCAATCCCTTAATTAGCTTTGTTGCCCTTCTCTGGACTCTCTCCAGTTCCAGCACATCATTCCTGAGGACTGGTGCCCAGAACTGGACAGCATACTCTAGGTGCGGCTGGACCAGAGTCTTGTAGAGTGGAAGAATTATCGCTTTACATCTGGAGTGAATCCCCTTTTTGATGATAGGCCATGCTGAGCCTATCATCTACCAAGACCCCCAGGTCCTTTTCCATCCTAGATTCCCCCAGAGGATCTCCCCCTAGCAAGTAACTTGCGTTTGTATTTTTGGCGCCCAAATGCATTACCTTAAATTTCCAACATTAAACCTCATTTGCCATGTAGTTGCCCACCCCATTAATTTTATGCAAGTCTTCTTGCAAGGTTTCCACATTTACGATTATTTATTTACTTCTTTATTTTGTTAGGGTAGGGAGGGTTAGGGGTTGAATATTAGTGTTAGGGCTTATTATTTGGGTTCGGGGTTAGGATAAGGGCCCTTTCACACTGATGTTTTTCCTGCGTTTTTCCCTTTAAATCCCATGGGACTTTTCACACCACTGTGTTACAGGTGAAGTGCGGTTTGAAAAGCCCTGCATGCTGCATCTTTGGTGCGGTTTTAAAAACCGCAGCTTCCCACTGAAATGAATGGAAATCTCTGCAAAATCGCAATAAAAAAGCACTGCGGTTTTGCGTTATTGAGTCACATGTCCATTTTTCAAAGGTGCAGGCAACCCAAAAACGCACAGCAAATGCATCTGAAACACAGCAAAATCGCGGTAAAAAAACCCCCACATATGCATTTTTACCGCGATTTTGCTACTTAGCAGTGTGAAAATATCCTTAGGGTTAGGATTAGGGGTGATATTAGGGGTTATTATTTGGGTGAGGAGTAGTTCTATTTAGTTTATTTTTTGATCTATTTATTAGTGATTATTTATTAATTTTTTTTTTTTATGTATCTAATTTATTTATTAATAATTGCATTTGAGCAGAAAAAAAACACTAAAAAACGTGACAAAACGTTTAAATGCTTGACTCAAGAATTTTGCATGCATTTCTATGGAACAAAAACACTTAAAAAAAAATGATTCAAGCTCCAAAAAAAAAAAAAGGCTCAAACTTTTTGGAGCTTCAGGCTACTTGTGGTGGGGATATGAACCATCTTCATAGAGAATCATTGATTTTTATTGCTCCTCTAGCGTTTTGGAGCTTCAAGCTACAATGGGGTGTGAATGGGGCCCAATGCAACCACCACATCTCAGAACTGATAAACTGAAATATATTCATTTTTTTTATTCTTGGGTTTATATGAGCTTTTTCTTGCTTTTCGAGGGTTATCACAAGTTCAGATTCTCCTTCAAAGTCATAAAACATATTTTGTGTTCTTTTACCTTTTGATTTAATGGTGAGATGACATCGATGGCGGAGTCTATGGGAAAGATCTGGACTCTCTGTTCCGTGTATGTATGAAGGTTCAGGAGAGCGGTGACTAGATCCTGGACAAAGGCCAAAGCCTGACCGGCTAATTCCCGAGCCTTCCGCTGGAAAAGGAATTCGAGGACTCATCAGTTCATTCTATTCACCAGCAGAGGAAAGGCAGACAACACTCAATGGAGTTCATAGAGTAACTATCCGCAATGTACAAGTAATGGCTACAGTATACTACATTATAGATCCTCCCAATCTTTGTTATTTGGAGAGAGAATCACTAAAGTTGACCTGTTATAAGAAAAATGTGATGGCTGCTTGTACAGGAATATCGTACAATTATTTTTTCCCCAAGAGTGCAATTGACCTCCTTAGATATCTGATGCTGAAAGGAACCCTGAGCAGGAGAGGATCCAACATTGTCATCAGACACAATCAGTAGCAACATTTTTAGGGTTGTCCCGATACCACTTTTTAAGACCGAGTACAAGTACCAATACTCGCCGATACCGATACTTTTTTTTTTTTAATGTCATGTGTAGGGCTGAAACAACTAAATCGATTAATTGACAACTAATCGATTATGAAATTAATCAATTGCTAGTTTCATAAATCGGTTAATCGTCCAGCCGATTAGTTGGCCTGCATACAGAATGTATTATTTGTTTACATATCAGGAAATACAGTGCAGCACACATACAGCTCAGTACACCATCCATACATATCAGTAAGTGCCTGAGAACTTGTGAATGTGTGAGGAGCAATGCCTCATGGGACATGTAGTCCTGGGCAGGAAGGGAGTGGTTCTAAAGGCAGAATTTTTCTTTGCCTTGCTATTGGGGCACTCTATACTGTACTTAACACACAGCAAAAAAGCAGTGTAGAAACAGATCAAAAGCAAATGGCATAGGTGCGTACTGAGCCTTATGCTGGCCACACCGATCAATTTTCAGAGGAGAATATTCATATGAAAAATCTTTGTACATTCGCTGAATGAAAGAATGTTGTTTGAAATTTTCACTTGCTTTTAACATTCTGTTTTAAAATAAATGTCATTTCTGAACGAAAACTACATACATTGTCTGAAAATTCCTTTTGACCAAGACGTTTTCTATTATTTCCTGTCACTGTGGTTGAAAACGAACGTCAATTTGACCCCACTAACGATTCAAAAATCGAATGAACGTTCTTAAAATGACTTTTTTTTTTTAAAGAAAGACATTGTTTTTGTATGGCCAGCATATAATATATTACAGTTCTGTTTGAAAATCTGCAAAACAGTCTTTAACTGTTTTTTTTCTTTAAAAAAAGATCTGAGTCTGATGATATTTACCAGATTCAACCTCTAATAATATATACAGTATATATCTCCTCTAATAGTATATACAGTATATATCTCCTCTAATAGTATATATCTCCTCTAATCGTATATACAGTATACATCTCCTCTAATAGTATATACAGTATACATCTCCTCTAATAGTATATACAGTATATCTCTTCTGTCTGTTATTTTCAGAGTGGATTAGAGATTTTGCTCTCTAACCATATAGTTGGATATTTATATTTACCACTGCATAGAGATATTTAAGAATAAATTGCCTTTTTTTTAAACTTTACATATTACCTAAATTATACACCACACTTTTTTTAAGGTTATTAATTGATTAATCAAAGCAATAATCGGCTAACGAATCGGTTATGAAAATAATCGTTAGATGCAGCACTAGTCATGTGACAGTGGCCCTAATATGCAGCACTGATAGGCACTGATAGGTGGCACTGATGTGTGGGCTGTGTCAGTTGCTTTTTCTTTTTTACAATTTTTTTTTTTTACAATTTATATATATTTTTTTTTACAATGCTTTCTTTTTTGGGGGGGGGGGGGGGGGGGGGGAGTGGATAGTCCGTGTTTATTTTGGTTATTAATTTTTACAATTTTACTTTAGAATATTTATTACAATGTTTCCTTTCTTTTATTTTTTTTTTTTCATTCAACTCTGTTGGAGGTAGGGGGGCTTTGGTGAGATGTTAGGGGTCGAAACAGACCCCTGACCTCTCCCCTTTGAGACATGAAAAGGGACTGCGGATATGGATTCCCCAGTCCCTTTCTCAGCAGCCTCAGCTTCACTGAAGATGAATATAGAGGAGACAGCGGCTCCTCTCTATTCATAAACTGAAGCATCGTAAACCATTTACGATGCTCAGTTATGAATGGACAGAGTCAGTAATCACTGACTCTGTGCATTCGGAAAAGGAAGGAGATGACATATTTACCAGCTCCTTCCTCCGCTCTCGATCCGGAAAGATCTGGGGGGTGAGACCGGAGAAGCGCAGAGGGGGAGCGGAGGAGGAGAGGGGGGGACCAGAGGAGCGCACGGAGGGGGAGTGGAGGAGGAGGGGGGCCGGAGGAAGACACAGAAGGGGGGACCAGAAGAGCCCAAGAAGGAACACAGAGGAGGACACAGAGGGGAGCCGGAGGAGGATAGAGGGGACAAGCAGGAACAATCGGTGCACTGATCTCCCTGTGTGGCAGTGCTTTCGGCTGCCACACAGGGAGATCAGTGATTATAGTTTCGCCGCCGCTCCCATTGTTTTCCAGTGTCTAGGTATCGGACTAGGCATCGGGAGCATTTGCACAAGTACAAGTACTCCTGCAAATACTAGTATCGGTACAACCCTAAAACTTTTAAAAGGCATCCTACCCAAAATCTAATGCCCAAGTCCTGAAGCACTATGAGGGGATCTCCTGTCACCTGGAGCGCCATTGTGAGACCTCCCACCAACTGAAATGCCATGGCAAGAACTCCCAGGGCTTTTTTTTCTCTCGGAATATGTGCAGGAACTCAACACAACCCCCCACATCAAACTGTATCAAATAGTAGGTGTGGCCAAATTTCAATAACAGTGGGAGGGTAGTAAAGGGGCATTAAATACCAGGAGTGAGCTACACACAGAGTGCAGGGTTCAGAAGTGAGCTACATAACTTACCCAAATACGATCACTTAGATGGTATATGAAATCTGCTAAAATATCATCTTTTAGCCCTCAAACGCCTGGCACCTGTTGGAGATGTAAAGTAGCCAAAGGCGACATGATACTTATATTCTGGTCATGCAGCCATGTCCAGGACTATTGAAAATCCATTTTTAAAATCATATCAGACGTAACCAACAGCCCAGTACACCCCTCACCTGAGCTTGCAGTACTAAACCTAACCATCGAAAAAATCCCCAAACCCTTCAGGCATGTTACGACCCATATACTATGGGCAACCAGACTAAGTCTAACAAGACTTTGCAAAACTGACCAGATTCCAACCATTGCAAACACTATCGACCTAGTGAATCTCCATTACAGCTATGAGACAATGATGGTCGCCAGCAACGGTCAAGCTACCAAAACACGAGACGTATGGAAACCCTGGTCACAATGGTCTAGAGAAGCGAGGTTCATATAACACCCACATCACATCCTTATTTCTTTCTTGACCAAGCAATATGAATAGTCCACTCAGATTTGATTTATTCTATGTACAATAAGAAGTTAAACAATACACATGTTATGAGAGTTAAAGCTCATACTAAGTAAATACAAAGTGGTTCTTCTCTCCTCTCATGACACAAAAGTGCTCCCATTAGGGGTGTCTGAGAAGTGGAGGAACACCACGACCTTGACAGTTATTATTGTGACGATAACAATGTTGTACGAGTCTTACGTGGTTCGACTCCTTTGCTATTCTATTAGTTCACAACCTGTGTATCTAATGTTTTTCCTTAATGGACACCAACCCGCTGTACAACGAACAATGTTCACATTATTACCCATGTACATTTATGAAAATATACCAATAAAAACCGACTGAATAGGAGTGAGCTACACACAGAGTGCAGGGTTCATGGCAGTTACACACACACACTGCAGAGTTCAGGAGTGAGCTACACACAGAGTGCAGGGTTCAGGGGGGTTACACACAGTGCAGCGTTCAGAAGTGAGCTACACACAGTGCAGAGTTCAGGGTGGAGCTACGCAAAGAGTGCAAGGTTCAGGGGGGTTACACACAGTGCAGGGTTCAGGGGGGTTACACACAATGCAGAGTTCAGTAGTGAGCTATACACCGAGTGCAGAGTTCAGGGGGGTTACACACAGTGCAGCGTTTAGGGGTGCGCTACACACAGAGTGCAGGGTTCAGGTAGCGACAGGTATTAGTCCTTTTGGGGGGGGGATAATAGGTATTTAAGACAAAAATATATTCAGTGACGGAGTCACTAAGAGACTTGGTCTAGAAAAACAAAAAAAAACAAAAACAAAAAAGGAAACAACTGTTATGGGTATAAAAGCGTAGGCAACTAGAAGACCTAAAGGTGCCAGCACATACATGCAGCAGCTTCTCCAAGTCTTTAAATTCTTTTGATAGCTGGGCCATTCTGATGGGAAAAGCTCCAACACTTCCAAGTAGTAAGGAGGAGGGGACCACACGCAGGAACAAAAATTCAAGTCTAAGCATGTATTGGAAGCAGAATTGTAGTGTTTCTAACTTTACCCACTTGTTGACCCGCCGCAATACATTTATGCCCGACACCCGCTGATCGACTCAGTGAGCGATTTATGCCTGGCACCCGCTGATCGGCTCAGCTAACGATTTTATGCCCGGCACCCGCTGATCGGCTCAGCGTATGATTTAAGCCCAGCACCTGCTGATTGGCTCAGCGAACGACAGAAGAGGGCCCTGTGTTGGTAAACAGCACAGGGCTCTCCTCTTACGCCAGCGATGTGACAGTTTTTTTTCTCCCTGCAAAGAAAGAAGTAAAAACTGTCACATCGCTTAGTAAAACAGCACACAGTACACACACTAAACATTGTTTGGCACACATTCAACCCCTTGGCCACCCTAGATGTTGTCCTCAGCCCAGCAATTGTTTCAGGTTCTAGGGAAGGGGAAAATGGAGAACTTGTCCCTTTCTTGGTTCCTTTGATGTCAAATAAAGAGAAATTTATAATGGTAAAACTGAAGCGGTAATAAAACGAAAAAAATGAATACAAACCTGATGTCTTCTGTTATGCAATGGTACATTCAAGGCATTGAAATCACTAGTTCCTAAAGCAAAGAAAGAAATTATATATGTACAGATGGTTGATATAACAGCAAGCAAACACCATTTATTGGATAATATTTCATTAAAGTTAGCCACTACAAAGACCCTAGTCCCCAAAAAGTGCTTTTGGGGGTTCTCAACCCAACAGTATTGGCCCAAAATTAAAATAGCATTTTTTGGGTGGGCTAACTCTAATTCTCAGAGAATTAAAATAAATAATAAACACCCCATGAAATATTCCTCTAATCTGACTTGCTCATTAATAGAAACAGTCTCCTCCACTTAATTCCTACCACTCTGACAAACACCACAGTAGGTAAAGGCGAATGTATTTTCACGGCTTTGTACAAGAGTGCATGAAATATGAATGGTGCGAGAGGCAAGACGGAGAGAAATGCCAACTCTTTGGCCTCCTGAATTATTCATCAGCTACTTCGTCGATCTCCTGCATCTTAGACAAGTAAACATGTATTGTCAGGCTATGGGCCAGCCACAAGGTAGAGGGTTAACCATATAATGAACATGACAAGGAAAAAGCCATTATACTAGGAGTCAGAGACATGCTATAGAATGCTGATCTGGATATGCGACAGGAAGACAAAAGGTATCAATTATTCAGCTGGTATTTTTTTTTTTAAAGAAAAATAAGCTTCCAGCCAAGGAGTAGATTAATGGTGTATACACTTACTTCACTGTGGTCTAGAATTAATATACTACCATTCCAACTTATACTGTGAATGAAGGTTTTTAGTTAACTTTGTAGAAAAACAAATCAAACATCTGTGCAGAGAATCAAATAATGAAGTAGACGTGTTTCGGACGGCTGTGCTCTTAACAATGTATATCCTTACATACATGAAATACTAGACTCAATGAACAGAACTTGGCCAATGATCAATGCAAGCAATTCTGCGTAAAGTGCCAATATATTACATAATGTGTTATAGTGTAAAAATAAAATTCATATAGGTTTTTGTCAAAAAAATATGGTGCTCTGTGCAAATTCATCAAACAAGCAATCTATCGGGTGCACAGCCAGAAATTGGCAGCACACCGACGTGACAGAAGTCCATTTATTGAATATTCCAAGAAAGGAACATGACACACAAGTGCAAAAGCTGGAACAGAGGTGGACGCGTTTCACACAGCTACACTGTGCTTACTCAACCCCTGTTGCTGATCTGATGCTTCTTTACCACTATTCCAGAAATAATATGCCTCCTGATGACATCCTGGATGTGAAGAAACGCGTAGATAAGAACTTCCGGCATAATATCATGCTGGTTCCACTGAAGTACAGAGAAGCGGCGATTTGAAGGGAGATTTGTTGGCGGGTCATTCCGGGTGCCAGGGAGGGCACCATACTTTGTGAGCGCATTGTATTTCTATGTTAACGGGGGGGGGGGGGGGATTCAAAATATACAGCAGTACGCTATGATGGCTTTCCCGTTTTGTTTTTTTTTTATAATTTCTCATGGGCATACCAAGCATATTTCCAGGATAGTGGTAAAGAAGCATCAGATCAGCAACAGAGGTTGTGAACCAATGTGACCTTCCTTATTCTCATACAGGGGGTAAATACTATAGGGGGGTGGGTGGCAGTGCAGCCAGTGATGAATTTGCACAGGATACCATTCACGTTAATGAAGATTGTCCATGGTCATGATTGTAGCACTCATGCACTTTAAGGACTATTGCACTTTATGAGAATCAATTCATTTGTAACGTATGAATGTTGTGGATGAAGGGTTAATGATATTTCTATGCTGTTTCTGTTCTGTATATTTACATGTTATTCCTATTATCTGAGTTTGACTTGAAATGTGTTTACTTCCTAGAAATGTTCAGGCTGATAGATTGGCATGGCTTGTTTCTCAGCCTGAGGATTGCCTGACCTGTACTTTTTACCGAAAATATTAGGAGACTGCATGTCATATGGAAGTAAACACTTTTTCTTAGAATTACTATCAGTTTTCTCTGTAACCAAACCCTAAGCCCTCATGCACACAGGCTGTTAAAAAAACGTTATGAAAACGCCAGTATTTTTGCAGTGATTTTTTTTAACTTTTGTCAGCTTTTTTCAGCGTTTTTGCAATAGCGTTTTTGATCGTTTTTCCGCGTTAGCGTTTGAGCGTTTTTTTTTTTTTTTCAAATTTTTTTTTTTTTTTTACAATGGATCAAAAACGCTAAAAAACGTTGGTGAATGACGTTTTTGAGCGTTAGAGCGTTTTTACAGCTGAAAAACGTCTCTCAGAACCCACTGGTCCTGGGTTTTTTTTACAGCTTAAAAACGCCTATGCCACTTGCAGCTCAAAAACGCCTAGGTGGGCATGAAGCCATAGACTAACATAGACAGGCCTTTTTAAGCTGCAAAAAAAGCTCAAAAAAGCAGCTGTAAAAACGTCCGTGTGCATGAGGACTAAAATGTATTGTAATCCATCCTTCTTTTATTTTGTATAAAATAAAAAGGGTCATTCCCCTTCATAAAACGGACAGGTTTTTGACTTCATCTCATGTGTGTTATTTGCGTGTCTGCAGGATCCTGGTGGAAGTTATCAAGCTGTCCGGTTCAAGTCCCCGACAGTGGACAATTAATTTTTTTTTTTACAAAAACCTATATGAACTTTTTTGACACCGTTGCACTTTATGTAATATATTGGCATTTTACGTAGAATTGGTTGTATTGGTAATTGGCTAAGCACAGCTCTATTCATCGAGTCTAGTTTTTGTCAAGTCTACTTCCTACAAGGCTAGAAAATAAAGTTTTAGATTTTTTTTTTTTTTTTTTTTTTTTTTATAACACAAGGTGCATTCATGACTCTGTTTGGAAAGCTTGCTATGGCCAGCATACCAGGGTGATTATTACCATTCCAACTTACACCGTGAAGGTTTTGCACTGGGAACCACAGGTAGCTACTCTGATGTTTCTATGGCTGCTATGCAGTTGGAGATTTGATGCATATATGGTGGACCTGCCAGTTAGCGGCAGCTTTCTGGATCATGACCTTCCGCCTGCTTAGATCATTATTTCACAGCCTTATTTCCAAGAACCCTTGGCAGGCTCTCCTGCATATTACCATTGAATCGTTGACTAAATCGCAATGTGCGTTAACACATCGTTACGCTGCAGCTCAACTATAGCTAGAAACGGCAACTCAAAACAGAGGGTAGCGAATAAAATGGTTTATGAGCATCTGTCAAATCTCCTGGAAGACCAGCATATGAAATATTGATGTATTTGGGAACCCTGGATCTCTGTTTGATATGCTACTGTTAAATCAAAAGAAAGCTTTTGTCGTAAAAGAATAGGAAAATAATTTCTATTGTGGTATGTGTGTATGTACTATGAGCTATTTGCCAAGAGAGTACACATTTTAAACTGGGTTTCGCAGAACCCTAGGGTTTCGCCATAATCCACCAGTCAGTTGCAGGCAGCTGATTGGTAGATCACATCTCCTCCGCTGACACACACAGAGCTAGGCACAGAAGCTGCTGTATTAGTGCTAACTTTTTTTTTTGTAAAATTCTTTTTATTGAGCTTAATATAACATACAGTAGAAAAGTGACTCAGCACAACACCGAGCCACACATATGGCCAAAGTGGCCAACAGTTACAATAACATACAGACTGATTATCAATACTATTTAGACATTTACGACTGTCTTTTACCCCCCCTCCCTCCCTCCACCCCCCAACAACCTAAGGCTTAGTTCTCCACACTCCTCTCAGAGACCTTGCATCCGGACCTTAGTGCACCTGGTATTCAATATACATCTCCAGGAGTATTTGTGCAGTGCCCAATTATTTCCATTGTTTAAACACAAACATCAATTATGGCTGAACTCCCCAACCATACAAGCAAACTAGAGAACAATGAGCCTCAGATACCTTCCATCCCCGACTAGGTCATTAAGAGGATGTACACTTAATAGTGTTTAGGTCACTAGGACTCTTACTCCATCGTGACATCTGAGTTGTACCACGCCTGCCACACCTTATTAAATTTCTTTCCACATCCCCTTGACAGATATGTCGCTTTATAATAATATGGCATCATTGAATTGACCAACCCCTTCCAAAAAGGCAAGGATGGGGCCTCCGGTTTCTTCCAGTGTAGTAATATGGCCTTCCTACCATAAAACAGTAGGATATTGATCAGAGTTCTATGAGCTCGAGATGGGACCACCTCTTCTACCAATCCCAGGAGACACACTCTAATTGTATGAGGGACAGGGACCACCAGGACCTCTGCTATGCAGGAGGTAACCTCAGACCAAAACTGTTGGACACGAGGGCACCCCCAGAAAATATGGTCGGCAGCCACCGGCAAAAAGGTACACCGCCAACATTCCGCTGCAACATACAGGTATATGGCCGCTAGTCTAGTCGGTGTATAATTTAATGCAAAAATTTAAATAGGATCAGCCTGTCCCTCGCCACTACCAAGCGCTGAAAGGGGTCATCCCACTCCTCACCCTGGATGTCAGAGACCTCCGCTTCCCACCTTTCCCTACATGCAACCACTGCCAATGGACGTTTTTTTAAATAACTCCTTGCATGCAACTGATAGTGTTTTGGGAAGTTCGTCAGATGTGAACAGGTTTCCCAAGTCTGAGGGAAAGGACTCGATGGCACTTGATAGTGCTAGCTTTGGTGTGCTGTTCCCCGCTGGCCCCTTTTCCCATCCTGTCCTTCCCAGGTAGATGACTTCTCCTGGGATGGAGGACAGGAGGAGCGAGAAAAGCACTCCACAAAAAAGGGACTGATCACAGCCGCTTTCCCTGCCATGCTCTATATATGAAGAAAACAGGTACTGTAATGTGCTGTGTGCGCCATAATATGCCAGTCTCTCATGTAATGTGCCCTGCCCCAAGTAATGTGCCGTGCTGTGTTCCCCATGTAGTCTGCCCCCATGTCCCTGTGTACTGGGCCCTCCTGGCCTCCTATACCTCTAGCCCTGCTGCCCCCCTGTACACCATTTATCTCAAGCTGGACACAGAATTAAGCATCCCCGCAGAAAAAGCAAGCACAAGTTTCACATTAACTAGATACATTTTAATTCCATAAAGGAGAAGTACAGCCAAAGCTTGTTTGGCTGTACTTCTCCTGTGAAGCACAGGAGTGCAGTTCCTGCCTGCCGTCGACTGACCTCACAGAGGTGGTCCAGGAGGAGGAAAGATCGAGATCATATGGTCGGGATCTAACCAGGAGCCTGGACCGGCACCCAGCTCAGCCTTACAGCGAGCCGCTGAAAGCCTGAGTCAGCTGCTCCCGCCCCCTCCACAGCTAAGCGCTCCAGAGAACACTGGAGGGGCAGAGCAGAGAGCGGGTGACTGACAGTCGCCACTGTCTGCTCAAAGCAGCAGGGAGAACTGAGCGATCAGCGGTGTTTGATCTCTCAGTTCTCAGCCTTAGAGACAACGGTGGGCAGATGCAGCACTGCATCGATGCTGCATCTGCCTAGGTAAGTATGTTTAAACACTTCCAGACTGCCACACGTACATTTACTGCGGTAGGGCTGCGCAATATCACGTACCTGTATGTGATTTTATGCACGCGGTTTAGGGGGCGCGCCGCTCACGCTGTCAATGGACACAGCGGGAGCCAATCAGCGGGTCCAGTGGCTGCGAAGGCCGCCACGACCCACTAATCGTTCACAGGAGAGACTGACCAGGCGTGACACTGCCCCACACAGTAAGCACCTCCCTAGGGAACATTTAACCCTTTGATTGCCCCTGGTGTTAACCCTTCCCTGCCAGTGCCATTTATACAGTAATCAGTGCATTTTTATAGCATTGATCACTGTAGTGTGTCACTGGTCCCCAAAAAGTGTCACTCTGTGTCAGATTTGTCCACCACAATGTCACAGTCCCGCTAAAAAACGCAGATCACCACCATTACCAGTAAAAAATAAATAAAAGTCCCTAAATCATAGTTTGTAGACGCTATAAACTTTTGTGCACATCAATATACGCTTATTGGGATTTTCTTACCAAAAATACGTAGCAGAATACATATTGGCCAAAATTGATAAAGACATTTGTTTATATATATATATATACACACACACACACACACACACACACACACACACACACACACACACATACAATGGGGACGGAAAGTATTCAGACCCCCTTCCATTTTTCACTCTTTGTTATATTGCAGCCATTTGCTAAAATCATTTAAGTTCATTTTTTTCCTCATTAATGTATACACAGCACCCCATATTGACAGAAAAACACAGAATTGTTGGCATTTTTGCAGATTTATTAAAAAAGAAAAAACGGAAATATCACATGGTCCTAAGTATTCAGACCCTTTGCTGTGACACTCATATATTTAACTCAGGTGCTGTCCATTTCTTCTGATCGTCCTTGAGATGGTTCTACACCTTCATTTGAGTCCAGCTGTGTTTGATTATACTGATTGGACTTGATTAAGAAAGCCACACACCTGTCTATAGAAGACCTTACAGCTCACAGTGCATATCAGAGCAAATGAGAATCATGAGGTCAAAGGAACTGCCTGAAGAGCTCAGAGACAGAATTGTGGCAAGGCACAGATCTGGCCAAGGTTACAAAAAAAAAAAAAAAATTCTGCTGCACTTAAGGTTCCTAAGAGCACAGTGGCCTCCATAATCCTTAAATGGAAGACGTTTGGGATGACCAGAACCCTTCCTGGAGCTGGCCGTCCGGCCAAACTGAGCTATCGGGGGAGAAGAGCCTTGGTGAGAGAGGTAAAGAAGAACTCAAAGATCACTGTGGCTGAGCTCCAGAGATGCAGTCGGGAGATGGGAGAAAGTTGTAGAAAGTCAACCATCACTGTAGCCCTCCACCAGTCGGGGCTTTATGGCAGAGTGGCCTGACCGAAAGCCTCTCCTCAGTGCAAGACACATGAAAGCCCGCATGGAGTTTGCTAAAAAAAACACCTGAAGGACTCCAAGATGGTGAGAAATAAGATTCTTTTGTTTGATGAGACCAAGATAGAATTTTTTGGCCTTAATTCTAAGCGATATGTGTGGAGAAAACCAGGCACTGCTCATCACCTGTCCAATACAGTCCCAAACAGCGAAGCATGGTGGTGGCAGCATCATGCTGTGGGGGTGTTTTTCAGCTGCAGGGACAGGATGACTGGTTGCAATCGAGGAAAAGATGAATGCGGCCAAGTACAGGGATATCCTGGACGAAAACCTTCTCCAGAGTGCTCAGGACCTCAGACTGGGCCAAAGGTTTACCTTCCAACAAGACAATGACCCTAAGCACACAGCTAAAATAACGAAGGAGAGGCTTCACAACAACTCCTGACTTAAACCCAATTGAGCATCTCTGGAGAGACCTAAAATGGCTGTCCACCAACGTTTACCATCCAACCTGACAGAACTGGAGAGGATCTGCAAGGAGGAATGGCAGAGGATCCCCAAATCCAGGTGTGAAAAACTTGTTGCATCTTTCCCAAAAAGACTCATGGCTGTATTAGATCAAAAGGGTGCTTCTACTAAATACTGAGCAAAGGGTCTGAATACTTAGGACCATGTGATATTTCAGTTTTTCTTTTTTAATAAATCTGCAAAATTGTCAACAATTCTGTGTTTTTCTGTCAATATGGGGTGCTGTGTGTACATTAATGAGGAAAAAAATTAACTTAAATGATTTTAGCAAATGGATGCAATATAACAAAGAGTGAAAAATTTAAGGGGGTCTGAATACTTTCCATCCCCACCGTATATCACCATCTGTATAGACGATATATGTTATACGGATTATATTGGATATTGGCTTTGCTCCCTGACTCACTGGTGGCCACATATATTTTGAAGGAATTTTTTCCCATTGTTGAGCACAATGGTTGTTAGTATTCTTTTGTTATAGTTAAAATGTTCATTATGAAGAATTTTGTAAGTCATTGAAAATTTGATGTGATTGTAATGATGTTCTCTTTGAATCTAATTAATACACTTTAGAGGCATATTTGAGTTTCCCTGAAGAAGCAGAAATACAGCTGCGAAACACGTTGGATGACTCTATGCTCAAGTATCTAAGTGCAAAGTGCTAAGCTATTGCTGGGAACAAGTATCAATATTGAAATTATGATATGTTGTTCACATATTGAGATATACGCTTATGCAAATGTTTTTATGTAAAACCTGTACAATAAATATGATATTTTAAACATACACATTGTATGTGTGCTCACCTCAGTAACGGCATCACATCATCTAAAGTCCTGTTTCTACATGGGAAAGTTTACGCTTTCCATTTTTGTGTATCCAGTATATTATACAATCGTTTGTAGACGCTAAAACTTTTGCACAAACTAAATCAATATAAACTTATTGGGATTTTTTTTTTTTTTAATTTACCAAAGATATGTAGCAGAAAACATTTTGGCTTAAAACTTAACCACTTAAACGACCGGCCACTGTATATATACGTCATTAGTTTGAAGATGGATATCTCGGTAACGGCAGCAGGTGCTGCCACAACCGAGGTATCGATCTTTAGGGCCGGCGGTTCTGTACACGATAATGGTGGTCTCTGTGGCGGGTTCACCGTTATCGGCGGCGGGAGAGGTGCCACCCCCCCTCCCGCCACTCTCCCGCGCCCTCCGCCGCTTACCGGAGCCGTCGGTAGCGGTATGGCGACGAGTGAGGCTAAGATGGCCCCCACCCCTCTCCATACCAAAGGACGGCCGGAGCAACGTCATTACCTCAGCTCCGCCCACTTCTCTTAAAGGCACATTTTTTTGTGTGTCATTTTTTTAAACGAATTTTTTTTTTTTTTTTTTGCATTAAAGTCTAAATATGAGATCTGAGGACTTTTTGACCCCAGATCTCATATTTAAGAGGACCTGTCATGCTTTTTTTCTATTACAAGGGATGTTTACATTCCTTTTAATAAAATAAAGTAAAATAAATAATAAAAAAAAAAAAAAAAAATTTTTTTTTTTTTAAAGCGCCCTGTCCCGATGAGCTCACGCGCAGAAGCGAACGTATATGTGAGTAGCGCCCGCATATGAATACGGTGGTCAAACCACACATGTGAGGTGTCGCCACGACCGGTAGAGCGAGAGCAATAATTCTAGCCCTAGACCTCCTCTGTAACGCAAAACATGCAATCTGTAGAATTTTTTAAACATTGCCTATGGAGATTTTTAAGGGTAAAAGTTTGACGCCATTCCAGGAGCGGGCGCAATTTTGAAGCGTGACATGTTGGGTATCAATTTACTTGGTGTAACATTATATTTCACAATATAAAAAAAAAAATTGGGCTAACTTTACTGTTATGAAAGGAATTGATTAGGGGTGGATGGCGCTACCTTATCTGGGTACCTTGACTTATAATTTAATGAACCTCAAAAGGAACCAGGTACTATATAATAATAAATGCACCCCTTTATCCCTCATTAGGTAGTGGATCTAGATGTCCACCGTTACCTGAGTGGACTGTGCTAGCAGATCAGTCTCATACCTACATGCAGGTGTACACCATGTGATTAATCAACACAAATTAATTAGGTGACAATTGATAAAAAAATCAATAGTGGCAACCAAACAAAACAAAAATAAAGTTAAATAAAATACCACGGTACGAACTTATATTAATCCCCAAATGTGTCCAAATGTGCTTATAAGCAAAAAGGTGAATATGAATAGTCCCAACATTAGACATATAGTGCAGGGTTGCACATTAAATAATATAAAACTGATGGAAAAATAATGAAAATTGATGAACAACTTAGTGGAAAAAAATTTATATAGTGTAAAAAGACAACTTTACTGTTGTCTTATTTTTTTTATTCAAAAAAGTGAATTTTTTAAAAAAAAAAAAGTGCGCTTATAAGACCGCTGCGCAAATACGGTGCAAAAAAAAAAAGTATTGCAATGACCGCCATTTTATTCTCTAGGGTGTTAAAAAAAAAAACAATATATAATGTTTGGGGGTTCTAAGTAATTTTCTAGCAAAAAAAAACTGTTTTACACATGTAAACACCTAAAATCCAAAACGAGGCTGGTCCTTAAGTGGTTAAATAAGAAATTAGATTTTGTTTTAAAAAATTATCTAGGTTTTATAAACAGAAAATAGAAAGTTTTGTTTTTTCAAAATTTTGGGTCTTTTTGCATCTATATAATACAAAAAAAAAAGCCAATGATGATCAAATACCACTAAATCCTTTGGTAGGTAAAACACTCAAATATGTATCTGTCTGTGTATTTAGCCGTTTGCCTGAAATTAGGTTTAAAAATAAAAAAAAATGACAGTGGGAAGTTGCGCTCAGGAAGAAGGCAGGACAAACATGAATAACTATAAATCCATACAAATGTCTTCCGTGTAAACAATTAGTGGTGACTGGATATTATTCCTGAGGATTGAGTTCAGTATTAGAAGAAATCCATTTCAATATCTTCATAGCGAACGCCAACAACAGCATCGAACTTCTAAAAGTCAATGATTCTTGTAAACATCCACTTCAAGCATATATCATTACATAAGAGACGATCTTCCACACAATCACAGATCAATGTTGGTGTTATGTCAGAACTAAAATCAGCAGTCATCTCTCTTTGCAAAACACAGAGAACCAACATAAAAGGGAATTATGTAGAAATCTAAACATGGTGAGAACAGATCTTTTATAATGTTCACATAAATTCCAGATTATTGGGATACGGTTAGAAAATATGGGGAAAAATAAAAAAAAAAATTTACATACTGTAAATTTCTTTTCTTGGAAGTACATTGACTACTTGAAGACAAGGCTTTTTCTGGCACTTTTTGTCACAAATTTAAATAAGTATTTTCTTGCTAGAAAATTACTTCTAACCTCCAAACATTATACATTTTTGTTTAGCAGAGGCCCTGGGGAATAAAATGGCAATCACTGCACTTTTCTAGGTCATATGTCGGTATTTGCACACGCAATTTCTTTGAGAAAAAAATACACTTTTTTTTTTTTTAATGGTTTAGTAAATAGATAGCCAACATGCCACGCTTAAAAATTGCCCACACTCGTGGATTGGCGATAAACTATGGTACTTACCAGTTTAGAGTTACAGAGAAGGTCTGGCACTAGAATTATTGCTCTCGCGCCAAGATTCGCGTTGATACCTCACATGTGTGGTGCAAAAAGATGGACATGTGCGTGTGCGACTTACGTATGAGTTTTGCTTCAAGCTTGTCATTGTGGAAAGTCTATATTAAAAGGATCAATCCCTGGGAAATTCATTGGATTTTTTTCCAGGATACTGAAATTAGAGATCTCTGATTAGGAGATCGGCTTTGGAGATTCTGATTTGGAAGATGGACCAGATGAGCCATCGCCAGGTGAATCGGTTGGAGGACAGACCAAGGGACATCTAACCCCCCGGTTATCTACACATGCCAATCACCTCTGTTGGGGGTAGTGGGAGCTGGTGAGTGGGGACCCTTGAGGGGGAGCACAAGAGTCACCTGATCGATCAGCTGAGCACTGTGGTCACCTTGGAATCGCTGGCACTTTTTACAGCACATTATATATGTGGGACTATGGAATAGCACACATATATATCTATCTATCTCATAGATAGATAGATGGACTCGTTTTTTTTTTTTTGTGTTTATATATACATTTTTTTCAGCAACACATATTGATTCTACACTATTTGATATTTGGTATACTTGTTTATACACTAGTTATATATCATTTATTCATCTTTTCTTTTTATGGTGCTGCATCTTAAATTTAGATGTAGGTATCTAATCTTAGGCACAGATGGTTTACATGATCTCTTGATGTGTGTATTTACACTTGTCACACTATTGATATCCTAATATTGTCACATATGATTATCCATCATCTTTGTTTCTAAGTAAGGTGTGGGTAGTATACTATAGTGGGTTACAGAGTACCATCACCCTTTATCACACTAGGGTAGCACCACTTACCCCATCTCTTGTATATTATTTGATGTCTTTATGGAGCTGGCTTTGTTCACAGTGGGAAAGGTCATGTTGGAACAGAACAGGGGCCTTCACCGGACTGTTATCACAGGTTGGAAGAGCATAACTGTCTAAGGCTGCATTCACACCTATGCAGTTTTAGTGCTTTTTGCAGATTTGCACTACAGTCCATTTAAGTCCATTTAACATGGTTTCCTATTAAACACGTTCTGTAGTGCAAATCTGCAAAATGCAAAAAGCTCTAAAATGCAGGATAGGGACAGCCATTACATATAGTATATGCTGTCGGAAAATATTACATTGCTTCTTGCTAACAATGTCAGTTCAAGAATTCTTCTGTACCCCAAATACAGTATTCTTATATTCCATCTGTTTTGTCAATGTATTGCATATAATAAACCACCGCTTTACATAAATGAGGATCAGTTGAATGCAGTATAAATATAATATTTTATGAACATATGCAGGGCACATACACTTACTTGTGTCATTGAAAGGTACTTTTTCATTAATGATACACAGAGAATCCTCTAGACGACTGCTCAGGTCTACATGAAGAGTCTTCAGCTGATTTTGGCTGAAGAGACCATTTAAAAAGAGATTGTGAGTTACAGCTTAGGGAAGATAAAAAGCACACATATATATATGCACACACACACAAACACTATATCTATCTATCTATCTATCTATCTATCTATCTATCTATCTATATATATATATATATATATATCTCTATCTATATATATTATAGTATTGGGACACCTGCCTTGACACACACATGAACTTTAGTGGCATCCCAGTCTTAGTCCGTAGGGTTCAATATTGAGTTGGCCCACCCTTTACAGCTTTAACAGCTTCAACTCTTCTGGGAAGGCTGTCCACAAGGTTTAGGAGTGTGTCTATGGGAATGTTTGACCATTCTTCCAGAAGCGCATTTGTGAGGTCAGGCACTGATGTTGGACGAGAAGGCCTGGCTCGCAGTCTCCACTCTACTTCATCCAAAAGGTGTTCTATCGGGAGAGGTCAGGCCAGTCAAGTTCCTCCACCCCAAACTCATTCATCCATGTCTTTATGGACCTTGCTGTGGGCACTGGTCCAAATCATTTGTTGGATGGGGAATTATGGTGTGGGGTTGTTTTTCAAGGGTTGGGCTTGGCTCCTTAGTTCCAGTGAAGGGAACTCTTAAGACGACAGCATACCAAGACATTTTGAACAATTTCATGCTCCCAACTTTGTGGGAACAGTTTGGGGATGACCCCTTCCTGTTCCAACATGACTGCGCACCAGTGCACAAAGCAAGGTCCTTAAAGACATGGATGAGCGCGTTTGGGGTGGAGGAACTTGACTGGCCTTCACAGAGCCCTGACCTCAACCCGATAGGACGCCTTTGGAATGAATAATGCCCCGTACACACGGTCGGACTTTGTTCAGACATTCCGACAACAAAATCCTCGGATTTTTTCCGACGGATGTTGGCTCAAACTTGTTTTGCCTACACACGGTCGCACAAAGTTGTCGGAATTTCCGATCGCCAAGAACGCGGTGACGTCAAGCACGTACGAGACTAGAAAAGGCCAGTTCAGAACCAAGCGCGGCACCCTTTGGGCTCCTTTTGCTAATCTCGTGTTAGTAAAAGTTTGGTGAGAGACGATTCGCGCTTTTTCAGACTCGTGGCTTTCAGATCGTTTTCTGCCGTTCAGTTTGTGCTTGTGGGTTTGTATCTGCTCTTCAGTGCGTGCAGTCAGTTCGTATTGGAGTTTTCTGTGGGATCTTGTCCGCTCGTTGCTGTTTTTCAGGTCGCTCTTCACAGGCCTTGCTGTTCTTCAGTGCGTTCTGTTACTTCGTTCTGAGCAGCCGACCGTTTTCTAGCCATGTTGCGTATGCGTACTCCTCGTAGAGTTCGTGCTGTGCGGGGGCTTGGTGTTGGGGTCCTGACCTTGACACAAGTCCAGTCCATGAACAGGGTGGGGAGGAGTTCATGGACCAAGAATTGGTTGCTTCAGCGTGACCAGTTCTGTCATATGCCTTTGCTCCGTGAGATCCGCGAGAATAATCCTGATGATTTCAGGAACTTTCTCAGGATGACGGACCCCGTATTTCACCGTTTGTTGGCTTCGCTGACCCCCTATATCAGCAGGCAGGATACCTGCATGAGGCAAGCCATCACTCCGGAGCAGAGGTTGGTCGCTACCTTGCGGTATTTGGCCACAGGGAGAAGCCTGCGGGACCTCAAGTTCTCGACAGGCATCTCCCCCCAGGCTCTGGGGATCATTATCCCAGAGACCTGTTCTGCCATCATCCAGGTCCTACAGAAGGAATATATGAAGGTAAGATTTTTATCCTTTTATATCACATTTTATTGTATTGAATGTTTGATAACATATTGTATTTCTTTCCTCATTCCCTAATTACCATGATTGTATTATGCTGTGAATGTCCCCTTTGTCCTCATGCATGCTGGATTTTTATGTAATTATTATTTTAGGTCCTTCATACATATTTGCCCTTCAATAACCTCCCCAGCATGGTGTCTCCTGGCCTATATTCACCTCATGTAGTCACTTAACAATGTATTTTATCAGCTCCATAGTAGTGCTTTACCCCAAACACCCCCTAAAATGTTTGGAAATGTTATTTTTGATTTAAATTCAGGCAGAGGGCCAGAGGCTTTTTTTTGTGGTGTCGCCAAATTTTTGGTAACCCTCCCTCCCCCCAACTGCTAAGTCAACTGATCCCAATTCTCTATCCTCAATCATCTACCTGCTGACTTTGCCAAACCCATACACACTATACCCATCTATTTTGTGCTCAGATTTATGGATGAATTCCCCAAAGCATGTAGTGCAAGGGCCTGCCTGTATACTTTCCAATGGTACTGTTTAAAGTTCTTGTATCCTATTATGATCTTGATAGGTAATAGCAGAATGTCCAAATGTGCTCAAATGTGTACAGTGTGTATTTATATCTTTGTATTATGACACTTCTTACCTGTCCAGTGGTCTGCCAATAGTGTAACTAAGGAGGGGCTGTTCCAAGTAATACCCTGTCTGTATTTAGGCATTCATCTCTCAATGAAGTGAAGAGGGTTACCTGTCCAAGAGTTCCCCCCCCCCCCTATAATGTTAGAAATGGCCCATGAGAGGGGGGGGGGGGGGATATGATAGGTGTACCTTATACTTTGTTGTTGTTAAATTCCCCTTAATAAATGCTATCTGGAGGTTGACCCATAATGTTTGTGTCTAATCTGCTTGCCAGGTTTCTTTGAAAAAATAGTAATGTTTATTGTTTTTTCCTCAACAGTTTCCTTCCACGCCACAGGAATGGCAGACTGTGGCCTCCCACTTTGCCCAGCGGTGGGACTTTCCTAACTGCGGAGGGGCAATTGATGGGAAACACGTCCACATCGTCCCACCACCCAACTCGGGGTCGTACTATTATAATTACAAGGGGTTTAATAGTATAGTGATGTTGGCGGTGGTGTCGGCTAATTACGACTTCTTGTATGTGGACGTGGGGAAGAATGGCCGGATGTCCGATGGTGGAGTCATCGCCCAGACGGAGTTCTACAGGCGTCTCCAGAATGGCAGCTTGGACTTGCCACCTCCAGAGGACAATGTTGAAGGTCTCCCATTTGTGTTCGTTGCTGATGAAGCATTTGCGCTGGGGGACCACCTGATGCGGCCATTCGCGATGAGGACCCTCACCCCGGAACAGAGGGTTGTTAATTACCGGCTGGCCAGAGCCCGAAGAGTGGTGGAGAACACATTTGGAATCCTGGCCAGCCGGTTCCGATTATTTATGACACCCATCCATATGGCGGAGTATAAACTGAACCATATAATACTTGCCTGCTGTGTTCTCCATAATTTTCTACGAAAACATTCAGCCAACTATGCTGGCTCAGTTGGGCCTGAGGCCGGAATCCCAAATACATCAACAATGACGGCACTTGAAAGCGGCCGTCCTGGCTTGCCCTCCCTGAATGCCCGTGATGTCCGGTTACGATACCTGGAGTTCTTTGCGGGTAGGGGGGCTATCAATATGCCAGACAATATGTGACACCTTTTTCAAATAAAAAACAACCAAAAGAAATTCTTGGTGGCCATTTACTGCTTGTGTTTGTTTTAGCTGACCCTGACAGAAATGTGTTGAGTGCAGAAAATGTCGTGATTGGGTAACCTTATAAAAAACAGTGTTGGCTGGTACTTCCTAAATGCAAAAACACATTTCACTACAAGTGCACTTGCAACTGCACTGAACCTGCACTTGTAGTGCAAAGAGGATTTGCCCTTAGGAAATAACCCCCATTTGTGCATAAAACAACAATTACATCACCCCAAAAGTGTTGTAGTGTTGAGACAATAATCCACACATTCTTGAGTAAGGCACTTTTTTATACCTGCACAATCACATGCGCATTTACCAAAGGTTTTTAAAACAAACCAACATGTTTGTTGTATAACAATGTTTGCAGTAGTATTATGAAAAATCAAAATATCCATTTCAGATAAAACAGGCCTGTGTAAAACCAACAAGAAAGCCAAAAAACTTGAACTTACAAAGTTCACATTAGGTAAAACCTGAAGGCTATATCAGACATCAGTATTTAGGAACTGGGTTTGATATAGCGTTCAGATGGGGGGAAATCACCCCTGGAAAAGCCAAATTTGGAAGATGCACACCAATTTACAAATGTCCACATGTGCTATCTGCCATCATAGGGGATCAAGGGACGTGTTTGGGGGGAGCAAGCCCTTTCTCAACGCTACTTTATAATTGAGGAAGGGGTTGCCCCCCAAAAACGCGTCCATTGATCTCCCGTGATGGCAGATAGCACATGTTGGCACACTGTGTGCATCCTCCAAATTTGGCTTTTCTAAACATTGAAAAAAGTTTGGTACGATAAAACAGGTGATTTTGTGGGGTTTAAATTCGCCCCAAAACATCAATGATGTTATTATTTTTTTTAATAACATCACTGATTTGTTGATGTATGTTTTGCAATTGGAGATTACACCCCATGATCTCCCCGATCAGTATCTGGGCACTTTCAGATGTAAAGCGTTCTGGATCCCTCACATCACGATCACCTAAAAAGAGATAAAGAACAAAAAAAAAGGTCTCAAAAATCTGCCACCAGCCATCTCTTTTACCTGAGTCTGTGGTCGCAGACACTCACCTGTTGTGGTGCCAATCTCCACCACGTCTTCTTCTTCCTCCTGCTCTTCTTCTTGGTTTGGTATTTCACCTTCTTCCAGAGGTGGGGGGTCTCTGGTCTCCTGGGATGAGGGGTGTCCGAGTCTTTTCTCCCCTATGTAAAACAAAAATGGTATACTTAGCACACAGATATTTGATGGCAGAACTATAGAAATAGGAAACATTGCTTGGAAGTGGGGTACAATTGTCTATTTTAGCCGAGTTCCAAGATGTATATTTTTTATTGCCCTTTGTCAAGCTGCAATACTTTACATGTTTGGTACAAGCTTCACAGATGGAGACCCCCCTATAGTATACACTGGAGCACCTGTGTGCCCCCCTAATAAAAATGGTGTTCTTGTGTCCCACACTAGTGCTCCAGTGTCCAGATGTGAAAACAGCTGCTCAGTGTCCTCTCCTTACACACAATCTAGTTTGCATTTCATTCTAGTAACAAACCCATCTACACAAACAAATATTTGGCATCCAAGTAGGCCCCCAAAAACGTGTGAAAATGCATATGGCCTAAACAATGGTGTTCTAGAGGCCGAAAGAAAAATGTTTGATACGAACGAATAATGTGCCCATGAACATTAAAGTTGACCTTTGGAAACGTTACAACTAATCAAAGCATATGGAGCAGAACGAACGTAATAAAGACAGAAAGAATAGGAACACAGCACAACTACTTACTTTTTTGCAGCACTCTCCGGATCTTTCGGTACTGCTCTGGCTCTCTCAACTTCAGGTCCGACCACCGCTTCCTGAGCTGATCTTTAGACCTTCGTACCCCGAAATTCCGCTCTAGACTCCTGACCACTTTCGCCATGATTTTGGCCTTTCGGATATTGGGGTTGGGGTAAGGCCCATATTTTCCGTCATAGTCGGACTTCCTCATGATGTCGACCATCTCCAACATCTCCCCAAAACGACATATTTGTGGCCTTAAAACGTCTCCTTCTGGATCGGGACGTGCCTGGATCCGCCCTTTCCTCCTCCTCCTCCTCGTTTCTACAATTAGCCCGCACCTGCTGTATGTCCGCCATCATGCTCTTCCCCCACTGCGCCGAACGAAAAGGGGCGGGGAATACACTAGAAAGAACGTCAGGGGCGGGCGGAGTTACACGCATGCGCAGTGTATATAAAGCGTAACACGCGTGCGTATTACGTTTGATCTGTGAGCGGAGGAAGGAGCATTGAACGCGGCGATCGTAAGAACGAAGGTAAGAGACAAACTTGGGCCTATACTGCTTCTATAGATTGAGGCCTATATTGTAACAAGATTAGGAGAGTTTGGTGTGACATTAGGCTTTGTCTTGTGTTGTGTCTTGCAGTGAACATGGATATGGTACTGAAAGATCAGGACTTCATTTCAGTCTTCATAGAGATGCTAAGGGAGCTGCCCTGTCTGTGGGAGATTAAACACCCCCATTACAAGAACCAAACAAAGAGGAAGGCAGCACTGGAGCAATTGTGTGAAATTGTGAAGCAGGTGATCCCCACGGCAGACATCACTTATTTAAAGATATTAATTGGTGGCCTGAGGAGCACATATCTGAGGGAGCGCAATAAAGTCCTGGATTCGCAGAGATCCGGAGCAGCAGGTGACATCTATGTCCCCAGGATGTTGTACTACGACAGGCTGCACTTTCTGGCAGGCCAGACTGAACCCAGGTCATCACTCTCCAGTCTTCCTTCCACGCTTCCTTCCCCCCCGGCTGAGGCTTCTGACGCCCAACCTGGGCCTTCCAGGCCACATGTGGAGGAGCCCAGATTGAGCCAGGTATAGCATTCCTCTAAATATTTCTGCTTGTCCAATCAATGATGTGAACTAGATGTTAGTTGGGAGTACTAATTTAGGATTGTGATTGATGATGCAAAAACTAAAACCATGTCCTTTTTCATACACAGGGAAGTCTAAGCCAGGAGGTGGCCGGGCCGAGCCGGCTGGCTGATCTGCAGGTCCCTCCATCCCCCCTGGAAAGAGAAAGTGGCAGTAGGAGGAGTACCCTAGAGGAGGCGGCTATCAGATTTTTTTGTAGGGCTACAGAGGTCCTGGGAGCACCACACACCAGGCAGGAGAACTTTGCTGCATTCATAGCATATAAAATGCAGAGGATGGAGGAGGGCCAAAAAGCCATGTGTGAGGCCCTCATATCAGAGGCTCTGGCGAAAGGTATGAGGGGCCAAATTACACCTCAAACACACCTTCGCGATGGTCCTCCTCCTCCTCCTGCAGGTCCTACTCCTCCTCCTGCCACATCTCCAACTGCACAGCCACAGCCCGGAAGGAAGTGTGAAAGGAAGACCAGACAGTGAGGACCCTGGATCCAGTCTGGTCGGCCAAAAGATGCAGCCTCTTGTGGTACCACAGCCTGGGGACACACATGTCATCTGCTGCTATCCGGATCTCTGTGAATCCCGGACCAGACTGCCCTCCCTTACATATGGACTCCTCAGGCCACCAATTTTGAGGTTTAAGAATTGATGTCTGCCGTTGATCCAGTGTTGCCTTCCTCTTTGTTTGGTTCTGAGCCCTTAATAAAGGATTTTTGTTTTGAATTATACTCTCCTATGTGTTTTACTTCAAAAATGATGGTTTGTTTGTGAGGATTCAGGTACATTTCTAATATACAATGTGAAATGAACAAGGGACACCAACAACAAAAAATCTCCTGGAGATTAAACAATAAAAGATAATAATGGTGTTGGGGTAACTTGCCACACAAAACACACACAAAAATATTCTGGAGTAAAAATAAAAATAACATTGAACAAAGATCAGCCTTGGAAAAAATCCAAACATTAAAGAAAAAAAAAGGCTTAAAATCCAAAATAAAAAAAAAACATAAAAAATATAAAACTGTCAGATGTGACAACTAATAACAATATATTGAGGGAATCCCACTAAAAAAACACAAATAAAACTTTGTGAGAAGTGTGTGTGAATATGAGCAGCAAAACTACTTAATTCTTGTCACATTATAAAGAAGAAGAGAGTGCGCTGTATTAAACCATTTTTTACATTGCAGCGTGACGAAAGTGCTGTATCCATTGCGAACGCTAAGTTTACCAGAACGAGCTGTCCCGTGTCGGAATTTCTTCTGAGCATGCGTGGCACTTTGTGTGTCGGAACAGGCCACACACGGTCGGAATTGACGCGATCGGATTTTGTTGTCGGAAAATTTTATCTCCTGCTGTCCAACTTTGTGTGTCGGAAAATCCGATGGAAAATGTCCGATGGCGCCCACACACGGTCGGAATTTCCGACAACACGCTCCGATCGGACAATGTCCATCGGAAAATCCGACCGTGTGTACGGGGCATTAGAGTGTAGACTGAGCCAGTCCTTCTCATCCAACATCAGTGCCTGACCTCACAAATGTGCTTCTGGAAGAATGGTCAAACATTCCCATAGACACACTCCTAAACCTTGTGGACGGCCTTCCCAGAAGAGTTGAAGCTGTTATAGCTGCAAAGGGTGGGCCAACTCAATATTGAACCCTACGGACTAAGACTGAGATGCCATTAAAGTTCATGTGCGTGTAAAGGCAGGTGTCCCAATACTTTTGACACATACATTTTATATATATATATATATAAATATTATAATTAAAATGTAATAGTTTCCTTGCTATTCCTATTGAGACAGTTTTAGGTTTCTTGGAAGTCTTAAAGATGACTTGAACTTAAAGCTTAAGTTCACCTTTACAGACAAATCTGTAAGGTGAACTTACACAGGACCCCCTCCTCACCTCCCCCCTCCCAGTCCCGCTGACATGGAGCGTGGAAATCTCCCGTTCTGAGCCCCAGTATAGCCTCATCACGGGTCCGGGGCTTAGAAACCTCCTTGGGCATTCACACGTCTTCTTCCCTGCTGACAGGATGGGCTATGCGGGTTCTGATTGGTCGGCGCCACGCCGACCAATTAGAATGCTCCGAAACGCCCCTCCTGATGGGGTACATTTTGGAGATTTAGCTGCAGGGATTTCTAAGCTCCGCACCCCTGATGTGGCTATACTGGGGCTCAGAACTGGAGATCGCAGCGATCCCGGTCAGCGGGACTGGGGGGTGGTGAGGAGGGGGTCCTGTGTAAGATAACCTTACAGATTTTTCTGTAAAGGTGAACTTCCCCTTTAAAAAAAAAATAAAATGAAGATTTCCAAGTATTTTCAATATTCCCATTCGACAGAAGTCGGGATCGAGTTCTGTCGAGCAGGACCGGCCATAGATGGATGGAACTTTGTCCAGTCTCTGCTGAACTGGCTGAATTTCCATCCATTTATGGTCAGCTTAAGCTTCTGCAGTCTCCCTTCAGAGCCTTTTCTCTAGGGTGCTCCAGCAGTCGCAGGAACTCCAATGTGATCAAGTACAATGCAAGGCCAATAGCACTGCATTTTTAATGAGGACGCCAAGGTGCCACTCGAAAGCTGGAACGATAATGGTATCCTAGGCAAAAACTGGCATTAACCAGCATAAATCCCTGCAGAGCCCCACTACAAGGGATGATTTTTTATCTTCCTGGTGGAGAGCTTTAGTAACTCTCAGATATATCATGTAATTGTACAATTTTGTGTAGAGTTGTCTATGTGTTATCACACACACTCACCAATCATCTGATCGTAGTCTGCAGTCTTTTGCCTCTTTTTCCAGAGCCAATGCTTTAACCTGCATAAAACACCATATATTAGATAATCATTGCGGCAAACTAACAGCACATTGTACCATCTCAGTCAGTGTCCATAGTCCAAGATAAAGGGACGGTATCACTCAGATCAACCAGACCACACTGGTTAGAAGTGCATAGTCACCTGGCATGGATTCTAATTCTAGAACACTTCTACCAAGACTTTATGGCATGTACAGTGCCTTGCAAAAGTATTCACCCCCCTTGGCATTTTTCGTGTTTTGTTGCCTCACAACCTGTTATTAACATGGATTGTTTCAGGATTTGCATCATTTAATTTACAGAACATGCCCATAACTTTGAAGATGTTTTTTTTTTATTGTGAAGCAAACAACAAATAGGACAAAATAACAGAATAAGTCAATGTGCATAACTATTCACCCCCCTAAAGTCAATGCTTTGTAGAGCCACCTTTTGCGGCTATCACAACTCCAAGTCTCTTTGGATAAGTCTCATTGAGCTTGCCAAATCTTACCACTGGGATTTTTGTCCTTTCCTCCTTGCAAAACTGCTCCAGCTCCTTCAAGTTGGATGGTTTGCGCTTGTGAACAGCAATCTTTATGTCTGACCACAGATTTTCTATTGGATTGAGGTCTGGGCTTTGACTAGGCCATTCCAACACATTTACATGTTTCCCCTTAAACCACCCAAGTGTTGCTTTAGCAGTGTGTTTGGGGTCCTTGTCCTGCTCGAAGGTGAACCTCCGTCCTAGCCTCAAATCACACACAGAGTGGTACAGGTTTTGCTCAAGAATATCTCTGTATTTAGCACCATCCATCTTTCCCTCAACTCTGACCAGTTTCCCAGTCCTGACTGCTGAAAAATATCCCCACAGCATGATGCTGCCACCACCATGTTTCACAGTAGGGATGGTGTTCTTTGGGGGATGTGATGTGTTGGGTTTGCGCTAGACATAGAATTTTCTTTCATGACCAAAAAGTTCAATTTTAGTCTCATCAGACCAGAGCACCTTCCTCCATACATTTTGGGAGTCTCCCACATGCCCTTTCGCAAACTCAAAACGTGCCATTTTGTTTTTAGCTGTTTAATGGCTTTCTTCTGGCCACTCTGCCATAAAGCCCAACTCTATGGAACGTACAGCTTATTGTGGTCCTATGTACAGATACTCCAGTCTCTGCTGTGGAACTCTGCAGCTCCTCCAGGGTTACCTTAGGTCTCTGTGCTGCCTCTCTGATTAATGTCCTCCTTGCCCGGTCCATGAGTTTTGGTGTGCGGCCATCTCTTGGCAGGTTTGCTGTTGTGCCATGTTCTTTCCATTTGGTTATGATACATTTGATGGTGCTCCTAGGGATCATCAAAGATTTGGATATTTTTTTTATAACCTAACCCTGACTTGTACTTCACAACAACATTGTCCCTTACTTGTTTGGAGAGTTCCTTGGTCTTCATGGCAGTGTTTGGTTAGTGGTGCCTCTTGCTTAGGTGTTGCAGTCTCTGGGGCCTTTCAAAAAGGTGTGTATATGTAATGACAGATCATGTGACACTTAGATTGCACACAGGTGGACATCATTTCACTAATTATGTGACTTCTGAAGGTAATTGGTTGCACCAGAGCTTTTTATGGGCTTCATAACAAAGGGGGTGAATACATACGCACATGCTAATTATCAGTTTTTTATTTCTGAAAAATAGTTTTATGTATATATTTTTCTAATTTTACTTCACCAACTTAGACTATTGTGTTCTGATCCATCACATATAATTCAGATTAAAAAAGCATTTAACTAAAGGCTGTAATGTAACAAAATAGGTAAAAAGCAAAGGGGAGTGAAAAGTTTTGCAAGGCACTGTACTTCCTGGAAGAGGAAAGCGGCTTTAGTTTTTCTCCGCAGCATCCCCAGGAGATTACAGATGGAGTAAAATTGGAGCTCAAAAAAGCCAAGCAATGGTCCCATCCAGCTATATTAAACATGTCTATTGGCTGCTAAATCTGGGTAGTTTCACAGAGCAATAACAAGGCACAGTCCTTCACTGTATCCAGTCTCATCACACGCACCTTCTATGAATTTGCACCGATTGATATGTGCACACGTGGACCTCCTACCTATGCCCATGGGACCGTTTCTCAACCGGGGTGCCGCGGCACCCTGATGTGCCATCTCGGCTCGTGAGGCGTGCAGTGTGGTCTGTTTTTTTCACACAGCTTAATGCGTTTCCATGGTGGGCCAGCTGACAGATGCATGATGCTAATCCAGGACGGGCAGCATATAGGGCAGCTCCAGTATACAAAAGGGGATGGCAGTTTGTTATTTACTCCTGTGACCCGTGTTCAGCAGAGAGCGGGCTGAAGTCCGCTCTCCGCTGACGTCACAGAAATCAGTCCAGGCACCACGTCATCCCGACAATAAAGGCTGGATCCGCCAGGTGCCTGGACTGATGGCCCTCTCAGCGAGCTGCTGAGACGGCCGCTCCCTGCCCCTCCACTGCTCAGAGCTCCAGTGAGAGTGGAAGAGCAGAGAGGAGAGCTGCTGATTGACAGGCAACAGCTCTCCACTCAGGGAGCGGAGAGAATCGAGCCATCGGCGGTGTTTGATCGCTCGGTTCTCAGTGTAGAGACGCCGGGGGGACAGATGCAGCATCCGCCTAGGGTAAGTATAATGGTGCAAAAAAACGACCCAAACGAGCTCAGGATGGACTTCTCCTTTAAGACAGTGAATATTTTATACACAGACCCCCAGGTAAGAAGATCCCACAGACGATGACTTTTACAGAATTGCTGTGGTGGGGGTGACAAAACGGTAATAATAATAATAATAATATGAATGGTTGGAAAAGGTTTGTAATAACAAATGCCATTTGACTTCCACGCTGTCAGCAATTTCTTTTACTCTACTCAGCAGAGAACAGTAAGGAAGGAAGTTGGGTCATGTATAATGCAGGAGTTCCCCAGAAAAACAAAGCCGAGTTTATTCTGCTTGCCTCTAACTTTGCCTTGTCAGTCTGTAACTTCTCAATGGTCTCCATGTATTTCTGCTTCAGGCCATCTAAGACAGCTTGGTGCTGTGCGGCTCCCGCGTCTAGGACTTGTAGCCGGTTCCTCATTTCATCCTCGATCTGCTTGTGCTTCTCGCTGGCCTCAAAAAACTGCAAGAAAAAAAAAGACGATCAGTAATGTTACTGCAGATTCCTTATACATCTGTCATCGGTGGAAGACAAAGCCGCTCTTTAAAGTTCCTCACTGCTCAAACTAGAGGTTCCTTATCAGCATATCTTTAATTTTTTTTTTTTATATACATTTAAAGACCAAGTTTAGATAATCTAATCATATGAACTCCGGAAGATTTACCCCCCTTCATGACCAGGCCATTTTTTGCTCTACGGCACTGCGTTACTTTAACTGACAATTGCGCGGTCGCACAACGCAGTAGAACAATTTTAAAAATGTCCTTTTTTCCCTACAAAAACAGCTTTCTTTTGGTGGCATTTGATCATCTCTGCGTTTTTTAGTTTTTGCACAATAAAAAAAAAAAAAAAAAAAAAAAGAAGAAGAACAGCAATTTTGAAAAATTATATATACACACATTGTGTGTGTGTGTGTGTGTGTGTGTGTATATATTATATATATATATATATATATATATATATATATATATATATATATATATATATATATATATATATATATATATATATATATATATATATATATATATATAATTTTTTTTTTAACTTTCTGCTATAAAAAAAAAAAAAACAAACAAAAAAAACAAAAATTTCTTCATAAATTTAGGCCAATATGTACTCGGCTACACATTTTTGGTAAAAAAAAAATCCCAATAAGCATATATTGATTTGTTTGCACAAAAGTTATAGCGTCTACAAATTTTTTACTAGTAATGGCGGTGATTAGCGACTTATAGTGGGACAGCGATATTGTGGCGGACAAATCGGACACTAAGTGACACTTTTTGGGAACCAGTGACAAGAATACAGTGATCAGCGCTAAAAATATGCGCTGTCACTGTACTGACAACACTGGCTGGGAAGCTATGAATAAGCACTCATCGTGAGTGTGAAACGCGTCAGATGTTTTTGTACGCTTCTGCTGTTATGTTTTGTGTTTCTTCATGATTCAGCTTTTCAAATAAAGCATTCATCATTATACCGGTGTGCGGCTTCCAGCTTTCCTCGATTTGCCTGCCTCATCTTGCATCAGCCAGCACCTGGGACTCTTCCCTCTTGAAGGACAATACTATACTGGCTTTCATCTCCCCTGGTCTGCGCCTACCTGAGCGGTGGGACCCCTCTCTGCTTAGCTTGCATTTCTGGACTGGCTGGGAAGGGGTTAACATCGGGGGCGATGAAAGGGATAACTATAGGTCCAAGTTGTGCATACCCACTGTGGGGGAGATGCTTTGACTAGGGGAAGGCAAAGATCCATGTGGTATGCGATTCAGGTGCAGAGGGGGTTCGGCTGGGTGACAAAGGGTCCTGCTCCACTTTGGTACGGATGCGATATCAGCCATATCATACAAAATGTATGGCTGAAATCACACCACACAGACACCACATGTGATGTGTACAGGTATGCGGTGCGATTCCTGTGCGAATCACATGCAGTGTCTGCATCGCACCCGTATGAACCTAGGCTGAATGCAAGTACTGCACTTTGTGCTGATTTTATTTTTTTCCTTTCTATCAATTTTCTTAAACTGGGGCTTTATCTTTTCTCCACAAGTGAACGATTCCTGCAATGTTTATTACAGTCACTTATTTAGTGCAGACAGTTTATGCAATGCTTTTAAATACTGTGTGTTCACATCAGTCCCTGGCCTCAAGAGCTTACAATCAGAGGTCCCCATTTCACACAAATACTAGGGTCAATATAGAGAGGGGACAATTAACCTACCAGCATGTCTTTGAAGTGTGGGAGGAAACCGGAGTATCCTTTACTTGACCCAAACACTAACCCTGGCACTGACTGAGATCAAACCTTAATCTAGGTATTTTTTTTTTTATTTATTTTTTTTTACAGACACACAGTATTTTTTTTCCTCTCTGCAAGGAGAGAGATACAATGCATGTTTCCCCTTCATTCAAAAGAGAGAAAAACAGAGGCGGGCTTCACAGTGACTGTGACAGCCAATCGGAGGCCATCACAGTGATCAGGTGACCCGGAAGCGGGAGTTCTAGGTCTCGATCATTAGTACAGAACCCGGGGCTCCCCGAGAGACCCCAGTCTTACAGTTATGCAGAATTCTGTATAATAATTTGCGGCCCCACAGATAAAAAGCCCAGACCAGTGAGGCCACATATATGCATACTGTAGACAGGAAGGGGCTAATATCCCAAGCAAACTCGACCGTCCATCCATGTCTCCATGCTTTATTTTGCTGAGAAATCATTTTTGAAAATACCACCCTAATATTTCTAGCTGTAGCCATCTTGTGTAAGGGCAGATGATTCATGTATCATTTACTTCCTGGAATCCATCTGCCTTTAGCTCAGGCATGCAGACAAGGAGGGTGTAGTTGGTTGAGAAAACCCATCCCCCCTCCTGAAGACTCTTGGGATGTATGACATCATTTGGCTAGGCATTGAAAGCAGGAAGTAACTGCAGAAATTAAAAATAAAAATAAATCACAAGTAAATATGATATACCTTCCTATCTATTTACTAATGTTAGCAGCGTAAGGATTCAAAATGGCCAAGGTTGATTGAGAGTGAAATTTCACTTTAAAGAGTAGCTCCACTTTTGCTGAGGAGGAGAAAAAAAAACATTCCCCTCTAGGTGATCAATGTACATTGCAGGGATTTTAACAAACGTTGCTGCACATTCCTACCTGCTTCTTCTTTGAAGAAAAAGCTGCATGTTTGTCAATGTGCAAAGTGAATCTGAATGGAAGGGATTTTTTCATTATTAATCATCTGATGCATTTGCAGTCTTTTAATGAGGAAAGCTGAAGTGTCTGCATCCCTTTAGAAGTGATTAACCCCATTGATCAAAAATGACATTGATCATGGGAGGACGTCATGTGACGCCCTCCCATAACTGGCTGACCGAACTGTAGCCGTGATTTGGCTATAGCGCGGTCGAGAAGTGGTTAATAACATTACATATAACATTATATATACACATACATTTTTTATTTCACGACGGTGGAGTTAACCTTTATCCACCAGAGTTCCGAAAGGTTCACTGACCTTCCTGACAAGGCCATTTTTTGCGATACGGCTCTGCGTTGATTTAACTGACAATTGCGCAATCGTGCAACACTGTACCCAAATAAAATTGATATCCTTTTTTTTTCCCCACAAATAGAGATTTCTTTTTGGAGGTATAGTAGTAGTAGTAGGAAAACAAAAACAGCATGGGTCCCCCCCATATCAGACCACGTAAAAAAAACAACAGCGTGGGGTCCCCCCCAAAAACCCTTATCTGAGCATGAAGCCCGACAGGTCAGCATGCAGGGGTCTGTGATGTCACGAGGGGGGTGGGGTCACCAGGTGACCCCACCCTTACCTATATAAGAACTGTCAAATGGCAAAGTAGGCATCTGGCAGCCAGCCGTTCTCAGGAGCGGACCTCTTTTTTTTGGGTTCTGGCGGTGCGCGGGCATCGTGATTGATGGATTTACATCGGGGGGACACTTTTTTTTTTAAACCGTCTCAGGGTTTTTCTTACTTTATGGAACTTTTTTGGTGAATGGGTAGGGTACCATTTTGTACCCCCACAGTCATTCACATAGGGGGGGCTGGCATCTGGGGGCTTCCAGTTTCCGATTAGCCCCCCACCCTTGTCCCCATCAACATTTTTTTACTATCAGCTGTTAGCGGGGAACCTGTTGACAGCTGATGAGTCACCTGTTGTTGAGGACGCGGCGGCCGGATTCCCAGCCCGCTGCTTAGCAACCAGCATTGTCAAAAAAAAACAGCCTGGGGGTCCCTGACCCCCAGGCTGTTTTTTGACAAATCTCCGCCAATGTGCTAAATTACTGCATTAAATAATGCAGTAATTACCGCTAAAAAGAATAAAAACTGCATTTGTTATTTAACGGTAAATTCTTAGTGACTTGAACTTTCACAACTGACTTACCGCATTTTTCTGGCCGTTATTTAACCCTTAGTGAATTGACCTCATTGTATTCTGATACATGTTTTTGGTAAAAAAAATCCCAATAAGCGTATATTGATTGGTTTGTGCAAAAGTTATAGTGTCTACAAACTAAGGGATAGGTTTAAGGAATTTTTTTCACTACTAATGGTGGCGATCGGCGATTTTTGGCAGGACTGCGACATTGCAGCAGACAAATCTGACACGAAGTGACACTTTTTGGGGACCAGTGACACCATTAGAGAGATTAGTGCTAAAAAAAAAAAAAAATGCACTGTCACTGTGCTAATGACACTGGCAGGAAAGGGGTTAACATAAGGCACAATCAAAGGGTTACATGGGTTCCCTGGGAGTGCTTTCTTACTGTGTGGAGGATGGTTTAACTGTAGGAAGATAGATCTGTGTTCCTGCTTAGCAGAAACACAAGATCTCTGTCTTCCTTACTAGCAGAACGGCGATAGTTTACATAGGCAGACCACTGTTCTGACTCTCTTGGAACAAGGGACAGGCCCGACAGCGGAAGCGGGTCTCCGGCAGCGCACGCCCCAGACCCCAAAGACAAAAATCACGTACAGGTATGTGATTTTGCGCTTAAGGGCCACCCTGTGTATATGTACGTGGGGCGGTCCTTAAGTGGTTAAGCAGGTCAAAGAATGTTCAAGGTGTGAAGAAAAAGTTAGTTAGTGACCTGGATGTGCAGCCTCTCATTCTCCTCTATCTTCTTTTGCAGATCTTCATCAAAGACGTTTTTCTGTTCTTGAGTCAGCTGAGAAGACTCCACGTTTTTCTAATAAAAATTAAAGAAAAAAAATACAGTGCTAATTTATCAAAAAGAAGAGTCATGAGTGATCGAATGCAAGAATCTGAAGCTCGATCGATGATGTATAACAATTGATCTGTCATATGTCAGCAGCAGGGGTTTACAGCAGCCAGAAGAGCGTGTAAATTTAACAAGCCAACTATCTGCTGTAATTGTGTGGCTAGATCGCTTCTACAGACCCCCGACTGCATGCCCCCCGCCCCGCCATGTTTCACGATCCCTGCTGTCCCACCTGCAGGCCCAGGACACTCATGGTGGATGTTGCTAGGTAGAGGGGAGGGAGAACAGCAAACCTGTCAGAGTAAAATGCCATCACATATGAGACATACGGTAATATATATAAGTTACACCCATGCCTACCCTGCCCAGACATACATGCAGATGAAAACACACGTCGATCGCTCTACATGGGTGACATATTGCCACGCACATTGGAGTGAAAGCAGTAATTTTGGGGCCCTTATTCGTAGTTAATTCTAAATTAACGTAGAGGCTTTCAATGCATCACCTATGGAAAATTTTGGGTACCAAAGTTCACTTCATAGGCACACAACAAACTTTTTGGCTATACTTCTATGAATCACAGTTAGTTCTGCACTCCTGTGACCCATGTTAGGCCAACAGCGGGCTTAAGTGGCCCGAGTCCAGGATCTAAAAATCCACTTGGACAGGCAGGTGGTTCAGCCTCACCACAGCCTGGCGGGGAGAGGAGAAATCAAGAGACTCATATTTACCGTTTCTCTGCAGGCTGAAGACTGAGAACTGAGTGATCAGCGGTGTTTGATTGCTCAGTTCCTAGACTTAGAGGACAGCTGGGGCCATCTAGGTGAGTATGACTGTTTATATTTTTCCCTAATCCCCTACTTCCCATTTAAGGCTTCACATGGTTTAGCATCTACAGTATTTACTCAATGTAACCTCATCTTTTAGATTACACAAAAAGAATTGTGTAATATATTGTGTTTCTGTTCCCTAAAATTAACTTGCATGTATTTTTCACTGAAAATTCACATTTGATAAACCGTCACGCAAATATCTTTTGATATAAAAAAAATTGGAACTAGCACCGTTTCATTCTCCAGGGTCTCTGCTTTCAGAAAATATATATTTGGGTGGTTATCCAATCTTCAGACCTAAAATAATTTTTTTTTTTAACGTGTGCAAAAAACACAAAAGCTGGCAGCAAAGGGGTTAAAGCTCCGATACCTTGGTCTTCTTGCCCTTGGTTTCCATCACTGACAACTCCTCCTGCAGAAGCTCCACCCTCTTGGCCAGTTGCTGGTTTCTGAAGGTCAAGCTATCCATCTCCTGCTGTTGTTTTCTCAGAGACTGCTCTTTCATCTTTAGTTGTTCCTATATATAAAAAAAACACAAAAAAAAAAAAAAACACATTACATACAACAACATAACACGAAAATTGACCCCTTAATACCGACATAACACGTATATGCGGCCCCACTGGACTGGGATTTGTGCCGCATATTTGCTTACCTCCCTTTGTGCTGGGAGCGCGCCACACTCCCAGCCCAGAGACCCGGGTCTCACCGAGAGCCCTGGGTCCGTAACCAGTTTACGCGGGTACGAGAGCTCATTCATTTGAATGGGCTGCCATGGCATGCAGGAAAGGAGTCCCTCCACCATCTTGGAAATCACAGTTCGCATCAGACCCGTCAGCACAGCTCGGTTCCCAGTGCGGGTGCGATTTTCAGTGCAGGCGGCGTACCATTAGGATTAATGGCACCCGCATTTCGCTGTACGATTGGTTGCAGCTGCGGGAATTAGTGTGGGTCCCGCAGTGGCACCGCCGGCACAGGTGTGAACCTAGCCGAAGACAGTTCTAGTGACAATTGGTTTTACCTGCCAGAATGAGACCCAAATGTAAAAAAAACTGTAAAGTGGACTTCACCCCCCCCATCTGACACGTCATCATTATTTTAATACACTAAATACAATAAACACATTTAAATATAAATTCTTGCCTACTTGTCACTGTAGCCTTATGGAAATACTCCTCTTCCCCTCTTACCCCAATTTGACCCCCACCATTTGGAAAATACATCATCGGTGGTCGGCTACAGAGTTTTAAACAGCTAAAGTTATAGGTTAATCTTTTCTTGTAAAATTCTAAAATTTGGGCCCACCATCTCCCAACTACATGTGAGCGAGACTGCTCACAATCAAGAGATTCTGGATATGGGAGGGTGCAGGACAAAATGACACTTGCACAGCAGTGGCCTCCAAACCGCGTCTCAGGACCCAGATGTGGCCCCTGTTCAATTTATCCAGCCCTTGGGGCACTATTCCTCCCGATGACGGGACACGGTTCCTCCAACTGACACCAATGAGGCAACACTGTGTCAGGGCTGGGCTCTTAGCAGCTCTCTTCTCTGTGCTCGGGCTGCTAAGCTGTCGGATAATTGTCAGCACTCATTGATTCCTCAGCGGCTCACCTGGTGATCATTTCCTGCTAGTCAGTCCTGCCTACAGCCAGCTCCTTTTGGCTATTTAAACTGCCTTGTTCATTCCTTTCCTGCCTTCACCTGGTCAACACATCTGGAGATTCTCTGCCATTTTCCTGTGAAAGTCTTTGCCTAGTTGACGTCCCTTCTGGTTCCTGATCCTGTTGTTCTGCCTCTGACTACGCTGCTCTCCGGTTTCCCAATTACTGGTCTGTCTGACTACCCGCTTTGGCTTCGGATCCCTGGTTTATGTTTTTACTACGTTTACTGATCTGTACCATTTTTACCATTTCAAATTAAAAGGTGTGATTTTTACTGCATTTTTGTCTCAGTCTGATTCATGGTTCCTGACACACTGTTCCTCCAACTGACACCAATGATGGATCACTATTTCTCCCCCACTGACACCAATGATGGGGCACTACTCCTCCCCCACTGACACCAATGATGGGGCACTTTTCCTCCCCCACTGACACCAATGATGGGGCACTTTTCCTCCCCCACTGACACCAATGATGGGGCACTTTTCCTCCCCTACTGACACCAATGATGGGGCACTTTTCCTCCCCCACTGACACCAATGATGGGGCACTTTTCCTCCCCCACTGACACCAATGATGGGGCACTTTTCCTCCCCTACTGACACCAATGATGGGGCACTTTTCCTCCCCTACTGACACCAATGATGGGGCACTTTTCCTTCCCTACTTTTTTATACAATTTATTCCTATATACACACACAATAAAATACTTTACCATAACTTATTGTTTAGGGATCCTAGGACCCCTCCTACCCATTCCTACCAGTCACCGGGGTATTCCTTCTTACCTACTGACTGGGATGATATGAGCATTGGTGTGTAATACTGTACTAATATAAAACTACCTTTATGGTTTTTTCCTGAATATGCACTAGCATTTAGGTTTTCCAGGTAGCTCCAATCAACCCATTTTTTCTTTTAGTTCATGTACTTTTCTTTCCCTGCTGACACCAATGATGGGACACTATTCCTCTAAATAATACCAATGATGGGGCACTAGTCTTCCCTTCTAAAACCAAATGATGGGGAATGGTTTACGTCTACTGATGAATAGACATTTTCTATCCCACCGGTCATAGTCTGGCCCCCTCAAAGCCTAAGGGACAGTAAACTGGCCCTTTGTTTAGAATGTTTGGAGGCTCCTGTTGTAGAGGGTATCTACTAATCATGCGAACATGCAGTATTTGATGAAGGTAACCTTCTGCATTTCCATTAGATCAGGGGTATTGAAATACATGAAGGTCCCAGTCAGTAAAATTTTCTTCCAGCCGAGGTCTGGATCATATGTTTGACTCGCAATGGCACCTCTGCACAATGGCAAGCATGGCACGTTTTTTGCGAGAGCCATACTACATGGTGCCACAGTACCATGCAGCTTGGTACGGCGCAAAAAAAAAAAAAAAAATGAATAAGGATCTGGCACTTATTTTTCTGCGTTTCTGCTTATAAGGCAGCCCACTGAAATAAATGGGCCACCTCCATGCGTTACGCAATAATGTGAACCTAGCCTCAAAATTCTTCAGATCACAATCCATTTTATTACATGAGTGTTCTCAGTCTCGCTGCACATCATCCGCCCCCTTCACATTATTGTTTGTGGCCCCGCTTTATATTACCCCCTACTTCAAATTACAGTTCCCAGCTCCCCTTCATATCACCCCCCCCCCCCCTTTTCCCATTCCTGTCCTCACCCCCTTAGTAGAACCACATTCCCCTCATTTCACTCCCTTCACATTCCTGCCCTGCCTCTTATACATCATATTACAGTTTCTGATCCCTTTCCCCCTTACATCAGCTTCCTTCATAATAATAGTGCCCTCTACCCTGTCCTACCTTACACAGGGCACACAGCAGCTGACATCAGAAGTGCAGCAAAAGGATGGACAGAGGGCGGGACCTGCCCCAGTTAACTGATTGGTTGTTAGAATACAGGGCGGTTCTAGCAACCAATCAGTTAACTGGGCCAGCCCCCACCCATTGCTGTGCAGCTCTTCCGATGTCAGCTCTGTAAAAACATCAGAGCTGCGGCTGAGTGAAAAAAAAAGAAGAGATCCTAAATGGCGCAACCACGGTGGGATCAGACGCAAGACTAACGCAGTCCACCATTTAGTGATGCTTGCATTAGATAATTTGTTTCAGTTGTCCAGTTATGCAAGTGAAGTGGAATTTCCATCTTCAGCACTGTTGCAATTCCCAGGATGGCATTGGGTTTAGAAGTCTTACATCACAAAGATAGACCTTAATATTCCATGTTATTAAAGCGGAGTTCCACACATTGTTTAGTTTATAAAAAGTCAGCAGCTACAAAAAGTGTAACTGCTGATTTTTAATAAACAGACACTCGCCTGTCCCACGGTCCAGCGATGCGGGCGCCCAAAGCCTCGCTCCTTTCCTCCGGCGCCATCATAGCCACTGTGGGCACTCGGCTGTGACAGCTTTCGGCTTCACGGCCGGGCGCGCACCGCATATGCGCAAAACGTGCTGTGCTCTGCTAGTGGCCAGTGTCCCAGAAGAATGCTGGCAGGGAGAAGCCGTCTAGGGGGAGAGGAGGAGTCGCCTAGGCGGCCAAGAGCAGAAAGGAGGAAGTGGGACAGGTAGTCCCACTCTAAAACTAGGTACCCACCCCCTTCCCCCAAAAAATGACATGCCAAACGTGGCATGTCAGGGGGTGAGGTGTGCTTAAAGCGGAAGTTCCACTTTCTTACTTTATTCATCCTGATATTTGCACCAATTTTCAGGAACGCCCCTCCAACCCCCCCCCCCCCCCCTTAGTTTATATGCTTGATAAATAAGAGAACATATAAGTGTCTTGCCACAATGAATAATTTAGAGATACCTTCAAAGCTGCAGAATTAGCTTGTTCATCTAAAACTGCCTTCTTCAGCACCTGATTCTGTGCCCGCAGCTGAAAACAAAGAGGAAATATTATTCCAGATCCATATATGCATTCATTAACTATTAGAAAACCTATTGGAAGTTATGACATGATCTTAAAGAGAACCTGTGAGAAAAGTTATGAGAAAGCTGCCATTACAGCACAGTGGCATAGTGGTCAGTCCTTCTACCCAACAGCACTGGGGTCCCCTGATCAAACACAAATTACATTTTTATTTTTCACACAAATAGAGCTTTCTTTTGGTGGCAGTCACCACTGTTTTTATTTTTTGCTAAAAACAAACAAAAAAAGAGTGAATATTTTGAAAAAATAAATAAATTAAAAAAAGAAAAAACACCCCCGTTAGACTTACCAGTAACGTTATTTCCAGGAACCTTCCAGGACAGCTCCTTGAGAGATGATTGGCCCCACCCTCTACAAGAAACACAAATCAGATACAATTTAAAAGGCCCCTCCCTTTCCTCTGACCCTCAGTTGTTTAGATCAAGTAAACCTCCACCAAAAAGTGCACTCGGCAGGAGGAAAAAAAAATAGAGACTCATAAAAAAAAACCACCACCACCAGGTGAACAAAGTCGACCAGTGAAAAAACAGAATAGGGTGAGACTATAGACGCTGTCCTGGAAGGTTCCTGGAAATACCGTTACCGGTAAGTCTAATGGGGGTTTTCCCCCCCTTACCTTCCAGGACAGCTACTTGAAAGGATAAGCAACATTCTATACCTTAGGGAGGGACGACAGCCTTAAGCACTTTCCTACCAAAGGAGAGGTCCTGGCTGGAAAGCATCTGTACTCTATAATGTTTGACAAATGCATGAGAAGAGGACCAGACGGCAGCTTTAGAAATTTCTTCCCATGAAGTCCCTGCTCTTTCAACCCATGACGTGGCCATGGATCTCGTTGAATGAGCCTTAATTCTAGAAGGAGGGGTGCAATCCGATGCTTTGTACACTTCACAAATAGCTCCCCTAATCCATCTAGCAATAGAACTTTTAGACGCTTTGGACCCCTTCTTGGGCCCACAGAACAATACCAACAGTTGGGAGGAACTCCTAAAACCACTGGACTTTTCTAGATAAAGCAGAAGACATCTCTTCACGTCTAAAAGACTAAACCTTCCTCTTCCGCATTCTTGGGAGAGGTGCAGAAACTAGGTAGGACTACCTCCTGGGACCTATAAAAGTTGAAAAAAACTTTGGGCAAATAGAAAGGATCAGGTCTAATCACTACTTTGTCCTCTAGAATCCTCAGGAAGGGGTCTTTACAGGAAAGAGACTCTAGATCAGAAATCCTTATCCCTGACGTAATAGCAAAAAGGAAGGAAATCTTCAAAGAAATACATTTCAGGGAAGCCTCATGCAAAGGCTCAAAAGTAGCCCTAGTCAGCGCATTTAACACTAATGACAGATCGCAGGGAGGAATATGTTTGATGACCCTGAGAGCATGTCTAGTTCTGGCTGAAAGAAATCTCCTGACTAAAGGGTCCTCCGCTAGCCTTCTCTCTGCAAACAAAGATAGGGCAGCATTCTGAACCCCAAGGGTGCTGACGGAGAGTCCCTTTTCCACTCCCCTCTGCAAAAAATCTTATATACAGGGAGTGGAAAAAGAATCTAAACCGGTTTTCCTTTGCCAGGAAATAAAAGGTTTCCAAACTTTCCCATAGATTCTTCTCGTGACTAACTTACGGCTGTCCAGGATAGTTTGAATGGCCTTCTCTGAACACCCCCTCAACTGCAGGATGCGCCGCTCAGCCTCCAGGCCGTTAAATAGAAGGTCACTGATGGAGCAGATCTTCCGAACTGGAAGGGGCCAGGGAGGATCCATAGAGGGGGCCTTCAGAGAGGAAAACCAACTTCTCCTAGGCCACCAGGGGGCAATCAGAACCACTTCCGCCTGGTCCTGAATAATTTTCCGAACTACTAGAGGTAGGAGGGGAAAAGGAAGGAAGGCATAAGCCAGAGTGAAATCCCACGGGTAGGAGAGAGCATCCGTCCCCAAGGACCCCATCTCTCTCTCTAGCGAGAAGATTGCCGGCAGTTTTCTGTTGAGACTGGAGGCGAAAAGATCCACTGTGGGAAGACCCCATCTTAGCACAATCTCCCAGAATGTGCCTTGATGTAGTTCCCAACCGCTGGAACTGATGCTCACCCTGCTCATATAGTCTGCCAGCACATTCTCTGACCCCCTGATGTGGACTGCCCTGACTGAAGTGACATCGATCTCCGCCCAGGACAGAATCTGCTGTGTTAACGTTAAAAGCAACTTTGAACGAGTGCCCCCTTGCTTGTTTAGGTACGCCACAGTTGTGGCATTGTCTGAGAAAATTAAGAGGTCTCTTGAATAGACCCTCCTTTCCAGAGACACAAGGGCTTTCCCCACAGTTAGAAGCGCTCTGAAATTTGAGGAACAGCCTGCCTCCTCTGGCAACCAGGCTCCCTGGGCCTGCCTGTCCTGTGAATGAGCAGCTCAGCCCCACAGACTGGCATCCGTGGTAATTTTTATTGGGGAATGCTGTGCACAATCCTTCCCTCCCTGCAGATGTTCTCGCTGCTCCCACCAGAACATTGTTCAGGACGCTTAAATTGATGACTATACGAAAGCCGACGGAAGCTTTCTTGACCAGAAAGAAGTGAAAGTAAAATCCCCGGAATTTTTGAATTTCCGGAACAGGAGAAATAACTCCCTATATTTCCCACACAGAAATCAGATTTATCATGGCTTGCCGTCTCTCTAAGTCTCTCGGCAGATGGGTAAGGAAAAACCTCTGGGGGGGGGGGGGGGGGGATACTTTTGAATTCCAACCTGTAACCTCTAATTTCTGAAGAATAAAGTAATTATTGGAAATCTCTGCCCATTCTTTGATGAAATGAGACAACCTTCCCCCTACCCCTATTCTGGCATCATTGGGGATTTTTGGAAGGGGCTGAAGGAGCTTTTTGCTTGTCTTTGTTAAAAGACCATTTCCTCTTTGTCTGTTGCTTTAAAATTAGCCTTGTTTTGGAAGCCACGAAAAGGCCTCTTATTCTGGGGCTTATTCCTTTAGGAAGAAGGGACTTGCTTACTCTTCTCAGAGGAACGAGCTAGGACCTCTACTAAGGAGGAACCGAATAAGAGCTTGCCTTCAAAGGGAATGCCGCAGAGTTTATTCTTCGAGGTAAGATCACCTTCCCAAGATTTGAGCCAGATCACTCACCTAGCTGAATTAAATGATAGCAGAAGCTCTGGCTGCCGATCTTACCGAAACTGCTGCAGCATCAGCCAAAAAGGCAACCAACTTGGCAATTAGTGGGACTCCTTAATCTCTTCTTTGGGGGTATCAGAATAAAGAACCTCATCCAGACGCTGAACCCATACGTTTAAATTCCTAGCCACACAGGTGGATGCTACCGCCAGACCTAAAGAAAAGGCTGAAGCATCCCAGGCCTTACGTGGCAATGAGTCGGCCTTTCTATCCATTTTGATCCTTAAGGACCCCAGAATCTTCAAAAGAAAGATCTGACCTTTTGGACACCTGCGACATAGGAGCATCCAATCTAGGACACTTAAAGAAAACCTCCTCGAACTCAGACTGAAAGGATAACCTTCTTTTGTGCCCTCTGGACTGGAACAACCTTTTTTCAGGTTCTTTCCACTCAGAAAGAACCATGTCCCAGCGCTGCCCCATTGATTTCAATAGGGAGCAGAGGTGGAGGAGCGGTAAACACACCGCTCCAAAGAAGCTGCTGGCAGGACTTTTCCTGACGTCCTGCCAGCACAGCGCTGTGGTGTGAAAGCCCTCGGGCTTTCACACTGGAGACAGTGCTGCAGATGTTTGAGGGCGGATTGCAGGCGCTATTTTTAACGCTATAGCGCCTGCAAAACGCCCTCGGTGTGAAAGGGGTCTTAGAGACTGGTGTACTGGAAAAGCTCTCGCTTTCCGCCCTTGCAGACCCCTATACATTTTATCCTGTACAGATTGGGCTTGCTGTGGCATCTCAATCTGCTCTTAGGTATATATAGATTTTAGTAATTCGTCAATATCTTCCACTGGAAAAAGATATTTAGATGAGCTACCCGTATCCTCCTCTGATGGAGATTCCTCATCAGATGAAGAAACTGAATTCTCACCTTCTTCCAGATCAGGAGTATTGCGTGAACTCACAGTCTCAGACACTAACAGAGGAAGGGATCTAGCGGAGGCTGAAGGCTCCTGAGGTAAGGTTCTAGACGAGGAAGGCCCTAGTCTAGCTACCCTGTCATTAAGGGCCCAAAAGGAGTCCACTATCTCCTTCATAGAAGACATCAGCTCCTTAAAAGAGGAAGTCTCTGAATTAGCTTTAGATGGAATACAATCCTCACAAAATAGTTTTTTATAACTATCAGAAAGCCTGGACCTACAGTTCCCACATTTCTTCACCGGTTTGGCCTTGGGGGCAGTATGGGACCCGAATGCTGCCGCTGGTTCAATACGAGCGGATGCTCCATCCTCTGACCTGTCGTCAAACTCCATGAAGCAAGTGGAGAATGGCCGTAGAGTGCTGCTGCGCCGCTATGCACTTATCCGGCGTTCAGCAGGCTGTTCCCCCAAGCAGCATGCTCAGTGTATCCACACCGTGCTTCTAAAATAACAGACTGCGTCCGGAAGGGCGTCATGTGACTTTCGGTTCCGCCCCCATCTTGCCGTGTCACTGGAAGTCCTCCGACACCATCTTGGTACACTGCGGTGAAGCACGGGGAAGACACCACTCCTGGGGAAAAAATAAATAAAAAAGGGGGGGTTGCCACTCACACCACAGGTAGGCAAGTAACCCCAAACAAAGGGAACCCTTCTGGCAGATAGTAAAAAACCATCATCGGGACCAGCCTCGTCCGAGGGGGGGGGGGTGGAGGACTGCGTGCCGGGTTGGACGCCGTCCATCTCAAAAGGCGGACGGGCCCAGGACTATCACCCAGGACTTGGCCACAACTAGTCCTGGATGAAAACAGAGAAGGTGGGTCCACCAACCACAGTTACCAGACCCAAGAAAAACAAAAAATGTGTCTGTGCTCCTGGAGGGTCTGGAATCACAAAACAACTGAGGGTCAGAGGAAAGGGAGGGGCCTTTTAAAAATTCTATCCTATTTGTGTTTCCTGTAGAGGGTGGAGCCAATCATCTCTCAAGTAGCTGTCCTGGAAGGTGGGGGGGGGGGGGGGGACAGGTTTTCATAGTTTATTATAAAGTTTTGCAAACAGGTAATTTTATTTTTTCTCCTTCATTAATGTGCGCTGATGAGGCCGATTCACTGATGGTGAATGTTGGGACCGATGTCCCTTTTACAGAAGCCGGCTTCTGTTTTCATTGTGTGATCAGCTGTCATTGGCGTCAATATCAATGTGTTAAAGGGCCGCTGTCATTGGCCCTTTACCACCATCTGTGATCAGCCAAGTCCGAAGGACTCTGATCACAGAGTGCACCGTCCGCACGCCGCAGGGGGCGTGTGGGCAGCGCGAGCACGCCCACGGACGACCTCCTGGCATTTTACGCCCACGCTGTAGCCGTCATTAAGTCCTGCGCACATGCACGGTGTGATGTCATCGCGGCTCCGGCCAATCACAGTGCCCCGGAGCCCGCAAGAAACACCAGGGAAGATGTCAGCTGGTTCAAAGGTGTGTGGGCCCCGCTGCTTCGTTCTAAGGCAAGTACTAAATAATAAACAGCTCATTATGCCTTTGTCTTACAGGTTGTTGTTTTTTTTTTTGGGGGGGGGGGGGTTTACAACCTCTAAAGCCTTGTGTACACCATATTCATTGCCATGTGCCATCAAAGGAAAAATGGCCAGATATGAGGAAACCCCACAACACCAGAGTGCGATCAAGAAAAAAAGACAAATTCTGGGTTTTTGGCAACTGACCAGTCTTTCTTTTTTACTTCTAATCTACTGAAATTCAAAAACTTCCCTGTAAAAGAAGGTTGGGGTTCCACAGCCTTTATGGTTTCACTCTGCATAGACAGGACAGAAAGGAATGGGTTAAAAGGACTTCTAACCCGTTGTCACTCTTATGACATCCTGTCATTGCCATTTCAAAAACCAAGCTGGGTAAGTTACTTAAATCACTATGGGACTAAATGAACAGTCTGTTCAATCCTATAAACCCATAAGAAGATTTGCATAGCTGTTCATCTATCAAAAAACCAAATGTTCTCAGGCTATACGGTCATAAAATCGAATGTGTGAATGGGGAACATACCACAATATGGCCACTAGTTGGAGCTGCTGAGTCTACTAATTTCCTATACTAAGGGCCATCTAGTGACCATAATGCCATATTTTCCCCATTCACACATTTGATCTGTAAAGCCCGAAAAAATTAAATTTTCCCCTTTGCACATCACCAGTTTATATGTACACTAGAATACCAAAAGTATTTGGACACCTGCCTGTACACGTACATGAACTTTAATGACGTCCCAGTCTTAGTCCGTAGGGTTCAATATTGAGTTGGCCCAACCTTTGCAGCTATAACAGCTTCAACTCTTCTGGGAAGGCTGTCCACAAGGTCTAGGAGTGTGTCTATGGGAATGTTTGACCATTCTTCCAGAAGTGCATTTGTGAGGTCAGGCACTGATGTGGACGAGAAGGCCTGGCTCCCAGTCTCCGCTCCAATTCATCCCAAAGGTGTTCTATTGGGTTGAGATCAGGATTCTGTGCAGGCCAGTCAAGTTCCTCCACCCCAAACTCGCTCATCCATGACTTTACGGACCTTGCTTTAACTCAGCAACGGCAATGTGCATCCGTATGTCCACTGAAAGTGCATGTGACAGGGTGACAACGCAGGAGAGCAAGTCATAGACAGGGACAGGAGCGTTGTCATCCTATAACAGAAGCTGCTACAAAATGACTTCTATGAGAGGTCACCAGCTATTCTTTAATGAAAGCTGCCAATTTAAAAGGATTGAAAATCACATTTAAAATGACATTACAGAGGTTATAAAAAGTCTACACACCCCTGTTAAATTGTCAGGTATCTGTGATGTAAAAAAATGAGACCAAGATAAATAATTTAAGAACTTTTTGCACCTTTAATGTGACCTATGAACTGTACAACTCAACTGAAAAACAAACTGAAATCTTTTAGGGGGAGTAAAAATAAAAAAAATAAAATAATGTGGTTGCATAAGTGTGCACACCCTCTTATAACTGGGGGTGTGGCTGTGTTCAGAATTAAGCAATCGCATTCAAACTCATTTTAAATAGGAGTCAGTACATACCGGCCATCACTTAAAGTGCCTCTGATTAACCCAAAAATACAGTTCAGCTGTTCTAGTAGGTCTTTCCTGACATTTTCTTAGTCGCATCCTACAGCAAAAGCCATGGCCCACAGAGAGCTTCCAAAGCATCAGAGGGATCTCATTGTTAAAAAGGTATCAGTCAGGAGAAGGGTACAAAAGAATTTCTAAGGGATTAGATATACAATGAAACACAGTGAAGACCATCATTAAGTGGAGAAAATATGGCACAACAGTGACATTACCAAGAACTGGACGTCCCTCCAAAATTGATGAAAAGACGAGAAGAAAACTGGTCAGGGAGGCTGCCAAGAGGCCTACAGCAACATTAAAGGAGCTGCAGGAATATCTGGAAAGTACTGTCTGTGTGGTACATGTGACAAAAATCTCCCGTATTCTTCAGTCTGGGTTATGGGGTAGAGTAGCAAGACAGAAGCCTTTTCTTAAGAAAAACATCCAAGCCTGGCTAAATTTTGCAAAAACACATCTGAAGTCTCCCAAAAGTATGTTGGAAAATGTGTTCTGGTCTGATGAAACTAAGGTTGAACTTTTTGGCCATAATTCCAATAGATATGTTTGGCACAAAAACAACACTGCACATCACCAAAAGAACACCATACCCACCGTGAAGCATGGTGGTGGCAGCATCATGCTTTGGGGCTGTTTTTCTTCAACTGGAACAGGGGCCTTAGTCAAGGTAGAGGGAATTATGACCATTTCCAAATACCAGTCAATATTGACACAAAACCTTTAGGCTTCTGCTAGAAAGCTGAACATGAAGTGAAACTTCTTTCAGCATGACAACGACCCAAAGCATACATCCAAATCAACAAAGGAATGGCTTCACCAGAAGAAGAAGAAAGTTTTGGAATGGCCCAGCCAGAGCCCAGACCTGAACCCCATTGAAAATCTGTGGGAAGATGTGAAGAGGGCTGTGCACAGGAGATGCCCTCACAATCTGACAGATTTGGAGTGTTTTTGCAAAGAAGAGTGAGTGGGCAGATATTGCCAAGTCAAGATGTGCCATGCCGATCGACTAATACCCAAAAAGACTGAATGCTGTAATAAAATCAAAAGGTGCTTCAACAAAGCATTAGTGTAAGGGTGTGCACACTTATGCAACCATATTATTATTATAGTTTTTTATTTTTACTTCCTTCTACCTAAAAGATTTCAGTTTGTTTTTCAACTGAGTTGTACAGTTTATAGATCACATTAAAAGGTGGAAAAAGTTCTGAAATGATTTATCTTTGTCTCATTTGTTTACATCACAGAAATCTGACATTTTAACAGGGGTGTGTAGACTTTTTATATCCACTGTATGTCAAAGCTTATATGTGATTGTAGTATTACTAGATAGCATTGGCTTTTTTTTTGCACTGCATTGATGCATTCACACAATGTCACAGTAACCATGAGATAAAACAAAGTTCAGGAAAATTCCTTTATCCCATTGTTTTGCAAATCTATGTACACTACAAACTGTATGATTGAATCAGTTCTGATATCGCTGTTTTACTAACCTGACAGCTTGTTATTCTAAATAGGAAACCTTCATTTTGTTTGCAAATATTAAAAATTCGAACTAATCGGCAAGAATAAGTCCTTACATTTAAAGAGCACCTGTCATTTCAGATCCATCATGGCAGCGCCTGTTATCGGGCATCCACTCACCTGCTACAGCTACGTCCCTCACCTTGTTGTGTCTCTGCCACATCACCAGCCCTCCCATTAAAGTGAATGGGACTGTCGGTGAGTCAACAGCGGGTCAGAGGAGGAGCCACTGAGGGACAAAGATGACAGTTGCTCTTTAAAAATCGTGATTTAAATCGACTTGATTTAAATCAAATCCACCCTGGATTGAGCAAGAGAGGGTGGCTAAGTTCCTAGTATTTTTTAACCAGTTTGGTGTCACTTTAAAGTACAGCATTGATCATTATCTTTGTGTTCTTTGGCACTTTTTGTGTGGCCCTTGGGGCCCCTGAAGGCAGCCATTTGTGTTTCCTACTGCCCTGTTATAGCAGTGATTTCTAGCACTGTCATGTAATATGTCTGCCGTCTCTGACCGTCTTCTGCATCCTGCCTGCCGTCTCTGACCGTCTCTTGCATCGTGCCTGCCGTCTCTGACCATCTCCTGCATCGTGCCTGCCGTCTCTGACCGTCTCCTGCATCGTGCCCGCCGCCTCCGACAGTCTCCTGCATCGTGCCCGCCGTCTCCGACCGTCTCCTGCATCGTGTCTGCCGTCTCCGACCGTCTCCTGCATCGTGTCTGCCGTCTCCGACCGTCTCCTGCATCGTGCCCGCCGTCTCTGACCGTCTCCTGCATCGTGTCTGCCGTCTGACTGTCTTTTGTTTATCTGATCATATTAAGAAAATTGACATGTATGTTTGTAGTCTGTTATATTCTGTTTAATACCTGGTGATCCTTCTAGTCCCCCTTCTCCCCTTTTGCATCTGATCACGCCATACATGGAAGCAGATCAGGGCCAGCATGAACAGTTTCTACCTTTTCTGCTTTCTTGGAGTTCCAGGACACCGTCAGCGCACACTTCACACCTGTAACCTCCGTAGTCTGTTTAGCCACCATACCCACCTTTCCCATTAAAGATAGTGCCCCCCAGCAGCATCACAAGACGAGACACCCTTCTGGGACACAGGATGTTCTTCTTTGCTGTGTGAGGTTATACATTGTCGTCATTCACCCCACCTCTCAACCTATCAGAAGAAGCCTTGAATTCATTAAAAATACAAGGCTTCCCGTGAATGGCTGAGCTCAACTTGATTTTGTTCCTGGGAGTGGGACTGGAAGTTTCAATACCACTGCCAGAACACAGGGCTGTGTACTCTATGTAGCTGATGCTCCACATAGTTTATACAGCGGTTGTATGTGTTACTACAGGAAATTGTTCGCTTGGGACAGCTTGGCCCGAAGGACCAATTTAAAGTGAAAGTAAACCCAGAGTTCCACTTTAAAACACATTGACCCCCTTTCCTGACCAGGCCAATTTTCAGCTTTTAGCGCTGTCGCACTTTGAATGACAATTGCGAGGTAATGCAACACTGTACCCAAATGGCATTTTTATTTAAAAAAAAAAGTTTTCATAGTTTATTATAAAAATTAGCAAACAGGTAATTTTTCTCCTTCATTGATGTGAGCTGATGAGGCTGCACTGACAGACACTACTGATCAGCACCGCCCCGCTAGCGGTCGAAAAGCGCCGCTAAAACGATGCTAAAAATAGCGCCGCTTTACCACTGACGCCCTAGGCGGCACAGTGTGAAAGGGCTCTTAGCTGTCCAGGGATCCAGAGCTGTCCTCACCTGAGCCAGCTCTTTGGCATGCTCTGGGGCCGGGCACCGGCATGTTTACTTTGGGAATCTGGCAGTGGCTGCTGGCAACCACACAGTCTGCTCCCCACTGCACATGCACGAGTTGCACTTCGCTTTGTGAATGGTCCCGCAGCTTTCTAGGACCTGTGAGGTGTCCCAGAGAGCTGCGGGGAAAGGAGGGGGCTGAACGTCCGCTCAGATTACCGCAGCGAAGTGGGAGCGGGTACATGTCAAAACCAGGTTTGCCGCTTCCCCTCCCTCCAAAAAAAAGAAGTGCCGAATGTGGTGGGGGGAGGCGGACAAGTGGAACTTCTCCTTTTGGGTGAAGTCATGCTTTAAGCATATTGGGCCCTTTACGTATCCTGGCCCCAACAGCCCCACCATATTTATTGGTGGAAGAATACGAACCGGCTTTGTGCCTCTCCTTTCAGGTTCTCTAGCCTATGAAAGTTCAGTTCTCCATGTCACTGTCCTTGTAGGGTCACAGGGAGCCGTGTCTGGTGAAACCGGAAGAGACGCTCTCTCTCAAAAGTGACATCTCCCCACACATCCAAATTTGTGACCGCTGGAAATGATGGTGGAAACATGTTTCCAAAAGCGAGAGAGGGGTCACCACCCAATCCCTGGACTATCTTGCACAGACTGAAAAATAGGCGCCACTGAGAAAAGCACACCACCGAAAGTGACGCAATTGGTGACATCATGTGCCATCAGTGCGATCTTTGTACTCTCAGAACGGTGGAGGACACCGAACAGCACTTGAGGACTATGGGTAGGAAAAACTTGCCTGCTAGTGGAGAAGTACTAGGGGAAGCCAACCACGTAGCCTGCGGTTGGAGATGGATAGTTGTATACCTCCCAATGGACATGAAACCTTGGGCTTAAATCAAGATGTTCTGGGGGGGAGATCCAGGAGTAATTTCCCCCAAAAGCAATGAACTGCCTGGTCTCCTCTGAGGCTGTGGGAACACAGACAGGGAGGCTCCTGTAACAAGCAGTCTAGAAGACAATAACAAATGTTCAATGCTTTTGTTGGTCCAGAGCAGGTGTCCAAACTGTGGCCCTTTGCTTGCCTTTATTCAGCCCTTGGGGCACTATTCCTTCCAATGACACCAACCACGGGGCACCATTCCTTCCAATGACACCAACCATGAGGCACAATTCCTTCCAATGACACCAACCATGAGGCACAATTCCTTCCAATGACACCAACCATGAGGCACAATTCCTTCCAATGACACCAACCATGAGGCACAATTCCTTCCAATGACACCAACCATGAGGCACAATTCCTTCCAATGACACCAACCATGAGGCACAATTCCTTCCAGTGACACCAACCATGAGGCACAATTCCTTCCAATGACACCGACCACAAGGCACAATTCCTTCCAATGACACCAACCACAAGGCACAATTCCTTCCAATGACACCAACCATGAGGCACAATTCCTTCCACTGAAACCAATCCCGAGGCACAATTCCTTCCAATGACACCGACCACGAGGCACAATTCCTTCCAATGACACCGACCACGAGGCACAATTCCTTCCAATGACACCAACCATGAGGCACAATTCCTTCCAATGACACCAACCCAACCACGAGGCACAATTCCTTTCATTGATACCAACGATGGACCACTATTCCTTCCACTGACACCAACAATGGGGCACTAGTCCTCCCACTAACACCAACAATGGGGCATTATTTACTCCTACTGGATGCCAGGACATCTTCTATTGCCACAGTCCGGCCCCATAAAGTCAGACAGACAGTAAACTGGCCCTTTGTTTAAAAAAGTTTGGAGAGCCCTGGTCCAGAGGAAACACAATAACTAAGGCTCAGGTGTATAATGTATAAAATAAAAAATCTGCGCTATGTGTAAATAAATGAAGATTCCAAGTGAATAAAACAAGTGAAAAAAAAAGCAGCACTCACGCATAAGCACACATAACAGAAAAAAAAAAAAAAAAAAAAAAGTGTTGCGCTGTTACTCCATAATCTCTCTCTCTCTATATACACACACACACACACAAAAGTCCATCCGTTAAAATGTAGTGAAAAAAAAAAAAAAAAAAAAAAAAAAAAAAAAGGGAAAAGAAGTACAAAATTCCAACTTATGACGTGTACGCACGGACGGACTTTTCGACTGGACTGGTCCAACAGGACGAGTCCATCGGACAATCCAACCGTGTGTGGGCTTCATCTGACTTTTTCGAGCGAAAATCAGACGGACTTTAGATTTGAAACATGTTTCAAATCTTTCCGACGCACTCGAGTCCGGTCGAAAAATCCGCTCATCTGTATGCTAGTCCGACAGACAAAAACCGACGCTAGGGCAGCTATTCGCTACTGGCAACTTCCTTATTTTAGTCCGGTCGTACGTCATCATGTACAAATCCGTCGGACTTTTGTGTGATCGAGTGTAGGCAAGTCCGTTTGTTCAAAAGTCAGTTGGAAAGACCGTCGGACCTTTGATGCTGAAAAGTCCGCCCGTGTGTACACGGCATAAGAGTCCATATGTGAAAGAAGTGTCAACCCAATTTCAATCGGTGCAGACACCCAGTGCTCCTCACAGGATAAGTATGGTAAATATATCTGCTTACCAGATACTAAGACCTCCCAAGGTTTATAAGCACTTCAGAGACCATTCACTTCTCACTACAGGTATAACCACTTTAGCTGTCCAGCCAACATGATTGGATTCAAGAGATATCCCTCACAGTGATTACCCTTCAAAGGAACTCCAGAGTCCGACCATTCAGCAAATCACATGGGAGAGGAAGAGAGATTCACTGCGCAACATTCATTTAAAAGGCACACACAAGTTCTACTTGCAATAGATCGAATAAAATAGGCTTATATTTGTTCGTTCGACACCCTCCACGGGTGTACTGACGTCACCTCTGATCCGTGCCAAGCTAGGGGTATAATGCTCATTTTTTTAAAGCTGCGGATGATGGGTTTTCCAGTTTCTAGGTGGGAGAAGTCTTTTCCTCTCAGATGCTGCCCTGAAAGATGACTTGAGAAAAATTAACTTTTCAGGTTTGGTAGCGGACTAAAGTCTAGGTATGAGTTATACATTACCGCTAGAGAAGGATGAACTTCACTTATAATTAACATCTAGAAAAATGTACTTCAATGTTCATAGCCAACATTATATTAACCCCTTCCCGCCCAACCCCTGACATCCTTTTAGTCCCCCTTCACATGGGACAGATTCCGTTCTCATCAGCTCACAGATCCCCTGCCGATCAGAGCGGAGCGGGTGGATGGCGCATCCATGTCAGCTCATTTTCTGCAGAGCAGACACAGACTGAGCCCTCTCTGCTCTATGGGTGACCGGGAGTAAGCAGACTCTGCTGTCTGTTTACACCCAACTACCTCCGATCCAATTCGCCTAGACAGAAGCCAACGGATCCCCTTCCGTTTTTTTTTTTGTTTTTTTAGCAGATATGGTGGGTGTAAATGGACTTGTGACCGGGTAAACCCTTCTGTCCATAGGGATGAATGGGCCTTGGAATCAGGTGCGCCCAAAAAACTTGATAGGTGGACCGGATCAGTGTGAAAGGATCCCCACGGGGTGTGTATGCTCAGGGGGCTGGAAGGATCAGCGCACATGTAATCCCTGCGATTGGCTGTCACAGTGCTTTGTGCACTGGTGTGCAGTCACGTTGGAACAGGAAGGGGCCACACCCAAACCGTTCCCACATAATTGGGAGCATGAAATTGTCCAAAATGTCTTGGTATGCTGACGCCTTAAGAGTCCCCTTCACTGGAACTAAGGGGCCAAACCCAATCCTTGAAAAACAACCCCACACCATAATCCCCCCTTCACCAAATGATTTGGACCAGTGCACAAAGCAAGGGCCATAAAGACATGGATGAGCGAGTTTGGGGTGGAGGAATTTGACTGGCCTGCACAGAGTCCAGACCTCAACCCAACAGAACATCTTTGGGATGAATTAGAGCGGAGACTGGGAGCCAGGCCTTCTCGTCCAACATCAGTGCCTGACCTCACAAATGTGCTTCTGGAAGAATGGTCAAACATTCCCATAGACACACTCCTAAACCTTGTGGACAGCCTTCCCAGAGGAGTTGAAGCTGTTATAGCTGCAAAGGGTGGGCCAACTCAATATTCAACCCTACGGACTAAGACTGGGATGCCATTAAAGTTCATGTGTGTGTAAAAGGCAGGCGTCCCAGTACTTTTCCTAATATAGTGTATATTTTGAACTCTGTGCTACTGATAGCCCACAGCTTCTTTGTGGACCCATCCTGACCCTCTCAGTAGTGGCTGCATGCTCAGAATGGCATTACTGGTGGTGACAATGGTAGACAAGCCCCAGGGCATTCAGGTCCTCACAGCCACTTGTTGTCTCCACTGGAAGCACATGTCAGATGTTGAGCAGCAGACCTAATAGACAGGGCCAGCATTGTTAGCCAGTACAGGAAGTGCCTTGAAAAGATCATTGTGGCAGGATCACCAGATATTTTATTAAGGGTTGCAGGATACAGAGTGTACCAATAGTTTTGGTAATATAGTGCATCTCTCTGTATCACGTATACAGTATCTCACAAAAGTGAGTACACCCCTCACATTTTTGTAAATATTTTATTATATCTTTTCATGTGACAACACTGAAGAAATGACACATTGCTACAATGTAAAGTAGTGAGTGTACAGCTTGTATAACAGTGTAAATTTGCTGTCCCCTCAAAATAACTCAACACACAGCCATTAATGTCTAAACCGCTGGCAACAAAAGTGAGTACACCCCTAAGTGAAAATGTCCAAGTTGGACCCAATGTATCAATATTTTGTGTGGCCACCATTATTTTCCAGCACTGCCTTAACCCTCTTGGGCATGGAGTTCACCAGAGCTTCATAGGTACTGGAGTCCTCTTCCACTCCTCCATGATGACATCACGGAGCTGGTGGATGTTAGAGACCTTGCGCTCCTCCACCTTCCATTTGAGGATGCCCCACAGATGCTCAATAGGGTTTAGGTCTGGAGACATGCTTGGCCAGTCCATCATCTTTACCCTCAGCTTCTGTAGCAAGGCAGTGTTCGTCTTGGAGGGGAGTTTGGGGTCGTAATCATGTTGGAATACTGCCCTGCGGGCCAGTCTCTGAAGGGAGGGGATAATGCTCTGCTTCAGTATGTCACAGTACATGTAGGCATTCATGGTTCCCTCAATGAACTGTAGCTCCCCAGTGCTGGCAGCACTCATGCAGCCCCAGACCATGACACTCCCACCACCATGCTTGACTGTAGGCAAGACACACTTGTCTTTGTACTCCTCACCTGGTTGCTGCCACGCACTTGACACCATCTGAACCAAATAAGTTTATCTTGGTCTCATAAGACCACAGGACATGGTTTCAGTAATCCATGTCCTTAGTCTGCTTGTCTTCAGAAAACTGTTTGCAGACTCTCTTGTGCATCATCTTTAGAAGAAGCTTCCTTCTGGGATGACAGCCATGCAGACCAATTTGATGCAGTGTGCGGCGTATGGTCTGAGCACTGACAGGCTGACCCCCCCACCCCTTCAACCTCTGCAGCAATGCTGGCAGCACTCATACGTCTATTTCCCAAAGACAACCTCTGGATATGACGCTGAGCACGTGCACTCAACTTCTTTGGTCGACCATGGTGAGGCCTGTTCTGAGTGGAACTTGTCCTGTTAAACCTCTGTATGATCTTGGCCACCGTGCTGCAGCTCAGTTTCAGAGTCTTGGCAATCTTCTTATAGCCTAGGCCAGTGATGGCGACCCTTGGCACCCCAGATGTTTTGGAACTACATTTCCCATGATGCTCTGGCACTCTGCAGTGTAGTGGAGCATCATGGGAAATGTCGTTTTTATGTAGAGCAACAATTCTTTTTTTTTAGATCCTCAGAGAGTTCTTTGCCATGAGGTGCCATGCTGAACTTCCAGTGACCAGTATGAGAGAGTGAGAGCGATAACACCAAATTTAACACACCTGCTTCCCATTCACACCTGAGGCCTTGTAACACTAACAAGTCACATGACACCGGGGAGGGAAAATGGCTAATTGGGCCCAATTTGGACATTTTCACTTAGGGGTGTACTCACTTTTGTTGCCAGCGGTTTAGACATTAATGGCTGTGTGTTGAGTTACTTTGAGGGGACAGCAAATTTACACTGTTATACAAGCTGTACACTCACTATTTTACATTGTAGCAAAGTGTCATTTCTTCAGTGTTGTCACATGAAAAGATACATTAAAATATTTACAAAAATGTGAGGGGTGTACTCACTTTTGTGAGATACTGTAAATTTAAATACAGCGATATAAAGGCAGCCCCAGACTAGATGACAGATGATGGGTGTCAGTGGCGATGATGAGTGTAGATGGGTGTCAGTGGTGGTGGACATGGTGATGGTCAATAAGAAGTGTCACTAGTGGTGGTGGTGATGACGGGAGGAGATGGGTGTCAGGGTGGCAATTGTGATTGGTGTGTCAGTGACTGATGATGGGTGTAAATGGGTGTGAGGGGTGGCAGTTATGAAGGGTGTAGATGTGTGTCAGCAGCAGTGATCATGGAGGCTGTAGATGGATGTCAGGAGCGCCGGTGATGATGGGTGTCAATGGCTCATAATGAGTAAGGAGGGGTGTCAGGGGCGGCAATAATGAAGGGTGTTGGGGGCGGCGGCGGTAATAATGAAGGGTGTCAGGGGCGGCAACAATGAAGGGTGTCAGGGGCGGCAGTGGTAATAAACAAGGGTGCCGGGGGGGGGGGGGGTTGCGACGGCAATAATGAAGGGCGTCGGGGGGGCATCAAAAATGGAGGGTGTTGGGGGCGGCGGCAGCAATAAAGAAGGGTGTCGAGGGGAGGCAATGGTAATAATGAAGGGTGTCGGGGGGCGGCAATGGTAATAATGAAGGGTGTCGGGGGGCGGCAATGGTAATAATGAAGGGTGTCGAGGGGAGGCAATGGTAATAATGAAGGGTGTCGGGGGGCGGCAATGGTAATAATGAAGGGTGTCGAGGGGAGGCAATGGTAATAATGAAGGGTGTCGGGGGGCGGCGGCGGTAATAATGAAGGGTGTCGGGGGGCGGCGGCGGTAATAATGAAGGGTGTCGGGGGGCGGCGGCGGTAATAATGAAGGGTGTCGGGGGGCGGCGGCGGTAATAATGAAGGGTGTCGGGGGGCGGCGGCGGTAATAATGAAGGGTGTCGGGGGGCGGCGGCGGTAATAATGAAGGGTGTCGGGGGGCGGCGGCGGTAATAATGAAGGGTGTCGGGGGGCGGCGGCGGTAATAATGAAGGGTGTCGGGGGGCGGCGGCGGTAATAATGAAGGGTGTCGGGGGGCGGCGGCGGTAATAATGAAGGGTGTCAAGGGCGGCGGTAATAATGAAGGGTGTCAGGGGGCAGCGGCGGTAATAATGAAGGGTGTCAAGGGCGGCGGTAATAATGAAGGGTGCCGGGGGGCGGCAGCGGTAATAATAAGGGGTGGCAATAATGAAGGGTGCCGGGGGGCGGCGGCGGTAATAATGAAGGGTGTCGGGGGGGCGGTGGCGGTAATAATGAAGGGTGTCGAGGGGGCGGTGGCGGTAATAATGAAGGGTGTCGGGGGGCGGCGGCGGTAATAATGAAGGGTGTCGGGGGGGCGGTGGCGGTAATAATGAAGGGTGTCGAGGGGCGGCGGCGGTAATAATGAAGGGTGTCGGGGGGGCGGCGGCGGTAATAATGAAGGGTGTCGAGGGGCGGCGGCGGTAATAATGAAGAGTGTCGGCTGTAATAATGAAGTGTGTCGGGGGGCGGCGGCGGTAATAATGAAGGGTGTCGGGGCGGCGGTAATCTTGAAGGGTGTCGAGGGCGGCGGTGGTAATCATGAAGGGTGTCAGGGGCGGCAATAATGAAGGGTGTCAGGGGCGGCAATAATGAAGGGTGTCAGGGGGGCGGCGGCGGTAATAATGAAGGGTGTCGGGGGGGGGGGGGCGGCGGCGGTAATAATGAAGGGTGTCAAGGGCAGCGGTAATAATGATGGGTGTCGGGGGGCGGCGGCGGTAATAATAAGGGGTGGCAATAATGAAGGGTGTCGGGGGGGCGGCGGCGGTAATAATGAAGGGTGTCGAGGGGCGGTGGTAATAATGAAGATTGTCGGCTGTAATAAAGAAGTGTGTCGGGGGCGGCGGCGGTAATAATGAAGGGTGTTGGGGGCGGCGGTAATAATGAAGGGTGTCGGGGGCGGCGGTAATCATGAAGGGTGTCGGGGGCGGCGGCGGTAATCATGAAGGGTGTCAGGGGCGGCAATAATGAAGGGTGTCAGGGGCGGCGGCGGTAATAATAAGGGGTGGGAATAATGAAGGGTGTTGGGGGTGGCGGCGGTAATAATGAAAGGTGTTGGGGGGCGGCGGCAATAAACGGGGCAGCGGCAATGATAATGGGTGTCAATGACTGATGAGGGGTGTAGATGGGTGTCAGTAACAATGATAGGTGTCAGCAGTTGGTGATGCTGTAGATCGGTGTCAGTGGCAATGATGGGTGCAAATGGGTGTTGGAAGCAGCGATGATGGGTGTCATTATTAATGGGTGTCAGTGGGTGATGATCGGTGGGTAATGATGCCGGGTGATGGTGGGTGTCGGTGGGTAATGATGGGTGGGTATCGGTGGGTGATGATGCCGGGTGATGATGGGTGGGTATCGGTGGGTGATGATCGGTGGGTGTCGGTGGGTAATGATGCCGGGTGATGGTGGGTGTCGGTGGGTAATGATGGGTGGGTATCAGTGGGTGATGATCGGTGGGTGATGATGCCGGGTGATGATGGGTGGGTATCGGTGGGTGATGATCGGTGGGTGATGATCGGTGGGTGATGATCGGTGGGTGGGGATCGGTGGGTGATGATCGGTGGGTGTCGGTATAGTCGGGTGTACATCTCTCGCCCCCTCACCTTGGAATACTCCTGTGCCAGTTTCTGGTACTTGCCCTGCATCTCCCCGCTGGCCATGCTGGCCATAGTGTGGGTAGATCGGTGAATGTACCGGGCCGGTAGCGGAGGGATGAGCTCCTCGGTCAGGTGATAGTGAAGTCCGGTCTCCCGCCGCTCCGGGTCACCATCCCCCTCCCCGGTAATGGATGGACGGGCACACAGCGAGGACCGGAAGTCACCCAGCAAAACACTTCCCTGCTGTCTCCGGACCACGCCTACAGCCGACACTCTCAGCCAATGGTGGGTTTGGGCGTGACTCTCCAATGACAGCGGCGCGATATAGAGCCTTGCCAAAGCAGAGCTGTGAATGGCTGGATGAGCTCACACGCTGATTTCTGATTGGCTGTTGTGGTGATGCTGTGCTCAGAGCATCTCTGAGTCTGATGGTTGGTGGTGCTCAGGTCTGCCATAGCATCCAATATACAAAACACTGATCGCCTTGAATATTCTTATATCAGAGATCAGTAGAGATGTGTAGGGAGGTGATCTGATCTGAGACCCATTGGGGGGATTCCCCTTCACTTCCTGTCTCATAGCCAAAACAGGAAGTGAGAGGAAATCCCTGAACCAGTGTCCCCATTGGAAGATTTCCCCTCTATTCCTGTTCTGGTGACAACCCAAAATGTGGGATTTTCTTTCACTTTCTCTGTGCTAATGGTAAACAGGACACATAGAGAGAATTAATCTCCCTAATAGGGGCACAGACAGCAATAACAACCTGACAGGTGTTCTAATCCCTCTCCACTCTATCCAACACTAAAAAAAAGGTTTTGACTTTAACTGCTTGCCGCCCACCCCGCCGCCAAATGACGGTGGGGTGTTACAGCTCTCCTTCTGGGACGATGTCATATGACATGGACCCCGATCTCTGTAAAGAGCCGTGTCCGCGGCTCTTTAACCATGTGATCGGCTGTCCACATGTAAACACGGAAATGCCGGTAATCGTCTCTCCTTGCCTCACACTGACAGAGTGTGTGGTGAGGAGAGCCGATCAGCGGCATCTCCAAGCAGGGGAGAATGTAATCAGGGCACTGATCATCAGTGCCCTGATTAAAATATAGCAATACAGTGTCACCAATCAGTGCCCACCAATGCCAGCAATCAGTGCCCACCAGTGGCAGCAATCAGTGCCCATTAGCGATGCCAGTCAGTGCTGGCAATCAGTGCAACCCATCAATACCCATCAGTACCGCCTATCCGTGTTGACTAGTGCCGCCTATCAGTGCCCACCAGTGCCACCTATTAATGCCCATCAGTGCCACCTAACAGTGCCCATAAGTGCGGCACATTAGTGCCTCCTCATCAGTGCCCATAAGTGCCGCCTCATCAGTGCCCATAAGTGCCACCTCATCAATGCTCATGAGTTCAGCCTATCAGTGCCGCCTCATCAGTGCACATAAGTGAAGGCGAAAAATTACTTGGTTACAAAATTTACTGACAGAAAAAAAGTAAAAAACATTTTTTTTTCAAAATTTTTGGTCTTTATTTTTTTGTAAAAATAAAAAAAACCCAGCAGTGATTAAATACCACTAAAAGAAAGCTCTATTTGTGTGAAGAAAATGATAAAAAAAAGTGTTTGGGTACAGTGTAGCACGACCACGCAATTGTCATTCAAAGTGCGACAGCGCTGAAAGCTGAAAAATGGCCTGGGCAGGAAGGGGGTATAAGTGCCTGGTAGGCAAGTGGTCAAACATTAATGTCCAATTACAAAAAAAAAAAAAAGTTGTCATTCACCCTTTACAGCTCTGTCCTCCTCTATCCTGCACTGCAGGACCTCTCCTGGGTTGAATGATGCCCAGTGTCATTCACCCACTTCCTGTGAGCCCAGGGCGTCATGGACACACCCCCTGGGAGTACCTCATCCCCCCAGTCACACAGGAGAATGCTGCAGAGAAGAGTGCTACATGAGAGCGATGCTAAGGAGGATAAGGACCTCTCACCACTACTGCAGAGGATGAGGACCTCTCACCACTACTGCAGAGGATGAGGACCTCTCACCACTACTGCAGAGGATGAGGACCTCTCACCACTACTGCAGAGGATGAGGACCTCTCACCACTACTGCAGAGGATGAGGACCTCTCACCACTACTGCAGAGGATGAGGACCTCTCACCACTACTGCAGAGGATGAGGACCTCTCACCACTACTGCAGAGGATGAGGACCTCTCACCACTACTGCAGAGGATGAGGACCTCTCACCACTACTGCAGAGGATGAGGACCTCTCACCACTACTGCAGAGGATGAGGACCTCTCACCACTACTGCAGAAGATGAGGACCTCTCACCACTACTGCAGAGGATGAGGACCTCTCACCACTACTGCAGAAGATGAGGACCTCTCACCACTACTGCAGAGGATGAGGACCTCTCACCACTACTGCAGAAGATGAGGACCTCTCACCACTACTGCAGAGGATGAGGACCTCTCACCACTACTGCAGAGGATGAGGACCTCTCACCACTACTGCAGAGGATGAGGACCTCTCACCACTACTGCAGAGGATGAGGACCTCTCACCACTACTGCAGAGGATGAGGACCTCTCACCACTACTGCAGAAGATGAGGACCTCTCACCACTACTGCAGAGGATGAGGACCTCTCACCACTACTGCAGAAGATGAGGACCTCTCACCACTACTGCAGAGGATGAGGACCTCTCACCACTACTGCAGAGGATGAGGACCTCTCACCACTACTGCAGAGGATGAGGACCTCTGAAAATAGAAGATGTTGGTAGGAGAACATAGAAATTCGGCAGCAGTCAGGTTATCCTACCTCTTGTGCTGTGGAAGTTTGGACACGGGCAAACAGTAAAGTTGTAAGTCAAACCCTCCTCTACCCAGAAAATGCAGGGGGCCAACAAAAAGAGGGTGAGACCCGTGTGGCCCAGAGGGCGCAAAAAGATTTCACTGCGAGTTCAAAAATCTTATTTCCTGACAGACTCCATAGCAGCCTACGTATGGGTTAATCCCGCCTCTCATACCTCATAGGACCCTTCTCCCATAAATCTTTGCTCCTCGCCAGAGGCCGTGTTCCTTTTTTGTCCTCCTCCGAGGACCAAGATGAAGTCTTACCTTGTGAAGATTTCTGTGATCCAGTCCTGGAGGTTTGCGCGTAAAGTGATGGATCAGGCGGTGTTTTTTCTGGAGTCCAGCAATCCCAGCTATTAACAGGGTGGACACTGTAGTGATTTAGTATATTAATGTATATTGGTTGTATAGATAATTAATTAGTGGTTATTATATAATGATGATGATGTAAGTACTCTTCCGCAGCAACCCAATTCTTCCAGAGAGATGCACTTTATTGACTTCCAACACAGCACAAAGTCCAAAGCCCACAGATGACAAAGAAATCCGACAGAGGAAATATAATTCAGAGACCCATATTATTCAGTCTTCCCAGCCATGCACAGACAAGCCTCCCCTCATACACATACAAGCCTCACTTACAAACCTATAGACTGAATGCCGTGTTATATTCACCAGGCATTGAATGGCTGAGCAATTTGATTGGCCTTTCAATTCAGGACTTTAGTCTTTCAAACAGACAACAACTCCCAGCCGTGAACAGTTGCAGTTATAAACCGCCCCAATTTGCACTCCCGCATATCAACATCAACAAGTCCTCTTTAGATATATGTAATTAGATTAGATTAACATACCACCTGAATACCCTTTGAAATGTTCAAATAGACTTGCATATGATTAACACATCAAAGAGTCTTCAGCTTGTTCCCTTGCTATGTTAAAATTCAGTTGGACAAATCAACCATTCGGTCAACATTGACTGCATGTGTACATACACACAACAATGTCCCACATAAATCGGTGAACATATTACAACAACTGTAGCAGGCACTTCAATAGTCTCGGCCGGCTCCAGACCAGAATTGTACATGTGCAGTATCAAGCCAACCGTCAGACTTTTTTTACTGGCAACTTCTTCCTGTCACTGGCATTTACTGGCAGTAGAAAAGTGCCTGTTTTTTACTGGCTGCCAGTATAAATACTGATGGTTGGCAACAATGTCATTTCCTATTCCTAGTCATTTCCTATTCCTGATATGTGCCTGCTGTACCATGTACTTGTATGAGAAAGTCTCCTGTTCTCTTTGTTTTGCTTCCTTTATGTGAAATCCCTGGTGTGTCTGTCAGTCCCTCTGCTTTCCTAATAAAAACTGACCACACTAAGCAGGAGAGCACAGCGTGGTCAGTTCTCTAGCTATGATGGGAACTCAGCCTGCTCTCCTCCAATGATCAGACTTGTCCTGACACCCCCCCCCCCCCACTGCACAGCTTTTCACTGAGAAGATCAGTGTGCTGCTGCTTCTCCTCCCCAAGCTCTTATGCAGCTGAGAACAGAGGGAATGTGATTACTTATAAAAAAGGCAACAAAGATATTTATAATTTTTTTATTTTTTATATCTATACACAAATGTTTTGCTTACCATTTCTATTTTAATCGCTTGCTGACCAGCGCACGCTGATGTACATCAGCAGAATGGCACTGGGGGCAAAAGGGCAAACAGGTATGTCCCCTTTAAGAAGCGGTGTTGCGGGCGCGCGAGTGCCACGTCCTCCGTGACAGCGGGTCCCGTGGACTCGATGTCGGTCGGATGCCCGCAATCGTGTCACGGAGAGGTAGAACGGGGAGATACTTTTGTAAACAAAGCATTTCCCCGTTCTGCCTAGTGACATGACAGAGATCACTGCTCCCTGTCATCGAGAGCAGTGATCACTGTCCTGTGTGTTGAAGCCCATCCCCCCCTAACAGTTAGAATCACTCCCTAGGACACACTTAACCCCTTCACTGCCCCCTAGTGGTTAACCCCTTCCCTGCCAGGGTCATTTACACAGTAATCAGTGCATTTTTAAAGCACTGATCGCTGTATAAATGACAATGGTCCCAAAATAGTGTCAAAATTGTCCGCCATAATGTCGCAGTCACGGTAAAAATCGCAGATCGCCATTGCTAATTAAAAAAAAATAATTAATAAAAGTGCCATAAAACTGTCCCGTTTTGTAGACGCTATAAATTTTGCACAAACCAATCGCTTATTGCGATTTTTTTTAACTAAAATTACGTAGAAGAATTCATATTGGTCTAAACTGAGGAAAAAAAAGGGTTTTTTTTATATTTTGGGGGATATTTATTATAGCAAAAAGTAAAAAAATATTGCTTTTTTTTTCTCAAAATTATCGCTCTATTTTTATGTTTATAGCGCAAAAAATAAAAACCACAGAGGTGATCAAATACCACCAAAAGAAAGCTCTATTTGTGGGGGGAAAAAAAGGACGTCAATTTTGTTTGGGTACAACGTCGCACGACCGCGCAATTGTCAGTTAAAGAGACGCAGTGCCGAATCGTAAAAAGTGCTCTGGTCAGGAAGGGGGTAAAATCTTCCGAGGGCTGAATCGGTTAAAAACCCCTTTTATACTACACCAGGTCTCTTCCTTGTTAGGAATGGTTCCTGGGCCCCAGGGCCCCTGTGAATGGGGCCCCGCTTTCTTAATAATGAGTAAATCTAAAAATAAATAACGGTGTATAAAAATAAAAATGGGTGTGCGATGACATTAATAATAAATAAATATAAATTGTGAAAGATTGTGAATGGAAAAAAATAGGTTAAAAATATAAACAAATAAAAGTAATATAAAATAAAAAAATAAGAGAGTATAAATATACATAAAAAAATAAAGATAATGAATAAACATGTATATAAAAAAATAAAAAAGGATACATTTATGAATAAATTTAAAGAATAAAGATAAAAAAAAAGGGTGTATAAAATAAATAATAATGATAAATATAATAGTTAATAAATATAAAAATAACTCTAAATAAGGGTGTATAAAAATAAAGAAAAATAATGAGGATAATAATTAATAAATATAAAAATAACTATGAATCAGGGTGTATAAAAATAATAAATGCATATGAAAAATAAAAAATGGTGTAGAAAAAGAAAAAAAAAATATAATAATGGGTAAATCTAAAAATAAATAATGGTGTATAAAAATGGGTGCTTGATGAAATGAATAATGAATAAATATAAAGGGGTATAAAAATAATAAATGAAAATCATAAATACCATAAATAAAATGAATAATTAAAAAAATGTAGGAAAAAAATGTGTGTGTTGCACAACCCTATCCACATAGCCCCCAGGAGAGACTAGAACTCGTGGACGTGCAAGACAAGTTCGTGAACCTCCCTGGCTCGGCCGCTCCAGCTCCGCCTGGCTAGGATTACAGACACACGCCACTGTGTCCGGCGAGGTTATAGCAGTGCTCTCTTTATCTTGAAGCTGGATTCTCAGTGACGTCATCGGCTCAGCACTGCCATCTATAGGCAGCAGGGCCGGTACAAGGGGTGGGCGGGAGGATCGGCTGCCCTGGGCAGGGTGTGGGAGGAGTGTGGGAGGGGGCTCTAGGTCGCCGACAGCAGCATGAGCATGCAGAGAATATTTAGGTTATGGCTCCACTCAATTGTACAGTCTGCCCAAAAAGTGGGCTGAGGATGCACCCATACATATTGCTTGCCTCCTCTCTACAGCGGCAACCACATTCTGGCACAGAGGGAGAAGAATTCATTCTACTGGCCTCAGGGCCGTCTTTAATATTGATTGGACCCTGGGCAAAAATCTTTTCTTGCCCCCCCCCCATGCAGTTTCGCTCTCCACCTGCTCTGAGACATACAATAAATAGCAGCTAGACTCAAAATCAGTTTACTGAATTAGATCAGGCAGCTATTGCGATTGGTTGCCAAAGGTTACAGTGTATCATTACCGCTCACTGACTGGTTGCTAGAGGTTACAGCACACATTACGGCTCACTGATCAGTTGCTAGAGGTTACAGCACATGATTTCTGCTCATTGATTGGTTGCTAGAGATTAGTGTGGATATGACCTCAGGGGGGCATGATATACATATCAACGCCACCGCTATTTACAAATGATAGCCGGTAATTTACATGTAAACACAGGGTCTGCAGATGAGTCATCTGTACACAAAAATATGGCAGAGCTGGGCAGCATTAGTAGCAGCACTTCACACTGAGATATTGGGATACAGCACAGGACTAAAACCTCAAGGGACAAGGGAATTTAAACTGGGATAGTTGGCAAGTATGTGGCAGCTGCTTTGGGCCCCACAACAATGACAGGGCCCAGGGCAGCTGCCCCTTTTGCCCTGCCTTAAAAACGGCCCTGACTGGCCTTGATTTCTCATCAGTCTGGCTGGCTGGATCGGGCTGTGACACTGAGAGCTCCTCTACAGGTGGGCGGAGCAAGATGATACAACAGTGCAGTTCCGATCATTGCTTTCCGCCCCCTGCATACATCATACAGCTCTCCCAACATGAAGATCTCACAGGATGGATGTTAGTTTTCTTCCATGTGAGTCCCCACTGCTCTGCCTTCCAAACTCTACCTGGCTGTGCTGTAAACTCGCCCTGTACTTTGCAGAGCAGGTTTACAAAAAGTGAAGAACAATTCTTATATATGTTGGGAATATACTGGGACTTTTCATTTGTTAATGTTCTCTGCTGATCCATCTAGTACTTGTGTATAGGGAGGGGATCCAGTGCTTAACTAACTCCCCCCAGCTGTCTCCCATCCTAAACACAGGATATGTCTCACTAACAGCAGTGTACTTACTATATTATTTGCCTGATATAAGCTGGGTGCAATGAAAAAATAAATACCTGTCCCTATTAGCTCAGTCTCCTGTCAGTCTATTGAGCCCTCCCCTGCTCTGTCAGCCCCACATTCCCAGAAAAGAGCTGAGGTGTTAGTCAGAGCCCCCTGTGTGTCAGAGCCCCCTGTGTGTCAGAGCCCCCCTGTGTGTCAGAGCCCCCCTGTGTGTCAGAGCCCCCTGTGTGTCAGAGCCCCCCTGTGTGTCAGAGCCCCCTGTGTGTCAGAGCCCCCTGTGTGTCAGAGCCCCCCTGTGTGTCAGAGCCCCCTGTGTGTCAGAGCCCCCCTGTGTGTCAGAGCCCCCTGTGTGTTAGAGCCCCCTGTGTGTCAGAGCCCCCCTGTGTGTCAGAGCCCCCTGTGTGTCAGAGCCCCCCTGTGTGTCAGAGCCCCCTGTGTGTCAGAGCCCCCCTGTGTGTCAGAGCCCCCTGTGTGTCAGAGCCCCCCTGTGTGTCAGAGCCCCCCTGTGTGTCTAGAGCCCCCTGTGTGTCAGAGCCCCCTGTGTGTCAGAGCGTGTCCTCCTCATTCTCTTTCCCATGTTGACTTTAGACAGCAGAGCAGAAAGTAGAGGAGTCCAGTGTGCTGAAGTGTGGAGAATGTGTGATCCTGTTTTTCATAGGCTATTGAGTTTGGCTAAATCTGCTAGTACATCTAACACTACCCTCCTTCCCAGACTGACTATGCTGCTATCAGCTGTGCCTTCTGTGCTCCTTTATCCAGATTGGGGGCACTCTAATACAGGACATATGCCACTGGCCAGATCGCCAGGTGAAAACAGAGGGGAAAAGCCTAAAATAAAACTAATGCAGCCACCACATCTAATGATTGTTAAACTGCAATATATAACATATTGGGTTTTATACCAGTCTTCTGAACCCTATTTCCACAATCCTTAATATGTTTTTTTTTTCCATTCCTGAGCTCTGCATCACTTGCTACTGAACCCTTGCACTGTAAATGGGGGGGGGGGGGGGGGGGCGCAATCTGGTATGTTCGCCCTGGGCACTGGGTGACCTTGTCCCGGCACTGATAGGCAGCATTGGAAATCACACCCGCACGCTGCTGGGCTTGAAGGGGCGCTCTCTGCTCTACCACACTTGCGCACAAGCTGTAGCTATCTAAATCGGCTGGTACAGAGCAGCAGCAACTGAGCCGCTAATAGGGGTCAAGTAGGCGCAATCCGGGCACCCATTCATGTAGAGTAGGCATAATTCAGGCGCAAATAGTGGACAACCCAGGCGCTAGTAAATGTAGGTAACAAAATATTAAATGAATGTAGCGCTCAATCAAATTAAAATATAAATGGTGTAAAAAACTGATGATTAAGTGACGCTCAAAAAAGTATAATAAATATTGCTCAAAAAAATGAATATAATAGAAATGTAAAACAACCACGTGAATGGAGGTTCTATAGGGAAAATCCTATGCGGTGTTAGGACGAGAGATCCCTAGGAGAGTCATTTTGAGGAGGATCGTGGAGCTGTTTTATCAATTTTGATTGTATCGTCTATGGGACCTTTTTACCAAGGGCACGTTTCTTCACTGATCTAAGCACCTTTTTGATACCATTGGACTTAATTATTATTTATTGCACTTGTGTGGATTTTTATCTGTCATTATTTATATATATTTATTCTATATTATTATTGCACAGATCACATAGTTGCACTACCATTACTTATTTTAGAGTGCTGTATTTATTGCTTTTTTATATTCTATTTGCACAGTGGTTCTATGGATTCATTAGTTACACTTAATATGGAGTTTCGTTTGGTTTTTTTTGTCACTTTTTGGATTATTATTATTGGAAGAAAAGCTCTGGGAATCGTAAGGGGGGCTCCACTGGGGACACCTGATGCGAGCGGGGGCTCCGCCGGGGACTCCTGATGCGAGGGGGGGCTCCGCCGGAGACTTCTGATGCGAGGGGGGGCTCCGCCGGGGACTCCTGATGCGAGGGGGGCTCCGCCGGGGACTCCTGATGCGAGGGGGGGCTCCGCCGGGGACTCCTGATGCGAGGGGGGCCTCCGCCGGGGACTCCTGATGCGAGGGGGAGCTCCGCCGGGGACTCCTGATGCGAGGGGGGGCTTCCCTGGGGACTCCTGATGCGAGGGGGAGCTCCGCCGGGGACTCCTGATGCGAGGGGGGGCTCCGCCGGGGACTCCTGATGCGAGGGGGGGCTCCGCCGGGGACTCCTGATGCGAGGGGGGGCTCCGCCGGAGACTTCTGATGCGAGGGGGGGCTCCGCCGGGGACTCCTGATGCGAGGGGGGCTCCGCCGGGGACTCCTGATGCGAGGGGGGGCTTCGCCGGGGACTCCTGATGCGAGGTGGAGCTCCGCCGGGGACTCCTGATGCGAGGGGGGGCTCCGCCGGGGACTCCTGATGCGAGGGGGGGCCTCCGCCGGGGACTCCTGATGCGAGGGGGAGCTCCGCCGGGGACTCCTGATGCGAGGGGGGGCTTCCCTGGAGACTCCTGATGCGAGGGGGAGCTCCGCCGGGGACTCCTGATGCGAGGGGGGGCTCCGCCGAGGACTCCTGATGCGAGGGGGGGCTCCGCCGAGGACTCCTGATGCGAGGGGGAGCTCCACCGTGGACTCCTGGTGTGAGGGGGGGCTCCGCCGGGGACTTCTGGTGTGAGGGGGGGCTCCGCCGGGGACTCCTGGTGTGAGGAGGGGCTCCGCCGGGGACTCCTGGTGTGAGGGGGGGCTCCGCCGGGGACTCCTGGTGTGAGGGGGGGCTCCGCCGGGGACTTCTGGTGTGAGGGGGGGCTCCGCCGGGGACTCCTGGTGTGAGGGGGGCTCCGCCGGGGACTCCTGGTGTGAGGGGGGGCTCCGCCGGGGACTCCTGGTGTGAGGGGGGGCTCCGCCGGGGACTCCTGGTGTGAGGTGGGGGCTCTTTAATCATCCTGACACCATAACAACCATGGTGCCGGGATGATTGAAGTGCTAACACCAGGTGTTTGGAGTAACTTTATTTATTTATTTATTTATTTTATTTCAGGTACTTATATAGCGCCGTCAATTTACGCAGCGCTTTACATATACATTGTACATTCACATCAGTCCCTACCCTCAAGGAGCTTACAATCTAAGGTCCCTAACTCACATTCATACATACTAGGGACAATTTTAGACAGGATCCAATTAACCTACCAGCATGTCTTTGGAGTGACTTTATCTGCTGATTGTTAAACTTTCTAGAATACACATATTTTTATTGTGTAGGATCTGGGGCTGCTGTCGCGTCATTTCCCTCTTCCCCTTTCCCCCTCTCCCCCTAATTATTGTACGGCTCCGCCTACAGCCACAAAAGTGTTCCACTTTTCTTTTTTTTTTTTACAATCTTGGCAACTATAATAACCCCTGTCAGATTTTTTTTTTTTTTCACCATTTGTGTCCCAATGCAGGGAGACTTCCCTTCACTTCCTGTCCCATAGCCAAAAAAGGAAGTGAGAGGAAATACCAGAAAATGAGGGGAATCCCTTGGGGACCCCCAGGTCACCAGAACTCATGCCCCATTGGAAGATTTCCCCCTCTATTACTTTTCAGGGGACAATCCAAAAATGTGGGATCTCCTTTTTTTTTTCCTTTTCAATGATAATGGTAAACAGGACAAACAGAGGGAGAATCTCCATAATGGGGGCAGAGACAGCAATCAAAATTGACAGGTGTTCTAATCTCTCTGCCCTCTATCTAAAAAAAAAAACAAAAAACAAAAGTTTTGCCTTTAGTTATACTTTAACCACTTGAGGTCCGTGCTGTAGCCGAATGATGGCCCCAGCGTTGACCTGAATTTCTGGGAGGCCATCATAGGACGTCCTCCCCTTTGCGCGCTCCCAGCGCTCCCCCTGCAGGGCACGCGCGGCGTGATTAACCGAGACTCGGGTGATCACCGATCCGAGTAAGGGGCCGATCGCGGCCCCTTACCACGTAATCAGCTGTCAGCCAATGACATCTGATCACGTGTGTAAACAAAAGCTCGGTAATTGTTTTTTTTTTCTCCTCACGCTGACAGTGTGAGGAGAAAAAAAAGCTGATCACCGGCTTATGTTCAAGGGACATCGGTCCCGAAGAGGAAGGAGGCACATCTGCCTCCTCCTCTGTGCTTGCCAGTGCCACCTGCCAGTGCCACAGTGCCACCTGTCAATTCCCACAAGTGCCACCTATCAATGCCCACCAGTGGTGCCAATCAGTGCCACCTAGCAGTGCTGCCTTTCAGCGTAACCTATCAGTGCCCATCACTGCCAGTTATCAGTGCCACCTATCAGTGCCACTTCTCAGTGCCCACCAATGCCACCTATCAATGCCCTTCAGTGCCACCTCTCAGTGTCACCTCTCAGTGCCCACCAGTGCTGCCCTATCGGTGCCCATCAGTGCAGCCCATCGGTGCCTATCAGTGTAGCCTATTGGTGACCATCAGTGCAGCCTCATCAGCGTACATCAATGAAGGAGAAAAATTACCTGTTTGCAACATTTTATAACAAAATATAAAAAAAATATATATATTTTTTTAAATTCAGTCTTTTTAAATTTTTTTAACAAAAAATAAAAACCGCAGAGGTGATCGAATGCCACCAAAAGAAACCTCTATTTGTGGGAAAAAATGATAAAAATTTAATTTGGGTACAGTGTTGTATGACCGCGCAATGGTCATTCAAAGTGCGACAGCGCTGAAAGCTGAAAATTGGTCTGGAGGGGGGTTTAAGTGCCCAGTAAACAAGTGGTTAACCACTTCAGCCCTGGAAGATTTGGCTGCTGAATGACCAGGCCATTTTTTGCGATTCGGCACTGCGTCATTTTAATTGACAATTGCGCGGTCGTGCGACGTTGCACCCAAACAAAATTGACGTCCTTTTTTCCCCACAAATAGAGCTTTCTTTTGGTGGTATTTGATCACCTCTGCGGTTTTTATTTTTTGCGCTATAAACAAAAAAAGAGCGACAATTTTGAAAAAAAAACAATATTTTGTACTTTTTGCTGTAATAAATATCCCCATTTTTGGGGATGAGACCAAAATAAACTTACTTGGTTCAGATGGTGTCAAGCCTGTGTGGCGGTACCAGGTGAGGAGTACAAAGACAAGTGTTTTTTGCCTACAGTCAAGCATGGTGGTGGGAGTGTCATGGTCTGGGGCTGCATGAGTGCTGCCAGCACTGGGGAGCTACAGTTCATTGAGGGAACCATGAATGCCAAAATGTACTGTCACATACTGAAGTCGAGCATGATCCCCTCCCTTCAGAGACTGAGCCGCAGGGCAGTATTCCAACATGATAACGACCCCAAACACACCTCCATGACGACCACTGCCTTGCTAAAGAAGCTGAGGGTAAAGGTGATGGACTGGCCAAGCATGTCTCCAGACCTAAACCCTATTGAGCATCTGTGGGGCATCCTCAAACGGAAGGTGGAGGAGTGCAAGGTCTCCAACATCCACCAGCTCTGTGATGTCGTCATGGAGGAGGGGAAGAGAACTCCAGTGGCAACCTGTGAAGCTCTGGTGAACTCCATGCCCAAGAGGGTTAAGGCAGTGCTGGAAAATAATGGTGGCCACACAAAATATTGACACTTTGGGACCAATTTGGACATTTTCACTTTTTCACAATTTTCAGGGGTGTACTCACTTTTGTTGCCAGCGGTTTAGACATTAATGGCTGTGTGTTGAGTTATTTTGAGGGGACAGCAAATTTACACTGTTATACAAGCTGTACACTCACTACTTTACATTGTAGCAATGTGTCATTTCTTCAGTGTTGTCACATGAAAAGATAATAAAATATTTACAAAATGTGAGGGGTGTACTCGCTTATTTTTTAAGAATGGCATCAATTCATGTGTCATTATGTATTATTGCAATAGCTGTGATTGGCTATCACATGGTACAGGTGTGCTGTGATTAGCCCTGTCTGTACCATGTGATCACAGGGACCAATCACAGAGATCACAACAGTACACAATGATTGGCTATGACTATAAGCCATTGTGTACATTTGACATGTGATCACTGTGCAGTGCTGCCAACCTACCAGATTGAAATTTACTGACACAACATCCAAAATTTACTGGCACAGCCAAGTTTTTACTGGAATTTTCCAAAAGTAGATATTAACTTAAAAAAAATATATTTCTATCTTATTTTTGATATAGTAAGTAGCTCACGGGGCAAGAAATAAGAATGGGGAGGCACGCACACACATGAAACTGACTCTCACAATGACATTGACAGCAGTGTGCAGCAGCACAGATGATGAGGACACCTCAACGACACGACGCGTCTCCTCCTGAATCACAGTCTCTCTCCACACCAGGTGGTCCCTTCAGTCCAAACAGCACTGACAGCCCCACTCCTGTCCCACAGACCTGCACACGAGGCTCCGGCCGCTCTGCTCAGCTCCCTTGCACCATCACACGACATGCTCAGGCACACCTGTGGTAGACCCGCCCCTGCCGGTGCTGCCCGAACACACTGTTGTAGTGATTTAGTATATAATTAATATTATATTGGGTTATTATAGATGATTAATAAGTAAGTATTATTATAATGATGATGATGTAAGTACTCTTCCGCAGCAACCCAATTCTTCCAGAGAGATGCACTTTATTGACTTCCAACACAGAACAAAGTCCAAAGTCCACAGATGACAAAGAAATCCGACAGAGGAAATATAATTCAGAAACCCATCTCCTAGGCCTGTGCGTTCCCAGCCATGCACAGACAAGCCCCACTCATACACATACAAGCCTCACTTACAAACCTATAGACTGAATGCCGTGTTATATTCACCAGGCATTGAATGGCTGAGCAATTTGATTGGCCTTTCAATTCAGGACTTTAGTCTTTCAAACAGACAACAACTCCCAGCCGTGAACAGTTGCAGTTATAAACCGCCCCAATTTGCACTCCCGCATATCAACATCAACAAGTCCTCTTTAGATATATGTAATTAGATTAGATTAACATACCACCTGAATACCCTTTGAAATGTTCAAATAGACTTGCATATGATTAACACATCAAAGAGTCTTCAGCTTGTTCCCTTGCTATGTTAAAATTCAGTTGGACAAATCAACCATTCGGTCAACATTGACTGCATGTGTACATACACACAACAATGTCCCACATAAATCGGTGAACATATTACAACATATACCCCCACTTGGGTCGGTTCTAACTACTAGAACTGACCCATAAATCAAACAACAAAACATATCAGTATGATTTAAGGCACTGGATGCTTTACAATGGCTCATATAAAATATGAAGTTGAAACTGGTTACATCTCTCTTCGCCAGCCTCTAAAATATCCCCATGAAACAGTTATTAGATAATATAACTTTTAGACCATGACTGGAAAAGGATTTGGTAAACATCAATGGCCCATATAGCTGTTAGGCCTTATTATATCACATCAAGATCTTTAATATTGCGCAAAGACGAGCTGATGTCACAGTCCATTCTTCGGTCGGACTTCATCACATCTCTCACTATCTCACTGAAAGTAAACTTGGTATGCTCTGGGAACTCCAATCCACAAGTCCAGGATTCTCTCATCTCCAGGCTCAAGCTTTTCATTTTTAAAGATGCTTTTACGCAAACACTCTACTTTCATCTTTATAGTAAGAAGAACTATCAATGTACCAGCACTCACTTTCAAGGTCAAAAGGTTTGGATATGGCAGTAAAAACTGTGCTTCAAACTATTTTCTTGCACTTGACATTCATGAGTCCATTTTTGTTGATTGCCAGTCACAATTTGCTTTTGTAATTTGCTGTAGGCCGACCCCTCATTGTCTTCAATAAAGCAGTTACTTGGATCATTCAGTCCACAATTACACTTGAACGGTATACCAACATATACATATAGATATACCCCCACACGATGGTTCAGATAGAATCAGCTTGACATCAGTGTTTATCAGATCTTCTATCCAGACAAAGCGGCAGTGGAAATTCTTGCCAGTATCTTCACCATGAAAGGTAGAAAGGTCTCTTTCATCCATATATGTCATAGCCTTTAGCATATTATAAACAACTGAATCAACAAATTTCAAATCATGACTAGAGTGATGAATTTCACTCACCCCTCTTATAAATTTAGGAAAACCACCCAACATACTAAAATTTATGCTATGCCAAGCCATTGTGCAGCATCTCACCTTAGATGTCAAATATATTGATCAATACGCATTATGTAATATGTACAGTTGTCATGAAAATTATTTTAGGTTTAAATGCTTCTCTTAGGTTTTAAGATAAAGTTCAAGAAATAAAACATAAAGAAAATAAAAAAATGAAAAGCAAAATATATCAGGAAAAGGAAGAAAAATTAAAAATTAGGGCGTTGAAGAAAAAAGAAAAAAAAAAAGGTCCATTGCTTGATGAATTTCGAGAGAGTCCATGAATGCTTTATAATTCCTTGTTGTCTTTTCAGCATTTCTCCCATAATTCTCCCTCACCAGCCAGCAATTTCAGACTGTGCTTCTGCTATTCACCGTCATTTAAATGTCAATATCTGAAAGACAAAAAAACTCTCCAACAAAACTAATTAGCAAGGTCCTTAAACATTGTTTGAAGTTAAAACAAAACACTATTTACAGTTTACAGTTTGAAGCTAATTCACCCCTACTGCTAGAGAAGTGTCATCTGCATTCAAAAACAGATCTGGAGAATGTACATCTTGTACATTCATGACACCCTGTACCCCCTTCAACTGCTGTAATAATTTATCACGTTCCCCTCTCATCTTGTCATACTCAATTTTCAGCTGGTCATATTTATGTTTTAACTGAGAGAACGGTATCCAAGTCTTTGACCTTTTCTTATTATTATTTTGGTCAGCTCTGTTTTTCATATTAATATCACCTATGTTTGACCCGGAGTGTCCTCTCTGGGTGTTATCATAGGATATTATCTTCTGATCTTTATGTTCAGTATTTGTCCTAAACAATGTGGCTAAATCAATTTTGACAGCCTGCTCATTTGACTTTCTCCATAAATGGTCTGCTCTCAACAATATGTCTTTTAAATCATGAGGATTTGGGGTAACTAATAAAATATTTTGTTTGATATCTTCATGCAAAGCATCTAGAAACATACTCATATGTATCGAGCCCCCACGCTCGAATGCAAGATTATTACCGACCAATAATTCCATAATAGTTGCTATCCTGTGTGACAATTCATAGGGAGATTCATTTTGCATTTGTTGGATCTTTCCATGAATAGTAACATCAGAACGTACACCATACAAAACACATAATAATTCCAGTAATATGTCCCTTGTCCTCAGAGGCTGAATACAGATTTGTTTAATTCTCATCCAAAGACCACTTCCTACAGAATGTTGCAAAACTCTTTCTAAGTCAGATGGGTTGAGATTGTACATATCTCTGACTTGCTGCACGTCACAAAACCATTTTAAAAATCTGTTTAAATCATGGTATGGAACCATTCCTATTTCTTTAAGAATTGCGTCTAATAATTTTGGTTTCAATGGCTTCATTACAAGCTGAACTTCACCTGTATTATTATTATTGTTATAAACTGTGGTAGTCACAGTGGGGGCAGCTGGTAATGAATTATCAGATTTAATATGAGGTTCTGTTTGCTGCAGATTGCTGAATCCAAGATTTGATGCATATCTGCATTCCTGAGATCTCTTCTCTAATTCCATAATTCTTAATTTTAATCTCTCGTTTTCCTCTGATAATTCATCACAATGTTTAGATTTCTCAAGTAAAGCTTCTCCAATCGTAACCGCATGCAATTTTAAATTTACTGTCTCAGTGTCTGATTGGTTTTGTAACCTCTCACAAACATTGTTGCTATTATCAACTGCCTTCTGTAACTGGGTAATTTCCTCAACCTTATAATTCAAAGAACTTTCCATTGTTAAACAGCAAGATAACAAGCCCTGTATAATACAACCTTTTCTTTTACTTTCTGAAATTTTGCTATCAAAAACATTTTTCTCTAAAAATTCCTTCATCATCGTCCACGTCTGCTTACATTTTTCTGGAATTTCATAAGGACCGCCATGGCGCTTAATACATTTTAATACCCATCTGTTAACTTTATCAGAACTGACACTGGCTTCACACTGAGTAAGCATTTTGACTATATTACTAATAATTAAAAAAAAAGGAAATATTTTACTCACCGCATTAGTTACTCCTTCAGATTCCAGTTCAGGTCTTCTGGTACACGACACAGTCCTTTTTTTTTTGTTGTTTCCGGTCTCCAGAGAATAATTCTGGGGTTCCCAACTTGTTTAAATTTGTAGATCAGACTCTCTTATGTCACAACCAGACATTCCAGACATTAGAGTCACAGCACAGCTCTTGGTTCTTCATCAGACTTCTGTCCACCTCACAGGATTGTTGTCACCACCGACTTCCGTTACTAAGTCCGAAAATGCTCTTCTGGTCACTTCACGGCACCAAATGTAGTGATTTAGTATATAATTAATATTATATTGGGTTATTATAGATGATTAATAAGTAAGTATTATTATAATGATGATGATGTAAGTACTCTTCCGCAGCAACCCAATTCTTCCAGAGAGATGCACTTTATTGACTTCCAACACAGAACAAAGTCCAAAGTCCACAGATGACAAAGAAATCCGACAGAGGAAATATAATTCAGAAACCCATCTCCTAGGCCTGTGCGTTCCCAGCCATGCACAGACAAGCCCCACTCATACACATACAAGCCTCACTTACAAACCTATAGACTGAATGCCGTGTTATATTCACCAGGCATTGAATGGCTGAGCAATTTGATTGGCCTTTCAATTCAGGACTTTAGTCTTTCAAACAGACAACAACTCCCAGCCGTGAACAGTTGCAGTTATAAACCGCCCCAATTTGCACTCCCGCATATCAACATCAACAAGTCCTCTTTAGATATATGTAATTAGATTAGATTAACATACCACCTGAATACCCTTTGAAATGTTCAAATAGACTTGCATATGATTAACACATCAAAGAGTCTTCAGCTTGTTCCCTTGCTATGTTAAAATTCAGTTGGACAAATCAACCATTCGGTCAACATTGACTGCATGTGTACATACACACAACAATGTCCCACATAAATCGGTGAACATATTACAACAGACACGAGAGATAAATGCGATGCCATGAAGAGCTTACTAGCCTTGCCATTGGTAGGCAAGCAGCAACACGGCCAAACGTCCCAGCTATTAGCGGGAGGTCCTTCCTGAACGCCCCGGTCGTGTAGTGAGCGCAACACAGTTCCCAGGCCGGATTGAGGTCGTACCATGGTGGTAACGTGTGTGTATATATATATATATATATATATATATATATATATATATATATATATATTTATTATCACACATGGCAGCAGTGTATGTATTTGTTGTCTTGTTCTTTTTTTCTTCTTTCCTGCTCTGGCTCCGGTTCCTGGCTATGGTGGCTGGAACGCATCTGCATTTCAGTCCACCATTTCAAGGGTCCCGGACCTCAAACGTATTTATTTTACAGCAGGTGTGGCCTATAAACCAGCCCTGGCCCTTGCAGCCCTGTCCAAAGCGATGGAGGCCTGGACGGATGATGTGGATGCATCCTTAGGAAGCGTCTCTGAAGACATGGCCAGGAGTTCACCGGTACATGAACTAAAGCTGGTGTCAGTCTTTCTGGGGGAAGCCTCCCTTCACATTATATTGCCTGGTGGCACACGTCATGCTCTTATCTGTCACAGCTAAGCATGCCTTGTGGCTACGCCTGTGGATAGCTAATCCTGCCTCTAAGCAGGCATGGTGCAGGTTTCCCTTTGGGGCTCCTCTCTGTTTGGGAACAAGCTAGACAGTGCCATCACACGTGCCACGAGGGCAAGTCAGGGTTCTTACACCAGGATGGTCGCCTGCTAGGTCAGAGAAGAGCTCAATCCAGGCAAGATCTGGTTCATGCAAGAGGCACTCATCGCTATAGACCTGGCCAGGAGTTCAGGAAGAATTGGTGGAGAAACCAGCCTTCTGGCCAAAAATCCCCAAAGGGAGCATCTTCTGGTGGACGTGAAGCCTCTAAGTCCTTTTGATATAGGGCCTGTCCAGGCGGAGCAAGTTGGGGCTTGTTTACTCCATTGTCAACACGTCTGGGCAGCCCTCAATGAAGGATTACTGGACTGTCAAAACGGTGTCCTCAGGACATGCCTGGACGTTCAGCAGTCACCTACACTCCGGTTTGTACCCACAGTCTTGCCTCACTCAGAAGAAAAGAAGCAAGTCCTTCTGTCATACGCAGACTCTCTAGTGGATAAAGGAAGAGGGTCGGGACTTTAAATGAGGTGTGTATATTGTGGCTAATCAAAGGAGTCAAAGTAAAACACGAACAAGTATTTATTTGTTTGCCATGATTGAGTAGGTACATGGCAGACAATACATGCAATAATAGGACATAATATAACAAATCATATATCCAAAGCATTTACATGTTAAAAACATAAATAGAATATACAGTAGTATTGTCCTTAGTAATAAAAATCACTATAATATAACAGTTATAATCCACGGTATTGCCTGGATCCAAAGACCATGCAAGTATGTATGCATTGCATCTAGGTTAAGGCCGACGTGTTTCATGGGATCTATCCAATCAGGGGCAGATGCATGATGCATCTATAAAGAGAGGTAAGTATATCAAAATCAACTATTCATATACAAAAATTGGAAAAAAAAATGAATATACCTGTACATACAGGGAGGATAAAGTAGTCATCCCTGTAAGACTCACATATCTGCTTAGTGTGAAACAAACACACCGCCAGGGTGTTAGGACAGGAAGGAATGCCTGGTCCGGAAGCTGTGGTAGTAGGGTCCAACAGGAACACAGGGAGCATAAATGTAGGTGTGACCCAGAGTATCTGGAACAGTAGGACAAATGGGCTCCATTCTGTGGATCAATAAATGTATGAATACCAAATGGTACTGAAAATGTAAAGATGTAAATTAATTAAAGAAAGGAGAGCAAATAAAATAAGTATGAACTAATATCAAGACAGCATAAGTCCCCAGAAATTAGTAAAATTCTGGGGTTAAAACCACATATGAAATGAATGTCATAATGATAGTGGTAGTTACCTAGTGTTGCTGATATAGGTGTAAAGGCCAGCGATGTCTGGTGCAGACTGCCTAAGATGTGTATCAGTCAGGAGGCTGACTGTGAGTGAAAGAAGTGTGTTTAAATACTTCCCATGTAATGGGCGGACCCCACCCAGTGGGAGTGAACACCAGTAGTAACAGGTGCAGACTACACAAATTGTGTGTCAATGTGAAAAGTGGCTGTGAATGAAAAAGGCTGTTTAAATGCTCCCTGTATAGTGACCACCCAGCGTCACGCAAGGCATGACATTTAGGATGGGCGCCAGAGTCAGGGCGGAAACCGCTCACTGAACCCCGGATGTCCATCCCACTGTCAGCCAAGATGGTGGGATGGACGTCCACAGATCATGGTTTCCTCTGCTGATGCAACTCAGCTTCCGGGACCCAGTTCCTCTGCCCTCCAGGACAGATCTCCTGTCGCAAGGGACGACTCTACATCCATGCCCGGCCCATCTGCACCTGATGGCTTGGTTTTTGAGAGGGGAAGGCTGGAGACCCTAGGTTGTCCAAGCAGGGCTATCTCTACATTGCTGAATGCCAGAAGAGCAGGTACCAACAGAGTCTACCAAAGGATATGGTCAAAATTTGCAGACTACGTTTCCACCACTGGAGGTTCCTGCAATAACACAAAGATACAGAATATCCTAGGTTTTCTACAAACGGCCTGGATCTTTCCTTGTCAGTCAGCTCCTTATGGGTTCAAGTCTCTGCAATTTCTGCCTTCACGGTCATATCCTGGGCTAGACATCCTCTTACTATTCTTCAGAGGAGCAATAAGGCTCAGACCTCAGAGGAAGCTGAAATTTTCCAAGTGGGATCTTGTCCTTGTCCTGGACTTCTTCTCAGGGAGAGAGATGGAACACATTGATCAGTTTTATATCAAGGAACTTTCTCTAAAAGTTACCTTCCTGGTGGCCATAACATCGGCCAAGAGGTTCTCCGAAATTGGCTCTCTAGGATACAAAGAGCCATTCCTAACGTTTTTCCCTGATCGGGTAGTTTTGATTCCTATGCTGGGTTCAAATCCCAAGGTATCATCTGTCTTTCACGAGAATCGGGAGATTGCTCTTCCAATGTTTAGGTCAGCTGAGGACTCTAGTGTTCACCCTCTAGATGTTGGAGAAACTCTGAAACAGTATTTAAAAGCCACATCTCCTTTTCGCCCGTCTAAGCATCTGTTCATTCTCTTCCATGGGAAAAACAAAGGCTTGTGTGCCTCTTCCAGATCTATTGCAGCATGGATTACTCAGGCCATTCAGTGGGCCTATAAGGCTAAGGGTTTGCCACCTCCAGAGGCGGTGACAGCTCATTCAACCAGGTGCGTTTCTACCTCATGGGCGGCTTCCCGACACGTCGCCACAGAAGTGATTTGCAAAGTGGCCTCATGATCTTCAATTAATACGTTCATGACGCACTACTGCGTAGAACCGGCCTCTTTGTCTTCGGTTAATTTTGGTTTGCATATTTTGTATGTTGTCGGTGCCAATTAAACCTTTTTTTTTTTTCTTTGACCAGCAATTGCCCACCCGGGTGTGTATGGCTAGTTATTTCCCATACGTAGGCTGCCATGGAGTCTGTCAGGACAACTGAAAATTTCCTATCAAATACTTACCGTAATTTTCCTTTCCTGATGGACTCCATGGCAGTAGGAGTTCCATCCATTTGCTGGGGTGGGCTAAGTTACGGAACACGGCCTCTGGCGAGGAGCAAAGATTCATGGAAGAAGGGTCCTATGAGGTATGAGAGCAAGGATTAACTCATACGTAGGCTGCCATGGAGTCCATCAGGAAAGGAAAATTCTGGTAAGTATTTGATAGGAAATTTTCAGTTTTTCTTCATTGTCTATTGTGGGACAGAGGAATTTAAAAATAGTCAAGATTTTCAAAAGCCGTTCAGCTGAGGTGTGGGCAGTGTAAAATTTGTCAGCGAAATTAACACTATTTTAGTCGACTAAAACTAATACAATTCAGATGACTAAAATAAGACTAAAACAATTCAAATGACTAAAATACAACTAAAACTAAAACAATTCAGATTTCCAAGTCACATGATAAGAGCCTGAGGCTCTAATTGGCTTGAAAAAGGTTGGGCTCGGGCTCGGGCACTGCACCCCGAACCCACACACTTGTGACACTAGTGACTCAAAATTTGCTATCGTCTCCCGGCTTCTCCTTCCAGCCAATCAGGACACGAGGTGGATCGGGTTGGCCGGGAGGAGCAGCCGCCATGCCACGACCATGGAGAGGTGAGTGCGGACCTAGGGGGCCCCCCCCCAAAAAAAAAGTTTAGCACCAGCCGCCACTGCTCACAACTCCTCCTTCTCACACACAAGTCCTATAATATGACTAAGACAGGGATTGCACCATAAACTGATAGAAGGGCTGAACCTTACTAGAAGATTCTTCAGTATGTAGACAAAACAGCAAAATATTTCTTTTTAGAAGCAATGGTTTCTTGGACTGATTGAGCAGGGCTTTTTCCCTATGTGAACAGACTGGAGCAGCCGGAGAATAGGTAAGTATATACATTTTCTTTCCACAGGGTAGTTAGTATAGGTGATAGAAGGGTAGTGGCCAGGGATGCTGATAGAAATCACGGGGGGCCCGTACAGCCTACCTGACAGAGCCCTCCTCCTCTGAAAATATCAAATTATATTTTTGCTAAAATGCAACGGCCATGATGCTATGCTTTGCCGCCATGGAAGAAACTATACCCCCGTCTTTGTAAGAGTCCACGGCTTACTACGCACGCACCAATAGCGTGTTGCCTCAAGAGGAAATCCGTGCTAACTGAGCATGCGCCAAAGACGTCTCAGGGCACCAACCCACACCTGTGCAGAAGACTTGATGGAAAAGGGTAGGAAAATGCCCAGGACGTGCACAGGAAGTCTTAGAGGACGAAACGCGTCAGAATTGTTTTGTTACCTTAGCCACCATGTACTGCGCTGCTCAGTTCAATTGAACCCAATTTTTACCACCCAGTTTTTACTATTTGTTGGATATAACTCTTTACAATTTTTATACCAATACATTTTTTATTTCCTCAACAGATTTACACTATGTGGAAGCTTCTTTCTTGTTTCCTTGTCATACCATGAGGACTGTTGGTGATTGAGTGGAATCTAGCTGATGATCGAAGTCGGTACCTGGACTGAAAACAGAGTCCAACAGGACATCCGGGTCCAACCCAGTTCTTCCAGGGATATACCAGCCTTTGAGATTTTCTGCTCCTCCAAGCCAAGCCTACCTGTTCGATTGGAACCAGATCCACTCTACCGTTTGACGGTACAAGCTCTTTTGACTCACCGCCGACGGCCTGTGAGTCCACCTCCTCTGGTAAGAGCATTATATTTCTATCTGCCTGAGAATATATGGTCATGTCTAGGGAAGATATAATTTTGCATGCTGAGATGTTCCTATTAGTCCTGTAGAAATTCACATAAAGATTTGGAGTACCTACAGTGTTAGATTGGCACCTTAATGAGCCTATATTCTATATACGGACATTAGATTCATCACATCACATTTATATGTTATGGATTTTACATCCCAATAGTTGGGTCTGACAGTCACATAATATTGTTGGTTTCACTTCAACTATATTCATATTAGTTTATTTGTATGGTGCTGTTTACATTTATTCCATTTGGTGTTTATTTACAAAATTTTTTCCTTTTCTGTTTTTTATTTCCAAGGTCATATTCACCATGACCTATTCACTTATGGGAAATTTACCACTAGAGGTTACACGTAGCTCAGCTTTTATTTTATTTTCACTAGTATAATATTATATTATTTTTAATTTCACCAATCACCTTTTAGGGGTCACACCCCTCTTTCCCCTTATTTTTGGTCATCTTATGTGTCACTATCACTCACTGTGACTCTGCATTTATCGTTATAGATTTTTAGCACATTTTATTAGCGCCACATTTTGCTGTTTAACATATATTTACAATTAGTCTGATTGTTGTGTTGGCTGCTTTTTTCTTTTTGGAGTTGGCGCAGATTTCTATATTTACTCACAGGAAGTGACCCCAACCTGATGGAAAAAGGCGGGAAAATACCCACGGGGCGCACAGGAAGTGACATCAACCTGATGGAAAAAGGGGGGAAAATGCCCAGGAGGCGCAGAGGAAGTGACCTCAAACTTCCCTATATAAGCCCAGCGCAGACACTGCCATATTGCTGGATTATCTTCAGTCCCCTCCTTGTTCCTGTGCTAGTGTGTGATCTGTCTGAACCTGTTGTGACCTGGAAACCTGTTTGACTACTCTTGATTGCTGCTTGCCTTTGACCTTGGATTTGTACCTTAACCATTCTACTTCTTTAAAGTAAAAAAGTAAGTGGGGTGTGTGGTGCTACCTGAGGTCAATAGGTAAATAAAAACCAATCCCTCTAACATATACTCTATATAACTGGCTTAAAGGTTAGACTAGAAGGATATGTAAGGATTTCTATTCAAAGATGTAAAGACGTCCACTTGATAAAATAAAATCCATAAAATGAGTGACCTTTTATAAAGTGCTATGTGCTATAGGTGGAGTAGATAGATGAATTCCTATGTACTCGTGGCCCTTCCTGCACAGGTTTGGCAAGAGAGTCCTCACGAATCCAACCAAACAGTGCAAAAGATATTGTCAAATCAATAAAATCCTGTGTGTCCGTGGCCCTTCATGCAGATAGGCAAGAGAGTCCTCACGGATCCAATCAATTATAGTGCAAAACACAAAATATATATATATATATATATATATATATATATATATATATATATAGCAAAACAAATAAACATATATCACATATAAATATGATTCAGAACAGCCCAGTGATACCCGTTCATTTACCCTAAACTGTGCACATTGATGAGCAAACAGTCCTGGAGCTGATGTGCTACCAACTAATCTGAACCATTAAAGTAGAGAACTTAGTCCCAATAAAAAATGTTGTGCAAAATTCCAAAATCAGACGATGTCCATGACGAAACGCGTAAGTTGGGGCCACGCACACAATGTAATTTCCGGGTTTGAGAAGAAATCGGGTGGAACGCAGCTGGAATGCACGCTGCCAACCCTGGCTTTCCTATGCTACTCGCAGACCCTGGTTTTCTTTAATGTTTTGTTTTTAGATGACATCTTACCCTGTTTCCCCGAAAATAAGACCTAGCGTGATTGTCGACAATCATGCTAGGTCTTATTTTCAGGGAAACAGGGTGCCATTTATGGAAGATGGTTATGATATTTTAACAGTAATTTTAATAAACTTAAACTTTTGGTACTACACTATTGGAGCCCTTATCTCCTCCACATGAGGACTTTTTGCTGGGACCAACACAGGAACATACTAGTTATTGCCTAGTATTCGTCTGACATAGGACATCCTGACGGGAAGGCTGGAAGCATCCTGACCCGGAAATACACTAGGACCTCAGCTGCTTTATACTATACGTGCCATTTACCCCTGTAGGGGTAGTGGTAGCTGGTGAGTGGGGACCCAAGAGGGGGAGCACAAAAGTCACATGAATACTTATGTAATAGCGTACACAAGTCACCTTTTGAATGAACTTTTTTGATTTTGGAATTTTGCACATAATTCTTATCGGGACAAAGTTTTCTTCTTTAATGGTTTAGATTAGTTGGTAGCACATCAGCTCCAGGACTGTTTGCTCTTCAATGTGCACAGTTTAGGGTAAATGAACTGGTATCACTGGACTTTTCTGAATCATATTTATATGTGATATATATTTATTTGTTTTTCTCTCTCTCTCTCTCTCTCTCTCTCTCTCTCTCTCTCTATATATATATATATATATATATATATATATATATATAAAATCTCATAAGGCTGCCCTATTGCACGGGTCATAGAGGTCAGAACCAATAGGCAAATATCTGTCCTTTTGTTGTAACTTGTCTCCTCGTACGAGTCAAATAAAGAAAACTTCTTAACTTGATCCAGAGTGTGGTCTCAGGTGAATTTCGCTCACACCTTTACATCTTTGAATAGGAATCCTTACATATCCTTCTAATTTAACCTTATGCCAGTTATATAGAGTATATGTTAGAGGGATTGGTTTTTATCTACCTATTGACCTCAGGTAGCACCACACACCCCACTTACTTTTTTACTTTACACTCTGGACCCCCCTCTTTTGGGGAGTCCTTTTTTTGGGGAGGCAGCAACCTAGCCATTATCCTAAGCACAGAGACTCTGCCATTCTACTTCTTTGCCCCTTTTATACTTAGCTGCCAGATTGGAATGACCCCGGCTTGGATCTCGACCATTCTTCTTCTGATTAACCCTTTTATGCTTCGTTGCCCAACTGGACTTGACCTCGGCTCGGATCCCGGACTAAGGCTTGCACAGTGCTCCGCACCCTTGGCATCCCTGCCACATGGTGTCTCCACCACGTCCCTGTCTCCATCTCCAGAGGCTTTAGGGACCTGAGGTGCAAGGGAGGCCCCCCCACTACTTCAGTCTCAGATCAGGTATGTGGCCCTTGTGACAGTCGTATAAATAGTGGCACAAAGACAATATTTGCATCCCCCACAGTGAGCGATTGGTACCGATGGCTCACTATGTTCAGTCAGGATGGTGACCCCCTCCCTGCTCACCATACTGAAATAACCCCCCCTGTATGCCCTCAGCAGCTGCCAGCAGGAGAGGAGTGAAATAGGTAGCACTGTGGGGAAAGGGGCATACAGGGGTCCCATACAGCAGGTAGTAGGAAATAATCCCCTACAGTGCAGCTGGAGGGAGAAAAGAGAAGTAGAACCTGGCAGCAATGCTCAAGAGTCACAACTGTCAGCAAATAAGCAGTAAAGCTCTGCAGGTGCCTGGGCCCCCCCCCCCACTATTGAACTGATGAGGCCTAGTACAGGAGGGCTGGCCTTATCAGCGGTCCTGGTGGTGGCAGCAGTTTTAGGATTAGTTAGTGATTTCCCATAATTCAGCTTCAACTATATAAACCTAATGCAGTCTTCATGAGGCCGTTAAAAAAGAGTGTCTTCTGAAGTTAATGGCTTTACAAAAAATACATAATAGCAATTTTGTAATCAATTTTGTAATAAAATATCCTAATGTTACTATTTTTGCTAATACTAAGTTTAAAAGTAAACTCCCTCCCTGCTGTTCTCTGACATCATATCTTATCAGCACTGTTCCTTTTTCCAGTTTACTTTTTCCAGCTCACTGACTATGCAGACAGCTCTCCTGCTACCTTTCCTTGATTTAGACATACGTTAGGTTCAGAGCAGTGGAGGTATTGCCACAGTGGACATTGCCAGGTGCCTTAGGTTCTCAACCTCGGTTCTCAGTACCCCCAACAGACCATGTTTTCAGGTTTTTCTTTATCTTGCACAGGTGTTTTAAATCAGAGTCAATGGCTTGGTATTTTGGACAGCTATTTAATCTAAGAGAAATTCCCAAAAAAAAAAAAAATGGCCTGTTGGGGGTACTTGGGGGGGGGGGGGGGGCATAACATTTTTGTCAAGGGGCCCAAATGTTCTGTAGTTATGCCCCGGTAGGGTGCCAAAGTGTCCCGGATTGCCAGGGATTGTCTGGCAATAGACATGTCTGTCCTGGGTCCTGGGCACCTTGATTTCAGGACAATACAGTGTCCCGGCATGAAATAGAGGACACAGCCACCCTACCAGCTACATTGCCGTCCCCGCCTGGCGTCTAGCAACCAGTGTCAGAGTGAGGCCTAGTGAGGCCCGTGCCTAGTGCTGCTTGGCTCTAGTCTCCACCCACCTCCTCCTTCTCTGGTCTGACTCCAGCGCCCGGTGGCATGTAGAGGGAGGGAGTTACTTGCAGCAGGGACTGGGTGGTGTGATCGTCTTCACTTCTGCTGCACTGCTCAGATCAGCTGCCTGACTTCTCTACTCCTCCTGCCCGATTGCGGGACCTCACCCACTGCTATAGTAACCACTAGAGGGGATAGTAATGAAGGTGACACAGAAAACAGAGAAGTGAGGGGATCAGTGGCGGCTGGTGGTATATTTTTTGGGGGAGCAGCAAACAATGCACCCACAACCACCTCCCCCACCCCCGCACCCTTCCCAGGTTGGTTGATAACCAGCCCCGCACTTACCTCAGCTATTGGCAGCACTTCCTCCCCTACGTCTCCTCCTCCTCGACATCACGGCGGCCTCCGGGGTGCATCTCCTCCCTCCTCTCCACAGGCAGCCAATAGGATCGCTTCTCCTTTCGGTCAATCGGGTGACGGGTCTCAGGACTCACTTCCTGATTAGCCAGGAGGAGAATCAGGAAAACAATAACGAATATTCATTCACTATTGTCACACAACTGGGTAAGCTCGCGGTGCAGTGCTCTGCGCCTCAAACCCACCCTTTTTTTTAAGCCTATTAGAGCCTCTGTGCTTAAAAAAAAAAAACCCATTGGAATCCATGCGTCCGGCGCCCCGCATGTAGATTGGGGGGCTGGACGCAAGGATAGGGGGGCGGCGCCCCTGCGCTCTGCATTACGGGCCGCCACTGGAGGGGACAGTAATGAAGGTGACACGGGGAACTGAGGGACAGTAATGAAGGTAACACAGGGAACTGTGGGGACAGTAATGAAGGCGACACAGGGAACTGAGGGGACAGTAATGAAGGTGACACAGGGAAATGAGGGGACAGTAATGAAGGTGACACAGGGAACTGAGGGGACAGTAATGAAGGTGACACAGGGAAATGAGGAGACAGTAATGAAGGTGACACAGGGAACTGAGGGGACAGTAATGAAGGTGACACAGGGAAATGAGGGGACAGTAATGAAGGTGACACAGGGAACTGAGGGGACAGTAATGAAGGTGACACAGGGAAATGAGGGGACAGTAATGAAGGTGACACAGGGAACTGAGGGGACAGTAATGAAGGTGACACAGGGAAATGAGGGGACAGTAATGAAGGTGACACACATGGAACTGAGAGAACATTGATGAAGGAGACAGGGAGAAGTAATAAAGGAGACACACAGAGAACTGAGGGAGCACTAAAGGATACTGATAATTGATTGCCCAGCCCCCTCCTCCTCTATCTGACCTCTGGCAGCCTCATATTGCAGGGAAGTCCCCCGGGGAGCTGTGCCCTCAGCCACATGTGCGTGTGAGAACTCTGCGGCTTGAAGGTTTCTCTAAAAATAAATGTGTGTCAGAGAAAGAGGTGAGAGCAGAGGGTCCGCAGAGAACGTCATCTACACACTACGCACGCTACGTCCTGCATCACATGACTCCCGGGTGCCGCACACCATGATCCGGGGATGTTGTCAGGGATGTGTCTGCCAACCCTCTATTCCAATCCCTACACTGGCTCCCAATCACCCAGCGAATTAATTTCAAAATACTAACCACAACATACAAAGCCATTCACAACTCTGCCCCCGAGCTACATCACTAATCTTGTCTCCAAATATCATCCAAATCGACCTCTCCATTCTTCTCAAGACCTCCTGCTTTCAAGCTCGATCATCTCCTCCTCCCTTGCTCGTCTCCAGGATTTCTCCAGAGCCTCTCCCATCCTCTGGAACTCGCTACCTCCATCTATCCAGCTATCCCCTACTCTTGCTACCTTCAGGCGATCCCTGAAAACTCATCTCTTCAGGAAAGCCTATCACGTCTCCAACTAATCTCCTACCACTTCCACCAGCTCATTCCCCACAGTTACAACCTTTTGTACCACCTGCCCCACCCTATTAGATTGTGAGCTCTTCTGAGCAGGGCCCTCTTAATCCTCTTGTATTTTATTGTATTATAACTGTATTGTCTCCCTTTTATATTGTAAAGCGCTGCGTAAACTGTTGGCGTTATATAAATCCTGTATAATAATAATGTGTCCCTGAATGGCACCCTATACCCCCAGCTATTCAGCATATGACTATAGTGAATTGGAGTGGCTGCAGTGAAATGTGTGTCAGCTGCTCCAGAACATTATTTATAAAAGACATTTTTGATTTATTAAAATGAAGGTTATTTGTCTTGGCAAATTGTTCTTACTAAAGATTCTGCAATGCCTCAATTGAGACACTAGATGTCACTGTTTTTTATATCTTAATATACCATGTGCTTCCTATTGTCTCTGTGTAACAAGATATGATATACACAGTATTTGTATTCTTTTATGTGAGCATTGTTCTGATCATGTCTATTCCAAGAAAAACTGTCAGTATTCTTATCAAGTGTGCCTTGTTATTTTTTTATTCACCTCTGTTAAGATATAACTATAGGCTCTAGATTTATATTTTACATACGTTATATACAAACATGATTGCTGGGGTGAAAAAATAATAGAATGACACTAATTCTACCTATTGTTGTTCGAATGCATTCTATTAGAATTAGAAATATTAAGTCAGTAGTAAAAAAATGTATTATAGTGCAGTTTACCAATCCTTAGATGTGACGACTGCATTCATTTTATTTATTTTTTTCTTTTTTCCTTTATTTTCCTTTTGTGATTCGGCTAGTACGTCTGTTATTTTTTTTAAATCCTAGACCAAGCTGTTCAGCAAAAGTAGCAGTAAAAGGGTTGGAACAAACCATTTAAAGGATAAGTTCACCTTTAAAAAAAAAATAATAATAAATGCACATTTTTTATTGCAGGTAAATTGTGTACAGTAATACCTTGGATCGTGAGTAACGCGGTTAACGAGCGTTTCGCAATATGAGCTATTATTTATTTTTTTAAGTCCTGACTCAGTTTGCGAGCGTTCTCTCGCAAAACTAGCAGGATTCAAGCCTCTGCGGTGTGCAGTACCGCATTTGGCCAGAGATGGAGGGCGCCTGTGACATTGGGAGCCGCTCGGATGCACTCGGAGCCACTCAGAAACACTCTATTGTTTCCGAGCCTCTCCTAGTGTATTTGAGCGGTTTCTGAGTCTCTCCGGCGCCCCCTATCTCTGGCCACATGCGGTACTGCATACAATAGAAGTCACCATGGAACGAATTATCGGAGTTTCCATTGACTTCTATGGGGAAACTCGCTTTGATATGCGAGTGCTTTGGATTACAAGCATTCTCCTGGAACGAATTATGCTTGTAATCCAAGGTTCCACTGTACGTATTATTATTTTTTTCTAAGGAGCCTAAAGAGCATTGCACCTGTGTTCAGCAGATTACAGGTGTGATCTTAGACTCCTGTAGACTCTCTGTATAGCTGTCTGCTCGTACTTCCTATACAGGGCAGACAGTTACCTGAGAGCAGGAAGAATCAATGAACTACCAGAGCGCTCACCAGCTTCCTCGCAGCTCACTGAAAACTACAAGCCATCATCCTCAATGGCTGATGGTACTTGTAGGCATTCATTCACAACTATGAATGAATGACACTACCGTGTTGGCAGAGCCCCGCATGGCCACTCTGTTTTCAAATAGTGACAGCGTGTGTGAGGAGAAGATCCCCGGTCCGCTGTCACAGGGGTGTGGGGGGGGGGGGTAGAGCTGCAGATGCTGGAACATGTTACATGTTCCACCCTAAAAACGTGTGCAACATGTAACATGTTCCAAAAATGAACTTATCCTTTAACACTGGCAGGGGTGCTTAGAATGATCAGCTTTTATTAATTTCTGTAAAATCTTTATCATAAAAATAAAATATTGCTGTAACCAATATTGCTTAAAGCAAAATGACTGCCTCTGAGCACCACAAACCAAAATGCTGTTTAATTTATTTTTAAAGTGACTGTAAGGGGTTTTTTTTTTTTTTTTATAACAAACATATCATACTTACCTCCAATGTGCTGCTCGTTTTGTACAGAGTGGCCCCGAACATCCTCTTCTGGGGTCCCCCCGACTGCTCTCGCGGCTCCTCCCCACATCAGATAACCTCCTAGGAGAAGCGCTCTCCCCAGAGGGTTACCTTGTGGGCGCTCTCCCAAGTCAAGCATTTGCGTCCGTAGCCCGGTGCCCACATCATTGGATTTGATTGACAGCAGCGGGAGCCAATGGCTGCGCTGCTATCAATCTATCCAATCAAGAGCCAGGACCTCATGGTGGGAAGGAGAGCGCATCACCGCCAACAGAATTACGGGGCTCAGGTAAGTAAAACAGGGGGGGGCTAGGGACCCGGTCACTACCAGGTGTTTTTTCACCTTAATGCATAAAATGCATTAAGGTAAAAAAACATGTAGGTTTACAACCCCTTTAATATTCCAAGCAAACTCACTCATCCATCCCTATCTCCATGATTTATTGTACTGAGAAATCACTCTGAAAAACACCCCTCTAGCATTTCTGGCCATCTTGAGTAATTGTTTACATTGACAGATCCCCGTTCTGCCTCTCTGTGGAGCAAAAGCAGGTGGCCGGTGGACATCGCGGCTGCTGGCCACGAGCATCAGGTCCCCCCCCCCGCGTGTGTGCCAGCTATAGCTGTAGCCGACAGCTGGTCAGCAAGTGATTAATCTGTTATTCAAGTCCATCTAAATTTGCTAGTCTAAAGCCTCGAACACACAATGTTGGCCAACAAAACCGTGGACATTTGTCTAAAGGGCGTTGGCCCAAATTTGTCTTGCATGCAAATGGCAAGGAATTGTTGGCCAACAAATACGAACGTAGTGACGTACTACGTTGTTTTTCAGCTCTTTAGCGCCGACCTTTGGTCTCCTTCTGCTTATTTCGTGTTAGTAGAAGTTTGGTGAGTGTTGATTCCTGCTTATTTTTTGCATTTTTCAGTTCGTTTCTGAACGGCCGTTCATCAACCAGCCATGTTGCGGAATCGGGGGAGATAACGTGTTATTTATTATTGGCCTTGGAGTTATTGCTTTGACCAAAGTCCAGTCCAGGAACAGGAGGAGGAGAATTTCTTGGACCAAAACTTGGTTGCTTTATTAATCGTGACCAATTATGTCATATGCCTTTGCTGCGGGAGATCCAAGAGAATAAAGCGGATGATTTTCAGGAATTATCTCCCTGCTTTCACCAACTCTTGGCATTGTTGACCCCTATATTAAGAAGCAGGACACATGCATGAGGCTTTTATTTTATTTTTTGGTTGAATAATGATTTGATTTGGTATATTTTTTATATTTTTGGATGCATAGAATGCACTTTTTGGTTAAGTTCTATTAGCAGATAGCATGTCTAATTTTATTTGTTTTCTTTTTTTAATGCACAATAAAAAAAAAATTGTGGAGAATAATACTTGGCTATGTGTTTTACTTCAAATGACAGTTTGGGAGTCGGCAGTTACATTTAAAAAAATATTGTAGTTGTATATTTAAATATACATATGTATATGTAAGTTGTATCTTTGATCTTATAAACTACGGGATAATGGTGTTGTGGTAACTTGCCCAAATTAAAAAAAAAAACAAAAAAAAAAACATAATAATATTATTCTTGATATCACTAGAAAAAAAAAGTCTTTGAAACTTTGTTTGCAATAACTCCATCAGTATCACCAGCAAAGCAGCTTCATTATTATCCCATTAAAGAAGAAGAGAATTGTGCGCTGCATTTGGAAATCTCATAATTTGCCGCGTCACGATTTAACTCTCCATTATGAACGCTAGTTTACAAGACCGACCGCTTCTGGCTCGTCCTTGCTTCTGTGCATGCGTGTTTGTACTTTGTACTTTTGTCCGACGGACTTGTGTACACACGCTCAGAAAATCCGACAACAAACATTTGTCCGCGGAAAATTTATAAACCTGCTAGTCAACATTTGTCCGCGGAAAATCCAACAACAATTGTCTTGTTTCCGCCAAGAGCCTGACATAACACAATTCCCGTCAGAAAATCTGATCGTGTGTACGAGGCTTAACACTACCCTTTCCCCAGATCAACAAGGTGTCTCAGTGGCTCTTCCATCCAGAGTGGAGACACCTTAAGATAGAAGGTATGTTACCGGCCAGATCACCGGGTGAAAATAGTGCAAAAAAGCTGAAAAAAAAGAAAAGTAATGCAGCCATCACATCTAATTGGTAAGTTTTAATATATTCCCTTTTTCTATTTGATTAATATCACTTTAATAGCAACATGTTATGAGCATGTAAAAAAACGTTTCAAAATGGAACAGTAGCAATAAAAAAAGAAGAAAAAAAAAAGAATAAAGACTATACCAACTTAAAATTGTATAATTTAATATACCAAGTAAGCTCATCTTACATGGAATAAGATTATACTTTGGGGTCCAAGCACACTATGGGGTTTACGGATTACTAAAACTGGAGCTTCAAAATCTGGTGCAGCTCTGCATAGTAACCAATCGGCTTCCAGGTTTTTGTCAAACCTTAATTGAACAAGATGAAGTTAGAAGCTAATTGGTTACCATGCACAACTGCACCAAATTCTGAGAGCTCCAGTTTTAGTAAATTTCCCCCTATGCATTGTGTTGACGCGTGCACACCAACTCAGGCATTTTCGTGTGTTGAGGCACACTGCGTCATGCATCCCATTCTTTTTGAATTGAAGGCAGCGCACCTCAACTCCTGAAAAATCATACCTGCACCAATTATTTTAATGTAGCATATTATAAGGCAGAGATGGGTCACAATTGGGTTTGCGATGCACTAAATCAAATTTAAAAAAAAACTGTGATGTCATCATGGAGGAGTGGACCATGAATGCCATGTACTGTGACATACTGAAGCAGAGCATGATCCCCTCCCTTCAGAGACTGGGCCACAGGGCAGTGTTCCAACATAACGACCCCAAACACACATCCAAGACGACCACTGCCTTGCTGCAGAAGCTGAGGGTAAAGGTGATGGACTGGCCAAGCATGTCTCCAGACCTAAACCCTATTGAGCATCTGTGGGGCATCTTTAAACGGAAGGTAGAGGAGCACAAGGTCTCCAACATCCACCAGCTCTGTGATGTTGTCATGAAGGAGTGGAAGAGGACTCCAGTGGCAACCTGTGAAGCTCTGGTGAACTCCATGCCCAAGAGGTTAAGGCAGTGCTGGAAAAAAATGATGGCCGCACAAATTATTGACACTTTGGGCACAATTTGGACATTTTCACTTAGGGGTGTACTCACTTTTGTTGCCAGCGGTTTAGACATTAATGGCTGTGTGTTGAGTTATTTTGAGGGGACAGCAAATTTACACTGTTATACAAGCTGTACACTCACTACTTTACATTGTAGCAAAGTGTCATTTCTTCAGTGTTGTCACATGAAAAGATATAATAAAATATTTACAAAAATGTGAGGGGTGTACTCACTTTTGTGAGATACTGTCCTTTCCTATCTATTTACTAATGCTAGCAGCATAAAGATTAAAAATAATCCATGTTGACTGGGAGAGTGAAGTTTCACTTTCAGAAAAGAAAACGAATGCAGACATTAACTTGCAAGAGAAAAGTGTTTCTTTGCTTTTTCGAGACCCTTTACTACCACTTTAAATATAACTAAAAAATTCAAAGGATTTTAGTTTTCTCTGACATATAAAGCTTCTTGTGCAGGAACTTTGATCTTGGTTTCCACATGACTGCCATTGCATTTTTAGGAATCTGCTGCCCTCTACTGTCTGAATTTGTAAATGCCTGTAAATATATTATGTATGCACTTCCTGCCTCTGCTTTGTTGGCTTTGAAACCCCAGGAGGATGAAGGGAAGAGCGAGAGGAACTGAGCCACATAATCTTACACACACAGAAGCCACTGCTGCTATATTTCACCCAGACCAGAAGCAGAGACTATTATGGCTCCAAAACAAAGACAGATGGCAGAGACAGAGGGTGATTCTACCGACGGGGAAACACAGACAGCAAAAAAAAAAAAAAAAAAAACCTGAGAAGGAAATAAAGACAGGAGCGCCATGCAGAAATAATGAAGCCCAAAAACGTTTATGAGAAGTTCAATAAAAACTTGGTAGGGGTTCTAATCCTTCTTCTCCACGCTATCCAAAGCATTGAATAAAACATTTGCCTTTACTCTAACCCTCATTTTTAGCACTGGGGCTCAGGTTCAGTTTCTTGCAGGGAAAACCTCTGTAAAGAGTAGTTATATTTATCCCCATGGGGATTCCCATACTCCATTCACAGATTTAGGATCTATGACATTTCCATCACCTGCCCCTCCTCCATTCATAGATCTTATTTCATTCAAGGAACCTGAAGCATGGCTTCAATGAATGATGAAGGACGGGCATAGTTGGGCATTGCTGATGAGTGCCTGTCACAGCTCCTTAAGCGGTATTCAACCCAAAACCAAAAATGTTTTATATTGCAGTTTACCAATCATTAGATGTGGTGGCTGCATTCGTTTTCTTTTCTTTGGCTTTTTCCCTCTGTTTTCTCCTGGTGATCTGAGCAGTAAAATACCTCTTGCATTAGTGAGACACAATTCTGTATGAAGGAGCACAGGAGGCACAGCAGACAGCAGCATTGTCAGTTGGGGGGGGGGGGGGTAGTGCTAAGTAAGTAGTATGCTTTGTGCTGATTTTTTTTTATGTAAAACTAGACAATACAAAGATAAAATACCTACTCCAGCATGCTGTGCATAAGAATTATTGTTTGACGAAACCCTGCACAAAAGCAACACTGAAAAGAAAGCATTTCAAGCAGACTTTTTTTTTTTTTTTCATGGGTGATAAGAGTACAGGTTGTGCCCAATAGAATTTATTGGTTTGTTGCAAATTAATTGTCAAAAATTAAAAAAGGATCTGGACTTTGCCCACTAGAGGGAGCACGATACCACAATAACGAATTACCTTTCATGACATGAACACCAAGACCACTAGGGACTCCTCTGTGCCACACAATTCATCAGGAACATTTTCACATACAGTATTTGGAGGAGGCATGAAGAAAGTAGAGACCAGATTTTCACTGCACTACACAGGAATTGTGATTCATGTTACATTAAAATCATAATTTTTTATAAATATCTGCATTTTTTTTTATTGTAAAATGTATGTTTATCTTTACTAATTTGAACATTTGAATGTAGGCATAAAGGAAATAGAAGAAGACAGATTAGGCATGACTTTCCCAAATCGGAAGGATTTACCCACTTCCTGACCAGGCCATTTTTTGAGATACGGCACTGCGTCGCTTTAACTGACAATTGCGCGGTCGTGCGACACTGTACACAAACAAAACTGATGTCTCCCATCTCCCCCCCCCCCCCCCACAAATAGAGCTTTCTTTTGGTGGCATTTGATCACCTCTGCGGTTTTTCTTTTTAACAAAATTTAAACAAAAAAAAATGTACATTTTGAAAAAAAAAAAACAGTATTTTTGACTTTTGCTATAGTAAATATCCCCCCAAAAAAATGATTTCTTCATCAGTTTGGGCCACTATGTATTCTTCTACATATTTTTGGTAAAAAAAAAAAAAATATATCACAAACGTATATTGATTGGTTTGCGGAAAAGTTATAGTGTCTACAAAAAAGAGGATATATTTATGGCATTATTATTAATTTTATTTATTTTTTTTACTAGTAATGGCTGTGATCAGTGATTTTTAGTGGGACTGCGACATTGCAGGCAGACAGATCGGACATTTTTGACACTTTTTTGGGACCATTGACATTTATACAGCGATCAGAGCTATAAATAGCCACTGATTACTGTATAAATGTCACTGGCAGGAAAGGGGTGAACACTAGGGGGCGATCAAGGGGTTAAGTGTTCCCTAGGAGGGTGTTTCTAACTGTGGGGGGAGTGTAGTGACTGGGGGGAGGAGAGAGATCGCTGTTCCTGATTACTAGGAACAACAGATTTCTCTCTACTTCCCTGACAGAATGGAGATCTGTCTGTTTACATTGACAGATCCCTGTTCTGGCTCCCTGAGGAGCGATCGCGGGTCACCAGCGGACATCGCGGCCTGCCCACCAGGTGCATCAGCACCGATGTCGCGCCCACTATAGCTCTTAAAGCAGCCAACGTACACCTATGGCGGTTTGTGCAGCCGTGCCAACCTACCGCAATATAATGAGGGCGGCTGGTCGGAAGCTGTTAAAGTAGATAGATATATAGATAGATAGATAGATCGATCTCTCTCTCTCTCTCTATATATATATATATATATATATATATATATATATATATATATTTTTTTTTTTTTTTTTTTTTTTTTTTTTTTAACATACTATATCCACATGCCAAATTTTTTTTTCAAAAGCAATTTTTTAGGAAAAAATAAACAAAAAATAAACAAAAAATTGTATTTATTGCACAAAAACACAATATAATTGCCAATTGTTTGATAAAATATAAAAGATGATGTTACACTGAGTAAATAGATACCAAAGATGTCACGTTTTAAATTTGTGCACGCCCGTGCAATGGCGACAAACGGTGTACAGTTTACTATCCATAGGCGATGCTTTAAAAGCCTTTACAGGTTACCACTTTAGATTTACACGGGCATTTTGGTGCTAGAATTACTGCCCATGATCTGATGTTCACGGTGATACCTCGTATATGTGGGATGAACACTGGTTGCGCACGTGTGGGACTGAAGCGTGGGTTTGCCTTTGTGCGCGAGCATGGGGGGGGGGGTGGAGGGCACTTTAACCACTTCAATACCAGGCACTTTCGCACCTTCCTGCCCAAGCCAATTTTCAGATATCAGCGCTGTCACTTTTTAAATGACATACAACACTGTACCCAAACTACATTTTTATCATTTTGTTCCCACAAATAGAGCTTTCTTTTGGTGGTATTTGATCACCTCTGCGGTTTTTATTTTTTGCTAAATGAATAAAAGAAGACCGAAAATTTTGAAAAAAAAAAAAAAGTTTTTCTTTGTTTTTGTTATAAAATTTTGTAAATAAGTAAGTTTTTTCCTCCTTCACTGATGGGCACTGATAAGGCGGCACCAATGAGCTGGCACCAATGAGATGGCACTGATGGGCACTGATAGGTGGTACTGATATGCGGCACTGATGGGCATTGATAGGTGACACTGATGGGCACTGAAAGGCTGCACTGATGGGTACTTATGGGTGGCACTGATAGACGACACTGCTGGGCACTGAAAGGCGGCACTGATGGGCATTGATGGGCACTGATGGCTGGCACTGATAGATTTCACTTATAGGCATCACTGGTGGCACTGGCACTGGATGGCATTTTTCATTGGCACTGATTGGCAGCTACCTGGGCACTGATTGGCATTTCCCTGGTGGTCTAGGGTGGCACACCTGGTGGTCCAGTGTGGTGGCCATCCCTGGTGGTCCTGGCGGTATCCTGGGCGGGCATCCGAGGGGAGCTGCGCTGATAAACAATCAGCACAGAACCCCCCCTCCGTCAGGAGAGCAGCCGATCGGCTCTCCTCTACTCACGTCTGTCACATGCGAGTGAGGAAAAGCCGATCAACGGCTCTTCCTGTTTACATCGTGATCAGTCATGATTGGACACGGCTGATCATGTGGTAAAGAGTCTCTGTCAGAGACTCTTTTTACCTAGATCAGAGTTGCAGTGTGTCAGACTTACACGCCGCAACAATGATCGCCGTGATGCGCGCCCCTGGGGGCTTGATATCCTGAGAATGTCATATGACGTCCGGTCAGGATATCTCAACCACTTTGCCGCCGTCATTTTGCTATATGGTGGGCGGTAAGCGGTTAAAATTTTCATTTTTTTATTAATTTTAAAATGATCAAAATCATTTTTAGATTACTTTTACACTGTTGCTTTACTGTTTTTTTTTATTACTTTTATTGTTATCACAGGGAATATAAATACAGTATCCCCTGTGATAGCTATAGGCAGTGACAGCCAGGTAATCTTTGTGGCGAGATCTTGTGTCTATTAGAGAACGTTTAGAATCACTTTAATGGCATAATGTACCAGTATACATCACATACTAGCACATTATGAATGATTTACCTGTAAAGGGGAACCCGCCAGGTGTGCTGGCAGGGCTTCTATCTTTACCCGGCCTTCCTTCTAGGTTCACAGGCCCTGGCCATTTAAATGGCCTAGGTGCAATAACGTCACTCCCACCACGCATGAGCACAGCGGCACAGAGCTCTGGATTGATGCATGCGCCAGTGATGTCACTGGCTGCAAAACATGTGAATTTGTCCAAATCAGTGTGCATCTAGGAGATATTCATTTTACCCACAGATAAGCGTTTTTGTAAGCTTACCTGGAGGTAAAAGTGACAAAGTGGAGTTTACTAGACTTTAATGCCTCACCAGCTGCCATTTAGGTTCAGTCCTGTATAAAAGGTATCCTGGCTTATGAAGAACAGCTGCAATAAAAAAGCAGAAGCTAGCAACTTTAATTGTATTATGCAAACACCGCTTTATCATGTGTGAAAGAGGAAGAAACAGACAGAAGCTGCTACTTAGCGGCACCTTCCAGGTGATGAGCACAGATGTTTAAACACTATAAATGAAAAATATCGTGGACATGATTTATTCACTGGGGTTGGATCCAAACTTAATTTGCTGAATATACAGGAGGGGAGTAGAGGGAAGAAAAATAAGGAAAAAGTTATCAACATTCGTTAAGTTTTAGGTTTGATTTTTACATGTTATATATTAGTCCAGTTGAAAAGACATCTAACAAGTTTAACCAATAGAAACATTTATAAATTAATTAACCACTTAAGGACCAGCCTCGTTTTGGATTTTAGGTGTTTACATGTTTAACCACTTGCCGCCCGCCATATAGCAGAATGACGTCGGCAAAGTGGTTTCAATATCCTGACTAGACGTCATATGACGTCCTCAGGATATTGAGCCGCTGCGCGCCCCTGCGATCGTTGTTGCGGGGTGTCAGTCTGACACCCCGCAACACCGATCTAGGTAAAGAGTCTCTGACGGAGACTCTTTACCACGTGATCAGCCGTGTCCAATCACGGCTGATCACGATGTAAATAGGAAGAGCCGGTGATCGGCTTTTCCTCACTCGCGTCTGACAGACGCGAGTAGAGGAGAGCTGATCGGCTGCTCTCCTGACAGGGGGGGTCTGTGCTAATTGTTTATCAGCACAGCCCCCCCCTCGGATCCTACCCAGGACCACCAGGGAAGCCGCCCAGGACCACCAGGGAAACCAGCCACACTGGACCACCAGGTATGCCCCCTAGACCCCCAGGGAAATACTGATCTGTGCAAAGGCAGCTGCCAATCAATGCCCAGGCAGCTGCCAATCAGTGTCCACTCCCATGCCTACCACTGCCAGTGCCACCAGGGATGCCCATCAGTGCCACGTATCAGTGCCCATCAGTGCCACGTATCAGTGCCCATCAGTGCAGCCTATCAGTGCCCAGCAGTGCAGCCTTTCAGTGCCCATAGGTGTTGCCTAACAGTGCCCATCAGTGCCCACCAGTGCCACCCATAAGTGCCCATCAGTGCCGCCTATCAATGCCCATCAGTGCTGCATATCAGTGCCACCCATCAGTGCCGCCTACCAGTGCCCATCAGTGCCGCATATCAGTGCCCGTCAGTGCCCGCTCATTGGTGCCACCTAATCGCTGCCGCCTTATCAGTGCCCGTCAGTGCCGCCTTATCAGTGCCCATCAGTGAAGGAGAAAACTTACTTATTTACAAAAATTTTAAACAAAAACAAAAGCAAAACTTTTTATTTTTTTCAGAATTTTCAGTCTTTTTTTATCTGTTTCGCAAAAAATAAAAACCGCAGAGGTGATCAAATACCACCAAAAGAAAGCTCTATTTGTGGGAACAAAATGATAAAAATTTAGTTTGGGTACAGTGTTGGATGACTGCGCAATTGTCATTCAAACTGCGACAGCACTGAAAGCTGAAAATTGGTCTGGGCAGGAAGGTGTCTAAGTGCCCTGTATTGAAGTGGTTAAAACAGTTTTTTTTGCTAGAAAATTACTTAGAACCCCCAAACATTATATATTGTTTTTTTCTAACACCCTAGAGAATAAAATGGCGGTCATTGCAATACTTTTTTTAGCACCGTATTTGCGCAGCGGTCTTTTTTTGGAAAAAATTCACTTTTTTAATAAAAAAATAAGACAACAGTAAAGTTAGCCCAATTTTTTTTTATATTGTGAAATATAATGTTACGCCAAGTAAATTGATACCCAACATGTCACGCTTCAAAATTGCGCCCGCTCGTGGAATAGCGTCAAACTTTTACCCTTAAAAATCTCCATAGGCGACGTTTAAAAAATTCTACAGGTTGCATGTTTTGCGTTACAGAGGAGGTCTAGGGCTAGATTTATTGCTCTTGCTCTACCGGTCACGGCTATACCTCACATGTGTGGTTTGACCACCGTTTTCATATGCGGGCGCTACTCACGTATGCGTTCGCTTCTGCGCGCGAGCTTGTCGGGACAGGGCGCTTTAAAAATTTTTTTTCTTTTATTATTTTTTTTTTTTTTTTTCATTGTTTTAAAAAAAAAAATCTGGATCACTTTTATTCCTTTTACAAGGAATGTAAACATCCCTTATAATAGAAAAAAGCATGGCAGGTCCTCTTAAATATGAGATCTGGGGTCAAAAAGTCCTCAGATCTCATATTTAGACTAGAATGCAAAAAAAAAACAAAAACAAAAAAAATTGTGCCTTTAAGAGAAGTGGGCGGAGCCGACGTAATGACGTCGCTCCGGCCATCCTATGGTATAGAGACGGGTGGGCGCCATCTTGGCCTCACTCGTCTCTATACCCAGGCACAGAAAGGACCCGATCGCCTCCGCTGCTACCGACGGCTCCAGTTAGCGGCGGAGGGCGCGGGAGAGGGGCGGGAGGAGGGCTGGCACCTCTCCCGCCGCCGATAACGGTGATCTCACGGCGAACCCGCCGCAGAGACCACCATTATCGTGTACAGAAACGCCGGCCACAAAGATGGATGCCTCGGTTGTGGCAGTGATGACGTATATATACAGTGGCCGGTCGTTAAGTGGTTAATACATCAAAATCCTCCATACAGAGAACCCTATACTCACAGTAGATCCAGGAGAAGGCAGAAAATAAAATAAAAAGGTCCTTGATGATGCCTTGTGGGAGGGCGAAACGAGTTGATATAGTCAAAGTAAATTCTAGTGTTGATTCCAAACGACGTCACTTCCGGTTTTGGTGGAACGCACGCTGGATGCGGCGTTTCCTGGATTTTATCCCTGCAATGTGATATGCATGTTTAACTTCTCTACTTTGTAAGTACCAATCTACGTTTTTGTGCAATAAACACCTGCCAAATGTACTTCTCTATCAGTCCCTTCTTTTCATTTTTGGTGTCATTACCAACTTATGACCATCACGACTGGGGGAGATCTTCATTGGACCCTTCTGTGAATTGCCATTCACGGCCAGCGTTCTAGCCTGAATGACCCCTAGACTGAAAAGCTAGGGGTCCATTCTATTTGGTGAGTGGGGTCACTGGAGGGGTGTGTGGTACACCTTGAAGTTTGGAGCACAACTGCACTTTAATGATAGGTGCACATTTTATATGGACTTTTTTTTTTATTCACCTCATATTTAGATTGCTTTTTTCATTTATTATTAGATTTATTTGTGATATATACACTTTTTTGAGCTCTGTAATTATTTTATTTTATTCAGTCAAGTGAACAGCACTTTGTGTACAGCAGCTGCAATTATTAATATTATTGTTAGTTATTTTTTACTTCTAGCGCGAGTATATTAAAAAAAAAAAAATATGACATGGTCCAATTTATTCCAACAGCAGAAAAAAAAATTCCTTCCTGATCACCTAATGCAGGAGTGCTCAATCTTTTTAAAAGCGACGGCCACTTAAGTGATTTCGTAATGGGTCGAGGGCCACAATGAAATATGGGCTTTTACCGCCCCAAACCACAGATGTAAAAGAGCCCTCACGGTCTTGAGCCCCCTATAGGGCTGTTTTCGCACTGATGTGCTAAGGTTTGCCCACACTGTGGGTGCAGTGCAGTGTACCTATCGCTTTCCTGTAAGTTAGCTGCACTTCACCATAGACTTCTACTATATCCTGCAGGTGGGGTGCACTTTCAAAAAGCACACCAAACCCGCAGGTAATAATAGCAGTCTCCGGCTGAGTGCAGGTAACCCGCAGGTTCACTGCGTTGCATTTGCGGATCAGTTTGAAAGCAGCCTAGTCACCACTGAAGAACAGATATGCCCATTGCTATATATACAGTGCATCCGGAAAGTATTCAGTGCTACACTTTTTCCACATTTTGCTATGTTACAGCCTTATTCCAAAATGGATTAAATTCAGTATTTTCCTCAAAATTCTACAAACAATTTCCCATAATGACAACGTGAAAGAAGTTTGTTTGACATCTTTGCAAATTTATTAAAAATAAAAAACGAAAGAAATCACATGCACATAAGTATTCACTGCTTTTGCCATGACGCTCAAAATTTAAATCAGGTGCATCCTGTTTCCACTGATCATCCTTGAGATGTTTCTACAACTTGATTGGAGTCCATATGTGGTAATTCAGTTGATTGGACATGATTTGGAAAGGCACACACCTGTCTATATAAGGTCCCACAGTTAACAGTGCATGTCAGAGCACAAACCAAGCCATGAAGTCCACGCAATGGTCTGTAGACCTCTGAGACAGGATTGTATGGAGGCACAGATCTGGGGAAGGGTACGGGAAAATGGCTCCAGCATTGAAGGTCCCAGTGAGAACAGTGGCCTCCATAATCTGTAAATGGAAGAAGTTTGGAACCACCAGAACTCTTCCTAGAGCGGGCTGCCCGGCCAAACTGCGCGATCAAGGGAGAAGGGCCTTAGTCAGGGAGGTGACCAAGAACCCGATGGTCACTCTGACAGAGCTCCAACGTTTCTCTGTGAAGAGAGGAGAACCTTCCAGAAGAACAACCATTTCTGCAGCACTCCACCAATCAGGCCTGTATGGTAGAGTGGCCTTCTCCAGAGCACTCTGGACCTCAGACTGGGGTGAAGGTTCATCTTCCAACAGAACAACTCTAAGCATACAGCCAAGATAACAAAGGAGTGGCTATGAGACAACTCTGTGAATGCTTGAGTGGCCCAGCCAGAGCCCAGACTTGAACCTGATTGAGCATCTCTGTAGAGATCTGAAAATGCCTGTGCAACGATGCTTCCCATCCAACCTGATGGATCTTTGAGGTCCTGCAAAGAATAATGGGAGCAACTGCCCAAAAATAGGTGTGCCAAGCTTGCAGTATCATACTCAAAAAGACTTGAGGCTGTAATTGGTGCCAAAGGTGCTTCAACAAAGTACTGAGCATGCTGACCACCTTCCAGGCAACTAATGAAAAATGTGTTCAATGCTATGTAACGCACCCTCTAAAGAGCTGCTGGTAGCTTGGGCTAATTTTCTCCCCATAGCACACACACAGTATTTTCGGCAGTCTTTTTCTGACTCAAGAATCAGTCTAGGGGTTTCATTTTGTGGGTTTTATTGGGGAATGATACACTCGGATGGGGACAGGGAGCATAGCATAAAACTAAGCAGTAGAACCTGCTAACTACTCTTGCCCTACTCTAAAAAAAAAAAAAAAAAGTTGATATCTAACAGGTTCTTTCCCATGAGGGAGATAAAGAATCGCTTCCTTCCTGGCTCTTCTCCTGTGACATTTCTTCTGACCCTTTGGATTTCTGGGATGCTCTCCTTTTAGTCCCCCCCAGCTAAGCCTAGCTGGGACCTCAATGTTTTCAACTGGCTCTCTCCCCTGGCTACTGCACAGGATGGCAAGGCCCCTCAACAGGGGTCTCCTCCAGAGGGCTGAACCTGGGATGCTGCCTTACACCCCCCATCTTGCAGACTCCCCTTGCCACTCAGGCTTCAGACTATTTATGGACTCTTTCCCACCTTTTGGGGTCTGCCTCCCCAGGGATTGGCTGCAGTCCTATAAATATTTAGGCTAAAGCCTCTGCTCTCCCTCCCACTATGTTATAGAAATCTCTAGAATAAAGGGGGAAGTAGCAGAGCAGCAGCCTGTGAAAACCTGAACAGCTCTAACCAATCAACCCCTGCTCCACTGATTGCAGATGAGCTAAAACTAAATTTGCCTAGCACCTAACTTCAACCTAGGACTGTGGTACAGCTAATTGGCTGAAGTACAACAGCGATACTGCACTGGTACCATTTTATGATAATATTATATTAAGCCCTAAATAAAAACTGTAATCCCTTCAGTCTTAAATAAAAATCCTAACAATTCACTTTTTTTGTTTGTGCCCTTTTGGTCTCTTAACTGCTTCAGCCCCGGAAGATTTGGCTGCTCAATGACCAGGCCATTTTTTGCGATTCGGCACTGTGTCGCATTAACTGACAATTGCATGGTCGTGCGACGTTGTACCCAAACAAAATTGACATCCCTTTTTTCCCCACAAATAGATCTTTCTTTTGGTGGTATTTGATCACCTCTGGGGTTTTTATGTTTTGCGCTATAAACAAAAGAAGAGCGACAATTTTGAAAAAACACAATATCTTTTACTTTTTGCTATAATAAATATCCCACATTTTTTATCAAAAAACTAATTTTTTCCTCAGTTTAGGCCGATATTTATTCTTCTACATGTTTTTGGTAAAAAAAAAAGTCGCAATAAGCGTATATTGATTGGTTTGCGCAAAAGTTATAGTGGCTACAAAATAGGGGATAGATTTATGGCATTTTTATTATTATCTTTTTTTTACTAGTAATGGCGGCGATCTGCGATTTTTATCAGGACTGCAACATTACGGCGGACACATCGGACACATTTTTGAAATCATTGACACTAGGGGGCGATCAAGGCGTTAACTGTGTTCCCTGTGTGTGTTTCTAACTGTGGGGGGAGGGAACTGTCTAGGAGGAGAGAGATCAGTGTTCGTACATAGTATGAAAACACGATCTGTCTCCTCTCCCCCGAAAGAACCGGGATCTGTGTGTTTACACACACAGATCCCGGTTCTCGTTCTGTCACGAGTGATCGCGGGAGGCCAGTGGTCATCGCGCCACACCCCCTCCCCCCGGCATTCGCATCGGCTCCGTGCACACGCCGCGGGCGCACCCGCACCCCTAGTGCCCAAAAGGCGAAGCAACATAAGGTAACATCGTAAAACTGCGGCGGCTGGTCGGCAAGCGGCTAAATATATCAATGAAAGTGTTTTGTTTTAGCTAAGCATTTCCTGTGCTGTCTGCCTTTGCTGGCTGTGGATCAGTTACATCGATCTCAGCTATGTGAAGACCACAGAACCATGGCCCCTGTGTTATGAACTGTAGCAGAAGGATGAAGTCTGGAGCGTTGTCATTATAGGACTTAAAGTATCCACTTCCAAACCAGGCCTTTTCTTACACTCTTCTTTTTTGTTTACAGGTAACAATCAGTATTTTTTTTTGCAAGAGCATTACCTAGAACCCCAAGCATTATTATTTTTTTTTTTTTTAAAGCAGAGGCCCTAGAGGATAAATTGGTGGGTTTTGAAATTCAACATAAATTTTACTATCCATAGGCAACGCTTTATAAGGCCTTACAGGTAACACTTTACATTTACATTTTTATCGTGATCTGATGTTCGCAGTGAAACCACAACACTGATCAACACTATTGATCTGTGTTGTGGAATCACTATTGAGTGCTTTAGCTGGCAGCACAATATATATACACATTAATCTTTGTTTGTGGGAAGGATTATATATAATTGCGCTGATTGTGATTAAGATTAGTTCCTGGTGGTACCTCACCTGTGGGACGATCGATGTTTGTGTGCGTACGGGACCAACATATGTGCTTGCCTTTGTGCACGAGCACAAGGTTAATTTACAAATAAATGTATAATATATATATATATATATATATATATATATATATATATATATATACATACACATTTTTTTTTTTTTTTACACAGTTGCTTAAATTTCTTTTTTTTTTTCTATCACTTTTATTGCTGTCACAAGGAATGTAAACATCCTTGTGACAGAAATGGGCATGCAACAGGTACTCTTTATGGGGAGATCTGAGGTCTATAAGACCCCAAATCCCTTTTCTGCCCTTAACCTCTTGGCGCCGAGCATATGCAAATATACGGCCTCTCGGCGGCCAGGCCTTGACGAGAGCAGCCGCATATTTGCGAGCAATTTCACAGACAGCGCTGTGCTGAGAGCGCACAGTGACTGGCGGCTCACGGTAAATTTCCGATCATGTGACTGCCAATCACTGCGTACACATGGCCATAAGCCCCCCCCCCCCCCGTCACAGCAAACCCCTAAAGGACCGGCGGCAGCCAGCGCCAAGGGGTTAAAGTGATAGTAAACTCTGTACTACCACTTGTACCTACAGGCAAGCCTATAATAAGGCTTACTTGTAGGTACTGTGAATATCTCCTTACCTTGCACTGTTTAGGAGATATTCAGAGTGCATACAGCCGATGACATCACCGCATGCGCTCTGAAGGTCCAGCTTGCAGTGCGAGACCTTCAGAGCCCGTGACGTCATTGCGCCCCGGCCACTCCTGTAGACGGAGGCCGCGAACCTGGAAGAAGGATCGGGGGAAGGTGTCAACTGTCTCAGGGGTGACATTGTGGTGCTCGAGGGCTTCATTCTAAGGTAAGTCTATCATAATGTGCTAGTATGCGATGCATACTAGCACATTATGACATTGCCTTGCAGGGATTTTTTTTTAATCACCAGCGGCTTACAACCGCTTTAAAAGCATTTGATCACACCAAGATCGGTGTTTTCGAATGCTTTTGATTTTTGAAAATGGCGTTGTTGGCGTCCGGGTAAGCCGGAAGTGATGTCAGGTGATTGGTTCCAGGTTACCAGGCTTTGTTCGGCTCTCCGATCAGCGGACACAAGGGGTGAGAACAGTGGAAGCCGCTAGGATTGCTTTGACAAGAGAGTCGACCACCAGCTCTAAAAGAACGGTATTGGAATGATGCCTGCAGCTGTCGACATCATCCCAGGAATAACCACTTGAAGTCCATCAATGTATGGGTACGCCGCTGGTCCGGAAGTGGGTTTATTACTGGCAGGATCACCAGGCAAAAATTGAGAAAAAAAGGCTTGAGAAAAGAAAACAAATGCAGCCACCACATTTAAAGACTGGTAAGCTTATAATATAATAATTGCTGTTCTCATTAGCAACCAGTCAGCATTGGATTATAACCGTTGCAGTTGTTATCTGAAAATGAAACAAAGATTTTGATTGGTTGATTTGGGAAATTAATAATATTAAACTGTCCGGATATTTGGAAATTCTTCCCTCCCTCCGATATCCATGGCTAGCTAGTTAAAGGCACCTCGTATGATCAGATAATGCAGTTCAAATGACGTCAGCTTCAGTAATAATGATTCATTTTAATTGCAGTTAATATAATAGGCATTTGTCTAATTTTAGACTCAGGTTTGTTGAGTGAATAAAAATAGCCCTGTTCATCAGGAGGGTTAATGGTTTTAAATACACATGCGGCGAACTGACTCTTGTTTGTTGCTTAGCGACTGCTGCATGTAGGCAAGCAAGCTGCTGTCACTCACTTGGTATCTGTCCAGGGAACAAAGGTTTTCTTCTCAGGAAGTGGCCCTGATTGGCCAGAGGTGATGTCATATTTCATTAATAGGATGCGAGTGATAAAGAATACATTAAAGGAAATACATTTTATAAGCCCATTTGCAATGGCAATCTAAATCCTTCTGAGCTTTAGAAGGGTTTTAAAAAAAAAAAAAAAAAAAAAAAGCCTTTCAGATGAGCAATGTGAAGATATGTAGTCATTGTGCAGCAACTAAATTCTATCAGGCAGATGTGTGCGGCCAATTAGGGAACACATTTTTTAGCAGTCTGCCTCAAATTTTTACAGGGATGAAATGTGATGGTTGGTTATGGTCTACCACAAGCTACGGTTAATGTTCAGAGCGGCGTTCTCCCGCAATTATTAAAAGTTTTGGGCGGACATACCCTTTAGCTTCCAAAATATAATTTATTTTTGATATATATGCAGCATCAACAATTTAGGCAGTGCTTTACATACTGTACATTGATATCAGTCCTTGCCCTCAAGGAGCTTGCAATCTAAGGGCTCTTTCACACTATTAGCCAGGCGGCGGTAAAAGCTGGATACTGAGCTGGGGTTTTAATGTCCCCAGGGCCCAGCCTCCAGAGTAACAGGGCAGTACATATGCCACAGTAATTTTAACTCAGGCTGCAGCATTTGACAGGTGGCACTGCCTATCAAACTTGCATTTGGAGAACAGTGGGGCTGCACCTCAACCCTGAGCCAAGCGCTTGGCTTACAGTTGCGATGCAGTCCCGCAATGTAAAATTGCTGTCCAGCAATTCAAAAAAAAAAAAGCTAAAAATGTAAAAAAAAAGTAAAAAAAAAAAACCACAAGCATCAGCAGGGCCCCCTGGACCGCAGAGGGTAGTAAGAGTTAGGCTCCATCCTTTTTACCAGCATGTTCCACAAGGAGAACACAGCTAGTGTTCCATGTTAGGATTTGAAGCAATGGACTCTGACCACTAGGCCACTGTGCCATGTTGCTTACAGCCAATACAAAACAGGAAAAGTGTGTGTGTGTGTATGTATGTAAATATATATATATATATATATGCTGCCAGGGCCTTTATCAAGGAAAGACAAAGGGGACCAATGCCACAGCAGGATCCTAGGGATGTGGTCAGCAGACAGCCCAGATCACCCGGGTCCAGGGTTCAGATAAAGTGGTCAATTTCAGATGTCGCTCAGATGTTCCCCAAAATGAAAAAACTCACCATAGCGTAATTCTGACAGACCATCATTTATTATAAAAGTAGAGTAACACTTACAATATCCAGGATTAAAAACAGCATAACAGCCAGCCGGCTTGTACGAACGCCCGTCCACTTGGACTGCAACATGCGATGACGTCAGCTCCTCCCGATTCGCGTTTTGTCATATGACGTAGTCTGGGGCACAGGCGACGCACTGACGTGTCGCGTAATATATACATATGGATGAACCAAGCCTCGATGTGAGTCAGGAACCGGAAACCATCTAGCGCATTACCAGGAAGACTGGCAGAACACCAGATCCACCATATTTAACGTTGGAAAAGCGGTCTGCCACGACCAATCGAAAACAAGGAACTATAAAGAAGTAAAAACATAGCAATAAAAAGATCTAGTGACAACGAGTGTCTGTAAGAGCATCCCGGTCATGATCAATTCCTAGAAAATGATTTATAAATCTTCATACCCTCCCCACCACCATCGATGGAATAGGGCAGCGAACATATAAAACTAAATAGTGGGACAACGAGAACAGATGGAAATAGTGAGATAATTTGTAAAGATCAACCCTGTTATAACTTGTATGCAGCCGCAATGCCCCCAAGCATTACTAAGTTGCACATACAGTAAAATTTAAATTAATATCTGGATATGTATATGATCAGTAAAAAACAGTAAAAGCATATTAGTCGAACAGAGGGTTCATACCATACAAACACTGCATTGCTAAGTGCAAATAATTGAATGCCAAAAATGTTTTTTTTTTTAATTTACTTAATTGCAGTATTACTAAATTATATGTACACAAGAAAATACAGGGTATTAGTCGATTGGCATCATAATCAGATTGAAGATGATTTCCTCTGATCCACAAAGAGCCTATAACATCCTCCCATAAATATTATAAAAGCAGACATTGTAAACCCACATACAGTATATTGATCAAAAATGTCATATAAGTAGTCAAACCTGATCAAAAAAAGTTATTAATTGGCTCAAGAATTATCTTTAAAAGCATTGGTATCTATATCAACATTAAGACCATATGGGGTATAACATTTGATTTTATGGACCCATAGCATTTCTAGTCTAGTTTCTAACATTGATATTTGTCAATCCCCATGAAGATGGTTTTAGAGGGGTCCTTGTTGTGTGTGGTCAAATAATGTTTGGAAACTGAATGCTTGGGTAAACCGTTCTTGGTATTTGTGATGTGTTCATTCAGTCTGACGGAGAGGGGTCGCTTAGTCCTGCCCACATATTGCAACCCACAGGGGCACTGGAGCAGGAAAACGACCCCCTCCGTCGAACACGTAATGAAAGGTTCAATCTCGTGCTCTTTTTGTGTACTATAAGAAGTGAACTTTTGAGTCCGTCTTTGTGTACACCCATTTATGGAGCACACCGACAGCATCCACATTTATAAAAGCCTGTGGGGTTGTCAAAGAAACCCCTTTTGTTAATAGGGGGATGTAAAACATTTGGGGCCAATTTGTCCTTTAGTGAAGGTGCACCCCTGTATACAACTTGTGGCCTATCTGGTAGGACTGATCTCAGCAAAGGGTCATTGCCCAAAATGTGCCAATGTTTCCTCAACAGGTTTTTAATACTATTATGCTGCACCGAATAAGTTGTGATAAAAAGAACAAGGGAATGGTTATTCATATGGGGCGGCCTCTCGGTCAATAGGTCACTCCTGTCTAAGATTTTGATTTTATTCAAAGTGATATTCAATGATTCCATAGAATAGCCCTTTTCCATAAATCTCTTCACAAGAACATCCGCTTGTTCTAGAAATTGGTCGCCATCGGTGCAATTGCGTTTAAGGCGTAAAAATTGGCTCTTTGGTATGGATCGGAGCCAAGGTTCGTGATGGCAACTATCTATTGGTATGTAAGAGTTACGATCCGTACCTTTAAAAAAACGTAGAGGTAACAAAATAGTTTTGTCGGATAGCTATATTAAGGTCCAAAAAATTAATATTGGACTGACTAGTCTCAAAACTGAGGTGAATACCCCTAGTGTTCTTGTTGAGATCTTCCATAAAAAGATCCAATTCATTGCGAGTTCCATTCCATAGGAGGAGGATGTCTAGGTGTAACTAGTACCTAGTACCTAGCCCACAACTTGAGTTGGGGTCTCTGGCAAACATTAACGACATCCTCCTCCCAAAGGTCCATGAAAAGGTTAGCAAGACTAGGGGCATATTTTGCCCCCATAGCAACCCCACGATCTTGGCGATAGAATTGCTTGTCAAACCAGAGGTAATTATGGGATGCCGCGTACCTTAGAAGTTCCATGATGAAGTGAATTTGTTCAATATTAAGTTCAGAATCACGCCTAAGATAATACTCCATGGCAAGGAGACCCAAGTCATGGGGTATTATCGTATAAAGCGATGTTACGTCTGCCGTGACCATCCACATAGAGGTAGTGGGAGTATAATTAGACAGGAGGTTAATTACATGTTTGGAGTCTTTGATAAGAGAAGGCATTTTAGCCACTAAGGGCTGCAGAAAAAAGTCAATATACCTGCCCACCCCGGGATGTGAGGGAATCAATCCCACTCACAATAGGACGTCCCGGGGGGCAGGTAGGATGTTTGTGAATCTTGGGCAAGTAGTATATGACCGGGGTACGAATTGCTTTGGGAATGAGATACAACTTCTCCTTGTTGATAATCCCTTGTGAGAACCCTCTTTCTACGATCTCCACCAATTTTTTCTGATATGGGATCAGAATTAAGAGGGGTGTACATGTCTCTAGCGTCCAAAAACTTGTGCATTTCTAAGAAGTAGTCTCTTCTGTTTAGAATCACGATACCTCCCCCTTTATCGGCAGGTCTAATGACCAGCTCCTTGTTGTTACGTAATGAGTCCAAACCTGTCTGAAATTCTCGGCTGCTTCTTACCCTTTTAATGGGGTAATCATTCAACACCTCTCTTTTATCCCCAATTGGATTGGAAAGCATATATTGTTTAATATTTAATTTACGGATAAACTTGTGAATATCCATGTAGGTTTCAAATTTATTGAGCCTACGAGGGGTGCAAATTTCAAGCCCTTATCTAATACTTATTTCTCTTGTTCACTTAGGGTGGCCGTACTTAAATTAAAAATGCCTGTCCCAACTACAGCCTTTTTCTTTTTAATTCATATGCATCTCCCCCCTCTGTTTCCTCTCCTTGGTCTATGGCTCGTTTGGTACCCTGGCTGGGCCTGTGAAAACCCCATTGTCTTGGGTCCTGGCCAAACGACCCTGGGCCACCATGTGTAGCCCCTGTCATTAACAGGATGGTGGGGCATTGCGGAAATCCAACCTACCCCTAGGTGGATATGGGGTAGCATCTCTATCTTCAAACTCCTCTATTGGGCCTTCCATGTCCCGTAGGGGAAGAAATCTATTTTGCATGTTACCACCGAAACCAAAACAATTCTCGGTAGCTGGTGTACCAGATGGGATCAACTGGTTAGTACCAGGCATGTAGGAATGATTATAACTAGAGCCATTATAATTCCCTGGCCTGAAATCCCTGGGCGGTGGGGGACCACCAGCCCCTCCAAACTTTAGGTAGTTTTGCATATGAGTTTGGGGAGCGCGTCCCTGGTTTTGGTTAGGACCATAATATGGTGTACCTTGGTTTTGGGGAACACATCCCTGATTTTGGTTGGGACCATAATATGGTGTACCTTGATTCCGCCCTCCCCTGTTACCTTGATTGGGTCTATGTGGATGCTGGGAAGGTAGCGGGTAATGAATAGGTGGTGGCCCCCCTCTTCCATAGTTCTGGGTTCTGTAGGGGGATTGATAAGAACCTCTCCTGTTTCTATCAATGGTTCCCTGTGGGTTACGTGGTGGGTTTTTGGGAATAGGCTGCGATCCTTGATTGGAATTAGCAGGGGGTATCGCTTTCCATTTCAACATTACCCAAATTGGCATTTTCAGCTATTAATTGTTTTTTGCCATTCGAACACTACCCCACCCTGGTAGTCAGCCAAGTCCCTGTTGTATTTCTTCTTTTTTTTAATTTTTTTGTTCTCTGTCCTCTTTTTCTAAAAATTTTTAACAAAACCTGGGATTTATCCTTATATTCATTAGTGTCCTGTAGCGGGATTAGTTTTTCTTTAATAGATTTAATTTCTTCATCTAAACGGGAAAGTTCCAATCCTTTCCTTTCAATTAAGAAACAGAGAAAACTAACCCCAGCTTCGTTAAAATATTTGTACCAATCTTCCAATTGGATATTGCCTTTTTGTGGGCTGACCTCCCACCTCAGGCTCCTGGGGACCATATTGAGTTTGACATAGGTCTTCAGGTAGGCGATATCCCATTGGGTATGGGTCTCCGACACAGTAAGATTTTTGAGTTTAGTAAAGAGACCACTCAAGTCTCCTCCTTCGTTCTTATATAGTTCAAAAACTCCCTCTGTGTTGACCACTTTAGAGGCCCTGTATTCAAAAATATCCATGGTAAAAAAAATGTAGCAGCGCTAAGGAGAATATCAAAAGCTAAGTAATTGGTGAATCGGTGAAATTAATAATCAGCAGTGATAATGATATAAAATTCAGCAAGGTAATCTTGTTGATACCAACAAAATCACAAAATATAATTTTTTTTCCCATTATATCTGTGTGTGTATCTCACTTTAGTAGCTGCTTTAGTTTTAGTTTATAGGTTTCAATATTATCGCGGTATATTTTTTCCTATATATATATACACATACACACATACATATACACACACACAGTCAGGGGCGGACTGACCATTCGAGCACTCAGGCACTGCCTGAGGCCCCATGCCACTAAGGGGCCCCATCAGGGTTGCCAGCCTCAAAAAAAAACCAGGGACAGTATGTAATCTGGATGTAATCTGTAAATCTGTGTTTTTTTTTAAATCCCGATATTATAGCTGCCCCGCCTCTCCAGTACCTTTTCAGTGTGTGTGTGTTTATATTGTGTGTGTATATTGTGTGTCTGTGTGTGTATGCATACTGTGTGGCCCCATAATCTATTGCCTGGGGGCCCGATAATCTCCTCCTATTGCTCGGGGGCCCCATGAGTTGTCAGTCCGCCCCTGCACACAGTATCTCACAAACGTCCCAGACCATGACACTCCCACCACCATGCTTCACTGTAGGCAAGACACACTTGTCTTTGTACTCCCCACCTGGTTGCCGCCACACATGCTTGACACCATCTGAACCAAACAAGTTTATCTTGGTCTCATTAGACTACAGGACATGGTTCCAGTAATCTATGTCCTTAGTCTGCTTGTCTTCAGCAAACTGTTTGCAAGCTTTCTTGTGCATCATCTTTAGAAGAGGCTTCCTTCTGGGACGACAGCCACACAGAATAATTTAATGCAGTGTGCAGCGTATGGTCTGAGCACTGACAGGCTGACCCCCACCCCTTCAACCTCTGCAGCAATGCTGGCAACACTCATACATCTATTTCCCAAAGACAACCTCTGGATATGACGCTGAGCACGTGCACTCAACTTCTTTGGTCGACCATGGCGAGGCCTGTTCTGAGTGTAACCTGTCCTGTTAAACCGCTGTATGGTCTTGGCCACCATGCTGCAGCTCAGCTTCAGGGTCTTGGCAATATTCTTATAGCCTAGGCTATCTTTATGTAGAGCAACAATTCTTTTTTTTTTTTTTTTCAGATCCTCAGAGAGTTCTTTGCCATGAGGTGCCACGTTGAACTGCCAATGACCAGTATGAGAGAGTAAGAGCGATAACACCAAATATAACACACCTGCTCCCCATTCACACCTGAGACCTTGTAACACTAACAAGTCACATGACACCAGGGAGGGAAAAATGGCTAATTGGGACCAATTTGGACACTTTCACTTAGGCCTCTTTCACACGGGGATCCGTATGTCCGTTTTTCATCCTTCCGTTTTCGGATGAAAAACGGACATACATTCATCCCTATGGAGCGTCGGATGTCAGCGGTGACATGTCCGCTGACATCCGACCCCGCTCCGATCCGTAAAGTGTAACGGAGGAAAAACCTACTTTTCCCTCCGTTTTCGGATCGGATCGGATGACGACGGACACTACGGACCGTCATCATCCGATCCCCCCATAGGGGAGAGCGGCGCTCTGACAGGTCCGTCGCTGCACACTGTGCAGCGATGCACCTGTCATCTTCCTGCTCAGCGGGGATCGGCGGAGCTATCCCCGCTGAGCAAGCGGATATTCACGGGGCGGATCATCACTGATCCGCCCCGTGTGAAAGAGGCCTTAGGGGTGTACTTACTTTTGTTGCCAGCGGTTTAGACATTAATGGCTGTGTGTTGAGTTATTTTGAGGGGACAGCAATTTACACTGTTATACAAGCTGTACACTCACTACTTTACATTGTAGCAAAGTGTAATTTCCTCACTGTTTTCACATGAAAAGATATAATAAAATATTTACACAAATGTGAGGGTTTACTAATTTTTGGGAGTATATATATATATTTATTACACATACACACATTATATATATATATATATATATATATATATATATATATATATATATATATATATATATATATTTTCTCCATAGTGCCTTGCAAAAGTATTCACCTCCCTTGGCTTTTTACCTATTTCGTTACATTACAGCCTTTAGTTCAATGTTTTTTTTTTTTAATCTGAATTATATGTGATGGATCAGAACACAATAGCCTAAGTTGGTGAAGTAAAATTAGAAAAATATATACATAAATTTATTTTTCAGAAATAAAAAAAAATGATAATTGGCATGTGTGTATGTATTCGCCCCCTTTGTTATGAAGCCCATAAAAAGCTCTGGTGCAACCAATTACCTTCAGAAATCACATAATTAGTGAAATGATGTCCACCTGTGTGCAATCTAATTTTCACATGATCTGTCATTACATACACACACCTTTTTGAAAGGCTCCAGAGGCTGCAACACCTAAGCAAGAGGCACCACTAACCAAACACTGCCATGAATACCAAGGAACTCTCCAAACAAGTAAGGGACAATGTTGTTGTGAAGTACAAGTTATACAAAAATATCCAAATCTTTGATGATCCCTAGGAGCACCATCAAATCTATCATAACCAAATGGAAAGAACATGGCACAACAGCTAACCTGCCAAGAGATGTCCGCACACCAAAACTCATGGACCGGGCAAGGAGGGCATTAATCAGAGAGGCAGCACAGAGAGGTAACCCTGGAGGAGCTGCAGAGTTCCACAGCAGAGACTGGAGTATCTGTACATAGGACGACAATAAGCCGTACGCTCCATAGAGTTGGGCTTTATGGCAGAGTGGCCAGAAGAAAGCCATTACTTTCAGCAAAAAACAAAATGGCACGTTTTGAGTTTGCGAAAAGGCAAGTGGGAGACTCCCAAAATGTATGGAGGAAGGTGCTCTGGTCTGATGAGACTAAAATTAAACTTTTTGGCCATCAAAGAAAACTCTGGCGTAAACCCAACACATCACATCACCCAAAGAACACCATCCTCACAGTGAAACATGGTGGTGGCGGCATCATGCTGTGGGGATGTTTTTTTAGCAATCGAGACTGGGAAACTGGTCAGATTTGAGGGAAAGATGGATGGTGCTAAATACAGGGATATTCTTGAGCAAAACCTGTACCACTCTGTGTGTGATTTGAGGCTAGGACGGAGGTTCACCTTCCTGCAGGACAATGACCCCAAACACACTGCTAAAGCAACAGTTAAAGTAGATTAAGGGGAAACATGTAAATCAAAGTAGTCAAAGCCCAGACCTCAATCCAATAGAAAAATCTGTGGCCAGACTTAAAGATTGCTGTTCACAAGCACAAACCATTCAACTTGAAGGAGCTGGAGCAGTTTTGCAAGGAGGAATGGGCAAAAATCCCAGGGGTAAGATGTGCCAAGCTCATAGAGACTTATCCAAAGCGACTTGGAGCTGTGATAGCCGCAAAAGGTGACTCTACAAAGTATTGACTTTAGGGGGGTGAATAGTTATGCACATTGACTTTTTCTGTTATTTTGTCCTATTTGTTGTTTGCTTCACAATATAAAAAAAAAAAATACATCTTCAAATTTGTGGGCATGTTCTGGAAGTTAACCACTTACAAGTGCACTTTTTTTTTGGAAAAAATACCCTTTTTTTAATTAAAAAAAAATAAGACAACAGCAAAGTTAGCCCAATTTTTTTTTATATTGTGAAAGATAATATTACGCCAAGTAAATTGATACCCAACATGTCACGTTTCAAAATTGCACCCGCTCGTGGAATGGCGACCAACTTTTACCCTTAAAATCTTCATAGGCGGCGTTTAAAAAATTCTACAGGTTGCATGTTTTGAGTTACAGAGGAGATCTAGTGCTAGAATTATTGCTCTTGCTCTACCGATTGCGGCGATACCTCACATGTGTGGTTTGAACACAGTTTTCATATGCGGGCGCTACTCACGTATGAGTTGGCTTCTGCACGCGAGCTCATAGTCACGGGGCATGTTCAAAAGATTTTTTTTTGTTCTCATTTATTTTACCTTTTATCTTTACACTGTTTAAAAAAAAAAAAAAATCACTTTTATTCCTATTACAAGGAATGTAAACATTCCTTGTAATAGGAAAAAAAGCATGACAGGACCTCTTAAATATAAGATCTGGGGGTCAAAAAGACCTCAGATCTCATATTTACACTAAAATGCATTAAAAAAAATTGTAATTTAAAAAAATAATTAAAAAATGGCCCTTTAAGAGCTGTGGGCAGAAGTGACGTTTTGACTTTGCTTCCGCCCTGCATTGTTATGGAGACGGGTGGGGGCCATCTTCCCCTCACTCATCTACATGCCCAGCAAGGGTGAAGATCCAATCGCCTCTGCCGCTACTGACGGATCCGGTAAGCGTCGGAGGGCATTGGAGCACGGTGGGAGGGGGGGGCCGCTCTCCCGCCGTCGATAAAAGCGATCTTGCGGCGCATCTGCCAGAGAGATAACTTATCTTAAGCCAGACCGCTCACTAAAGAAGAGGTTACCGGGGTTCTGGCAGCTAGCTGCTGCCATAACGATACTCCTCTTCAAACAGCTGACGTATAACGACGGTGGGCGGTCCAGAAGTGGTTGAACGATGCAAATCCTCAAACAATCCATTTAATTCCAGGTTGTGAGGCAACAAAACAAAAAATGCTAAGGAGGGGTGAATACTTTTGCAAGGCACAGTACATACATATATACAGTGGATATAAAAAGTCTACACGCCCCTGTTAAAATGTGAGGTAAAAAAAAAAAAAAATGAGATAAAGATAAATCATTTCAGAACTTTTTTCACCTTTAATGTGACCTATAAACATAATTGAACAACAACAAACTGAAATCTTTTTTAGGTGGAGGGAAGTAAAAAAAAAAAAAAAAAAATAATATGGTTGCAAAAGTGTGCACACCCTTACACTAATACTTTGTTGAAGCACCTTTTGATTTTATTACAGCACTCAGTCTTTTTGGGTATGAGTCGATCAGCATGGCACATCTTGACTTGGCAATATTTGCCCACTTTTCTTTGCAAAAACACTCCAAATCTGTCAGATTGCAAGGACATCTCCTGTGCACAGCCCTCTTCAGATCACCCCACAGATTTTCTATGGGATTCAGGTCTGGGCTCTGGCTGGGCAAATCCAAAACTTTAATCTTCTTCTGGTGAAGCCATTGCTTTGTTGATTTGGATGTATGCTTTGGATCATTATGCTGAAAAGAAGTTTCTCTTCATGTACGGCTTTCTAGCAGAAGCCTGAAGGTTTTGAACCAATATTGACTGGTATTTGGAACTGTTCATAATTCCCTCTACCTTGACTAAGGCCCCTGTTCCAGCAGAAGAAAAACAGCCCCAAAGCATGATGTTGCCACATCCGTGCTTCACGGTGGGTTTGGTGTTCTTTTAGTGATGTGTAGTGTTTTTGCGCCAAACATATCTATTGGAATTATGGCCAAAAAGCTCAACCTTAGTTTCATCAGACCATAACACATTTTCCCACATTTGTTTGGGAGACTTCAGATGTGTTTTTGCAAAATTTAGCCGGGCTTGGATGTTTTTCTTCGTAAGAAAGGTCTTCCGTCTTGCTACTCTACCCCATAACCCAGACATATGAAGAATACGGGAGATTGTGGTCACATGTACCACACAGACAGTACTTTCCAGATATTCCTGCAGCTCCTTTAATGTTGCTGTAGGCCTCTTGGCAGCCTCCCTGACCAGTTTTCTTCTCATCTTTTCATCAATTTTGGAGGGACATCCAGTTCTTGGTAATGTCACTGTTGTCCCATATTTTCTCTACTTGATGACTGTCTTCACCCTGTTCCATTGTATATCTAATCCCTTAGAAATTCTTTTGTACCCTTCTCCTGACTGATACCTTTGAACAACGAGATCCCTCTGATGCTTTGGAAGCTCTCTGTGGGCCATGGCTTTTGCTGTAGGATGCGACTAAGAAAACGCAGGAAAGACCTACTAGAACAGCTGAACATCTTTTGGAGTTGATCAGAGGCACTTTAAATGATGACAGGTGTGTACTGACTCATATTTAACATGAGTTTGAATGCGATTGCTTAATTCTGAACACAGCTACATCCCCAGTGATAAGAGGGTGTGCACACTTATGCAACCACATTATTAAAATTTTAAAAAATTAATCTTTCCCCCCCTAAAAGATTTCAGTTTGTTTTTCAATTGAGTTGTAGTTTATAGGTCACATTAACATGGTGGGAAAAAGTTTTGAAATGATTTATCTTTGTCTTTTTTTTTTCACATTACAGAAACCTGACATTTTAACAGGGGTGTGTAGACTTTTTCCACTGTATATACATATATACACACAAACAGACAGCTCAAAAAAAATAAAGCAACACTTATTAATCAGAGTATAGCATGAAGTCAATTAAACTCCTGGGATATTGATCTGGTCAGTTAAGTAGCAGAGGGGGTTGTTAATTAGTTTCGGTTGCTTTGGTGTTAATGAAATAAACAGGTGCACTCGATGGGCAACAATGGGACGACCTCCAAAAACAGGAATGGTTTTACAGGAGGAGGCCACTGACATTTTTTTTTTTTTACTACTCATCTTTTCGGACTAGTTTTGCTTTTGGCTAGGGTCAGTGTCACTACTAGTAGCACGAGACTATACCTGGACCCTATAGGAGGTTGCACAGGCAGTCCAACTCCTCCACAATGGCACATCTACACGTGCCATGGCCAGAAGGTTTGCCGTGTCTCCCGGCTCAGTCTGAAGAGCATGGGAGGAGATTACAGGAGACAGGCAATTACTTTAGGAGAGCTGGACAGGGCCGTAGAAGGTCCTTAACCCATCAGCAGGACAGGTATCTGCTCCTTTGTGCAAAGAGGAACAGGATAAGCACTGCCAGAGCCCTACAAAATGACCTCCAGCAGGCCACTGGTGTGACTGGCTCTGACCAATCAAAAACACACTTCATGAGGATGGCCTGAGGGCCCAACATCCTCTAGTGGGCCCTGTGCTCACTGTCTGGCACTGTGGAGCTCAATTGGCATTTGACAATTGCTGTTGAACACCAGAATTGGCAGGTCTGCAACTGGCGCCCTTTGCTTTTCACAGATTAGAGCGGGTTCATCCTGAGCACATGTGACAGACGTGAAAGGGTCTGGAGAAGCCATGGAGAACGTTATGCTGCCTGTAATCGCTCAGCATGACCAGTATGGTGGTGGGTCAGTGATGGTCTGGGGAGGCATATCCATGGAAGGATGCACAGACCTCTACAGGCTACCAGGGGTCTCCAAACTATGGCCCTCTAGTTGTTCAGGAACTACAATTCCCATCATGCCAGGTCATGGCTTTTAATGTCAGAGTTTTACAATGCCGTATGGGATGTGTAGTTCCACAACAGCTGGAGGGCCGTAGTTTGGAGATTCCTGGACTAGACAATGGCCCCCTTACTGCCATTAGGTATTGAGATTAAATCCTTGGACCCATTGTCAGACCCTACGCTGGTGCAGTGGGTCCTGGGTTCCTCCTGGTGCGCAACAATGCCCAGCCTCATGTGGCAAGCGTACAATGCCAATTCCTGGAGGATGAAGGAATGGATATCGTAAAATGGCCCTCACGCTCGCCTGACCTAAATCCAATAAAACACCTCTGGGACATTATGTTTTGGTCCATCCAACGCGGCTGTTCAGGAGCTCAGTGATGCCCTGGTCCAGATCTGGGAGGAAATACCCCAGGACACCATCCGTTGTCTCATTAGGAGCATGCCACAACATTGTCAAGCATGCGTACAAGCATGTGGGGGCCATACAAACTACTGATTATAATTTTGAGTTGCTGCAATGAAATTTCAGCAAAATGGACTAGCATGCTGCATCATTTTTTCACTTCAATTTTCGGGGGTGTCTTTGAATTCAGCCCTCTGTAGGTTGATCATTTTTTATTAAACGATATGGCATCCTTTTGTTCCTAACACATTACTCAGTCCATATCAGTGTAGATATCCAGCGTGATATTTTTCCCCATTGAGATCTGATGTGTTTTCAAAGTGTTACTTTAATTTTTTTGAGCAGTGTATATTTATAGTGGGAGTTGCCTTCTGTCTGGAGGTTGCTATACTGAATATGTTTTTCATGCTTTTAGGGGACGGAAACCCCACAAACTCTTTTAATCGATTTGTAATAAAGATATTTATTTATTAAAAGACCTTTAAGAATAGAAATATATTGGTAAATTATTCTGATAGAAGGATTCAACACCTTTAATATCCCCTCTTCTTGTATTTGCTTTATTAATTTGGGATGTGGTGTTGATAAATACAACTGCATTCACGTATATTTAAATACACAACTCGAGTTTTATGTTATAAAACAAAAGTTTATTTTGCAATACTTTTATCAGAATGAATTGCATATCTTTGGTAAAAATAAACTTTATAAACATTTCCATTAACAGAGGTTAGCATACAAAAACTAAACATCTGTAAACTATGTAAAGGGCAACAAAAACTTAACTTAGAGGAAAAAAAAAAAAAAAAAAAAGGGGGGGGCAGTGATGGGGTCAAACCATTGGTTTTATCTACTGGCAGTTTTTATCTATACAAAGCTATACACTTTTCTGACTAACCAAAAAAAAAAAAAAAAAAAAGTGTAGGATTCTTTTTTAATTCTTAAACAAAATGCTTCACATTGATCAGAAAAGTATTTTCGTTACATTTTAAAATAAATAGTAGATACAACAACTTGGCAATCACAAATGTTTTTCTTAATATCACTAAAGGATGGCAATATAATACTTGTAATATGTAAGCACTTATTTCAATCAAAATAAAAAGTAATAAAACAGAAATAATGGCACTGGCAGTTATTGGTAAAGGAACGGTTTCAGCTTTCTTGCATAAGCATTTCACAAGAAATAGCCAAACACAATTCTTTAAATATGATAAGTGTATTTGCAATCTGCTCAGAACACGCTGGGAGCAATTCTGCAACATGTCGGGTACACGTGTTCTGGTGCCTTCTCTGCACCTCATTTGTGATCCGATCGCTGCAGGATGAAAGAATGGCGGCTGATGTTGCTCATAGGGCCGGGGCAGTGTATAGTAGGCCTAGTTCAAAGTGGAACTCAAGGTAAAAAATAATATAAATGTTATAATATAAATGTTATAATATAATATATATATATATATATATATATATATATATATATATATATATATATATATATATATATATATATATATATATATATATATATATATATTATACAACCGACAGCGGTGATCCTCTAGCACTGGCTAGAACTCCAGCAATAGTGCAGTGGAACAGGGAACAGGTCTCTAACCCCCCCCCCCCCCCCTTCATTCATAAAAGGTCTAGTATTTTCTTGTTCTAATACAGGACTTTCTGTGAATGGACAAAGGGGAGATCCTACAGTTTACCTGTCCCTCCTCTCCCTTTGTCCATTCACAGAATGCCTTGTATACTGTAAATAGAATACAAGATGTTTTATGGGAATAGGAAAGTAGAAAGTGGGAGAGTGAGGAACATGTTCCTTCACTTCGCCAGAACTCTAATACTCAACATCAGGGTATCACATTTGTCAGCTGCATCTGGGATAAATAAAACTAGCATTTCAGCTTACCCAGCAGAGGTCCAGACTTTCTTTCCCTGTATAAGGGACCAGCAAGCACCATCCTGCTCAACAAAAATTAAATCGGATGAGCTGGGTGGAAAATTATCAGCTGACCAGTGACTATTAGATGCAGTCATCGTTTGGCAGTGGCCACTGTATTCAGGCAGATGTGGCTTGCTGAATACAATAGCTGGCAGTGGAGATTCCTCAGGGTGTGGATGGGGGAAACAACAGATTTTCCTCTATTCAGCCCAAAGTAAGAAATTTGACCTGTGTATGGCCAAGCTATATTAAAGCAGAGCTCCGCCCAAAAGGGGGAAGCTCCACTTGTCTGCCTCCATCCCCGGTCTGCTGCCACATTTGGCACCTTGGGGGGGGGGGCCTGGTGTTGACAGGTGGCCGCTCCCACTTCCGGCTCAGGTTGCGGCAAAGCGAGCCGGAAATTTGCCCCCCACCCCTCTTCTCCCCGCAGCCGGACCATTCACAGAGAGCAGTAAGATTTACGGATGCACAGAAGGAAACCGGCGCCAGCACCCGAGAGAAAATTCAGTTAAGTGCCTGAATAGTAAAAGTCAGCAGCTACAGTGTTTGTAGCTGCGGCCTTTTAATTAAAGGAGGGGAGGGGGGCAGAACTCTGCTATAAGTGGACAGTTTGACATTCGAGGAATAACGGTTAAAAGCTACAAACTTTATATGGGTCAATTTTCAGGTAACCAGAATCCTGGCCTGTGTACGGTGTAGTCAGTTTGCTCCAATAATTATCTACTGGGGATCACTGGGATTGAGTGGGGTGGAATATCTGGGTTTTATTATAAACGCATTTGGGTATGCATGCAATGATGATGCAGCCATCTTTCATAGGATCAAAAAATTCACAATAGGCGTCTCACCCAAAGCAATACGAAAAATCTAACAGTCTTCCATTGAACCCTATGAGCAGCACCTGCTACAAACTGTTCACCTTGCAGTGAATGAAGCTCAGTATAATTCAAACATGTGCACAGAAAGCCCTGTTTACAAAGACCCATAAATATCCCTGCAGATTAATTTCCCTCTTTTTTTTTTTGTCTTTTTTTTTTATATATATATATCTATCAGTATGTCCAAAGCAACTTATAATTAACAAATAAATGAGGGTTAACGATATTGGATCACTGAACATGAGCCCCTTACAAGCCATTAAGATTTCCCCCAAGTCACGATAGTTACACTATATACACGAGCATAAAAATTTGGAAAAGAGAAAATAAAATTAAAAAAAAAAAATCACACATGTTGGAAGGCAAATAGGTGTAATTTGCACCTAGTGAAGGATCTATATCCTGAACTTCATAAGGAATTTTTAATTATTAAGTGGCCTAACTGTACTCCAAGATCAGTAGCTCTAACATTCTATTTCACATTTATTACAACCAATTGAAGATCTCCTTTCCTCACTAGAAGAGGAATAATAAGGATGAGGGCAGGACAGATTTGTTACTCATCCTCGTGGACAAGACATTACTACTGCATAGAGAACACCAAGCTCTATGCAAATCTTCAATTTTGAAGCAAAAACATAGAAGGATCAAAAAATGCTATCAATCGCTGGTTACTCAAGCAAGGGTATTCAATAAGGTTGGGCAAAAAGCCACTTCTAATAAGCCCAGACTTCAATAAAATCTGGATAGCAGTTTTTTTTTTTGTTTTAATTATTGCTCCCTTACTGAGTAAGCTCCTACAGTTTAGCTGCACTTCCTTCATAATGGGATTGATTGTACTTGGCCATCCAGCACCTGCAAACATTTTTCCAAGAAGTCCAGTTACCAGCAATGTGGCCTGGAACCTCCTGGCCCCATTCTTACATCCCGATTAGCTGCGAGCTAGACATTCCCAGCCACTAGAATCAGAGAATCCACCAAAAGTATCAACACTGACCATTAGTGGTGGCCATAAGCAGCTTGCTCACTGCAAAAGCAGGATATAAACAAGGAGCCAGGAGGCTTCAGGCCATGCTTCTTGAACTTGGATTTATCTTCAGAAATGGTAACCCATCAAGTTGGCATTTTTTGGGGCCTATAGGGACAAGCACAAGTCCACAACTTGTGGCAAAAGTGTAGTTCTAGCTAAAGTGACAGCAGTGTATTTATATGGAAATACTCAGCAAAAAGAGCCCAATTGCTTGTTAGACACATTAACAAGCGGTGGTTTTCACTACATTACAATCGTTTGATCACAAGAATGATTGAATTTATCAGTGCAACCTACTATCACAACAGTTAGCCATCAAAACTATTAGTGAATGATAGCATAATGCAAGTGTCACAAACCGCAAATTTTCAACCATTTTTCAAGAGTGTAAAGTTTTCACTCATTTACGGTTAGTTGGTTTTTTGGCGGTAGGTCGCTTTGACGCTTCTTCCATTCTTTGTGCATGAAGGTTGGTAAAAATTGCCTGAAAACTGATGTGTGTGCCCCACACATACAAACCACGTCCACAAATGTTTCCTCCTAAGCAATAAAGTAATACAAATAAGGCAGAGAATTGCCTTTGAGTGACACCCCATTTTCAGTCAATTTGTGAAAACTGGGGAACAACTGTGGGTAAAGGTTTCCAAACCACTATAAAATGGCCTTGTGTATGGCCAGTACAAAGCTTCTCCAGATGCTGTTGTCATTTAGAAGGCCAACACCAATGCTTAGAGCGGAACTAAACCCTCCAATCTTTTTCAGCTAAGGAAGCTACTTCTGTTAAATCTTCAACTGCCATTATGCTGTACATGTGATCAGTTATGACACCAGCCATTTAATGGTTGTGACAGTTTGGTTGAGAACACAAGCAAATGTGACAGTTAGCAATCCCATGCCGGGAATAGAACTGTTAGATTGATGGGTTTAGTACCACTTTAAAGTGGAAGTAAACCCCCCTATCGTTTTCAGCCAAAGAAGCTGCCATCTTGGCCTGTTTGATCCTCAACTGCCATTATGCTGCACATGTGATCAGTTATGACACCAGCCATTGGATGGTTTGACAGTTTGGTTGAGAGCACTAACAATAAGACAGTTGCATTGCTGTGTAACTTTTTTAAACTGTTAAAATCGATGGGTTTAGTTCCGCTTTAAGCACAGTAAAGCCCCATACACACGGGTCAAATATCACACATTTGGCCTGTGTCTGGATTCTGTCTAAAGGGGCATGACCCAAAAAGGTCTGCTCATTGGCAGCCGATCAGGTTCTGGCAGTGGGGCCACCCCCCGTCAGAACACAATAGCTCAGCGGGGAGATTGCTATACCAACATCAGATAGTTAGTACCGCAGCTCCTCCCAAGCTCTTTAGTTTTTTTCTTTTCGTTCAGCCCGCTGGGTTGAATAGAGAAAAAAAACTGCTATTGTGTATCAGGCGTAATCTAATACAACCATTGCTTGAGCAATTCTCTCATTGTTCGATCTGTACTTTGAGTGAGCTTAGAATGCCCGCTTCGATCCCCTCAGTGACATCCAACTTAACCGGGGGCACAACTTTACCCCAAAATCCCTATTGCTTAAATGCACATTAAACAAATTGATTGGCCGTTTCAAAAATTAACAATATTTTTTACCTAATTTTACCTGCCCTGAAACATCTTTATTTTTTTTTGCAGACATGGTAGTTCAAGAAAAAATAAAAAATTCTAAGTATTTACAGAACATGGCCAGTGGATATGGGTCAGGTTATATTCAGAGACTACAACCTTTCTTAATATTTACATGTTGATGGAAGCACCTAAAAGAGCACAATTAGAAATTGCAGCCAACATTGTGAAGCATCTCCCTATAAATGAATGTGCATTTCGTATGCTGGGTGAGCTCGGGTACAACCTACTTTAAAACATGTCACACAAACCGGGTTTATAACAGATGCCAACAGCCAACAAAGCCTTCAACTTACATAAACAAGAAAAATGCCAAGTTATACATAGTAGATGTCTTGAACCTGAAGAGACCTAAAAGATGCTGCAATCGGCTTAATTTATAAACCAACCAGACAGCTTCCAGCAGCAGAATGCATTTCAGCAATTCCAAATTGGATGCTGTGGGCTGTCGCCATAGCTGCTCCTTTCGGCATCAATACAGAGACATGAACTCTTGAAGCTGTCCCAAAAAGGGGAAAAGGACTAGTCAAAAGTATTGCCTATAGGCCCCCTGCAGCTGATCTTTTCCCCATTACTAAAGGCTCATGCACACTGCAGCTCAAAAACATAAAAAGCTGCTTTTACAGGCATTTGAGCTTTTATTTCAGCTTGAAGAAGCTCATACTTTTTTGGGCTCTTTTGCACTTTTTTTTGTTTTTGAGCTTCTTTGGAGCATAAGCTTTTTTTTTTTTTTCCACAAACCCTCCCCTCAGCTCTTTTCCCCATTTTTTTTGTGCGTTTGAGCTTCTTTTTCGCACATTTTTTGGGCACTTAGGCAACTTTTCTGCTCGAAAGCTCCCCTTAAAGATCTTACTCTGCTTGTAAGAGCATATGCCTGCAAACCCCTGAAAAAGCCATAGGGTGCTTGGACACATTGGCTAACAGAGGAGAATTTCCAGGCAGAAAAAAAAAAAACAAGCGCTCAAAAAAAAAGTTGAAAAGCCTGTAGAAGCAGCTTCTTTGAGCTGCAGTGTGCATGAGCCCTTACCATGCCTTTACTCTGCACTGTGCTTCTGTGTGGGGACTGGCCATCTAGATAAGAGGCAGAGCTTTGCTTCCTCATGACAAGACCGGTGATCTAATGACTGATGGAGTAAGAATTAAGAAGCAGCAGAAGAGGTTCACAAAGCAAAGAACTATAGAAGGAATGAGGCAGAAGCAGAGAGATGCATACAGTTCAATTTCCTCTCCAGCAATCACCTCAGTATTGATATCACAAAATCTCACTCCAAATCTTGTGCAGCAGGGTCCCACATCGCACACTGCGGATATACAGCTACGAGGATGTAGTCACAGGTCATTCAATAAAAGCAGTACTATGATGACGTGCAATAACCCAGAATATCCGGATTCAAGTCCGTAAAGGAGGTTTACTTGTCCGCTATGGGTCTCTGCATGGCATGCATAGTTTTTTTTTATTGTGGTCTGAAGCATCACCAGGCTGCCTTATGTCTGTGTGGACAGGCTTTGGTTATGTCAGAACTGCTTCTCTCCCCAGCAAGTGTATGCAAAAGCAGGTCAAAAGGAAGTCAATCGCATGTCAAATCTACCACCAATGAATTTTGAATGATCTCGGAAGAGTCTCAAAGGCAGTGGTTCTCAACTCCGGTCCTCAGGGCCCACCAACAGGCCCGGTTTGCAAGATAACTGAAATACATCACAGGTGATATAATTTGCCGCTCAGTGATTGCAGTATTCTAGTCTGCATCTCCCCAAGGTAATACTTAAAATCTGGTCTGTTGGTGGGTCCTGAGGACTGGAGTTGAGAACCACTGCTCAAAGGGATGTCGAAAACAAGCAACATTTGCCCATCAACACGAGCCCAAAGCACTTTGACGCTAAGAGACTTGTACTATTCTATAAACTTGGAAGTGCCATTTGAATGGTCTCTTGCAAAAACGACTATTTGAAAGCAGTAACCTTAGTACATTAAGGATATTGAGGATTTATAATGCTTGACTATGGGATGGGGATAGGTTCCCAGTGCTGGGTAAGCTGTAAGCCCAGATTCACCTTTTCCCAACCAATCCTCTCCTTGCACCTTGTAAAAATACACAGTATACATATACCCTAAATCCATCAGTTATCTAGCTGTCAAATGATATCAGGAGTCCTTTCTTCTCCTTTGGCATCAGTGCTCCTTACTCCTGCACAGAAAAACATTCAGGTTACGACATCTGAATGAAGTTCTCCTCTCAGTAGCCATGACAGCTTTAAGCAGTATTAAACCCAAAACCAAAAAATGTAATATATTCTAGCTTACATTAGATGTGGTGGCTTCATCAGTTTTGCTCTCTTTAGCCCCCCCACCCCCCCCATCTCTACCTGTTGATCTGGCCAGTAACACACCTCCTGTATTAGTGAGACAACTCTGGAGGAATGAGAACAAGAGGAACAGCAGCATTGTCAATCTGGGGGGGGGTGTTAAATTTATTAGCAGATTAAGATGCGCTAACAAATTGAAGCCAAACTCCAGCTCACACTTTATAATCCATTACAGAATTTCTCTTAGGGATAAAGGTTTTACTTGGATAAATAAAAAGCTGATCATTTTAATCATCCCTGACGGTGTTCAGTGGTTTGTCTCATCCATTGAAAATACATTCTGCTTGATTGTGCTGTAAAAACCGATTTGCTGGCTTGATTGACAGATGAAAATGTAAGAAAGAAAGCACTTTACAAGCACCTTAAAGTGGTTGTAAAGGCAGAAGATTTCTTATCTTAATGCATTGGCTTCCGCTGCTGTGTCAAAGTCAGTGAGCCATTGAGGCAAGAGAGGGGATGGGCCGTGGCTCTGTGTCTGAATGAACACACAGAGCTGTGGCTCGGGAGCCCCCATAGCAAGCTGCTTGCTGTGGGGGCACTCAACAGAAGGGAGGGGGCCAGGAGCACCAAAGAGGGACCTGAGAAGAGGAGGATCTGGGCTTTTCTGTGCAAAACTATTACACAGAGCAGGTAAGTATAACATGTTTGACTTTAGTATCATTTTAAAAAGGAAACAAATGCAGCCATCACATCCCAGAATTGGTAAGCTGGAATATAATAAATATTTGCTTTTGGGTTTAATACTGCTTTAAGTTCACAGGAAGCTCATTGTGTGTCCTTAAATCCAGAAGACGACTGGTGCTGGACCACAGAGCAAGGAGTCTGCAGGGGACAGTACCAGAGAAGAGGTGAAGATTGCATGCTGGACAGGCTTTCATTTAATAAAAAGGAGGAGTCGGGCTGTAAGGATCACCCATTGAAAACCTATAGCTCATTTGATGCTGGAAAAACACAAATCGCCCACCAGCTTCTTTTATGTTTTGGAGATTCTGGCAGCCTTTTAGCCGCAAGTGCTCCTCTCCATGGTAGACTTTCCATTACAGAAATGCAGGAGGGAGAAGTCTGACCCCACGATGAGAGGAGAGCTGCCTGAAGAGGAAACTGGATCATAGCAGTCACTGAATGAAAGAAGCTGATGGGTGATTCAGCCCAACACTGACCTACAGTGGAAACTCTTTTTCAGAAGGACGGACCTTGTAATGAAGCATATGTTTTCAAAATTATAATATGTGTAACTTACACAGAAACAATGATAAAGCGTGGCAGAAACAAATCAACAATCTCAGTGCATCCATTTCACAGAAGGCCATGAATATTTCTCTACCTCTACGTCACTCTGCAGAGTCATGTTAAATACAATCCTCTTCAATTAAAGCACTCCATTGAACAGGCCAACGTCCCCCAACTCCCACTAGAGACCCCACACTCATCCCCCTAAGACTTTGTATGTACAGAAGTTTAAATTCAACCAAATTTTACCAGGCATTCAAGAAAAATCCTATTAATAATATGTAACTCAATACCATCTACACCACTTCTTTACAAGGTAAAGGGACTGTGGGTAGTAGGAAGATCTGATATTTTATGGCCTTATGTGAGGGCCGTGTTTATCTGCACAGGTGGTCCTGTGCATCCCCTTGCAGGCAGCACCATTCCTGTCAATTGGGACACAGAAGCATCCATGTGGGTGTACAGTCCCAAATGTAGACAGTGTGCATTTGAAGAGGTTATGCACCTATATGGTTGTCAAACTGGGTTAAGCTGCTCATGACAGACAAGGCCATCCCAGCAGGATACCAAAAAAAACCAAAAAAAAAAAAAAAAAAAAAAAAACACAAGCGTACATGGAAGGAGCACCAGACCAAATGATAAGAGTTCAAAATTCATTTAATGGTATTGTGCTAAAAGACAGTTAATATGTTTCAGGGATCAAAGTCATTTAACCACCAAAACATGCTGGTTGTCTTTTAGCACAATACCAATAAATGAATTTGGACTCTTATCATTTGGTCTGGTGCTCCTTCCATCTACACATGCTTTTTTTTTCTGGTATCCTGCTGGGGTACCCACTGGGGGGTAGACTCATCTGTCATGAGCAGACTAACCTGAGTCAGTGGGCTTTTCAAATGTTTTTGCTCCCTACTACTTTGGATGAACTCATATTAAAGTCCGATGTTTTTTTTCCATTGAAATTGCAAGCAGCAGCTGTGGACCGTGCAAATGCTTCACCATGGATACAGATATTGGTACAACCCCAATGAACATCTGTGCATACCCATGGGGGTAAACATGGTCCTCACGCTGGCATATTAATCCTGTGTGAACAAGGGCTATGACTCACCGAGAATGCAAGGTTCATCAAACAGTTCTGTGAAATGTCCAAAAAATGCTTACCAACCAGTGGAACGCTAAGGCTCGGTTCACACTACTGCAACCTCAAAGTTATGCAACTTATGGCACGACTTTGCCAGGCAACTTCCTAGCGATTTGAGTACAACTTTGAAGCGAGGGAGGGGCTACACCACAGGGAATGCCTGTATTGTCGGATCCAAATCACATCAATATAGATGACGATCCGACTTGAAGGCGACTCCTATTAAAGTCTATAGGCACAAGTGGGATAAAAAAGTCGCCTTGAATAATACAGGAACCTTTTCTGAAGTCGGAGTGATTTCAGTAGTGCCAATTAAGACAGCTCTCATTGACTAACATGGGATTTCAGATGTCATGCAACTTGGGGTCTCACAAGTCGGATCTCAAGTCTCGGCAGTGTGAACCGAGCCTAATTGGGGGCATTTATTGGCCGTTACAAGTGTATCTGGCGACTATGTGCTAAAAGCTAAGTAGCATTTTTAAACAGCCCATCCAGGGGCTACTCGTACTTCCATGAGTTCTTAGCTCATGGTGATCTGGGGAATTTGCTATCAACACATCTGAGAATCAGAGACCTTCATCTGACACACTCTAATACCTGAACACTCTGGGGGGAGGCGGGGGGGGTCACCCAGGGCCAATTTTACACCACCAAGACTTTCATTCCCCGATGCATTAGCATCTCATACACCTCAAGCTGCAACTTTCAAAAAACCACCCAACCTGATGAATTAGTTGATATCTAATGAATCTAAACAAATGTTGAAATATACGTTAATCATTTAACCCATATATACAGACCTTAACTCATGCTGAGTATTAGTTTGTCTTCCAAAACAGGCATTACAAATACCCATTACACACACACACTCGCTAACTTAGAGCAAAGCCTTTTGACAGCACACTGACATGTCATATTATGGTTAATGCGCAAAGCAACGTTTAACCAGTGTCTAACTAGCATGCACTTATTTTGTTACTATATTTTACAAATGGAGTGTGGTTAGAGTCATGGAAGGAGATGCATCTTTGCCACACACATATACAAGATCAGAGCTGTGAGAATGACAAGTAAAAAATTTGCAAGCAGTGAAGCATGTTGGATGGACATAGTAAAGAGGTGGGGAAACTCTTGGAAACTTTAGGAGCTTGCTACTCCAAATTAGGAAGTCAACATGCTTGGTAACCGGGTGCCTTCAATGAGAACAGGAAAGATAGGACACCAGTTTTTTGGGCCCACATGGCGACCTACCTCTTAGAATTCGTCCAGCCGTTTTAGAAATATGCATACAGGTGAAAATTTCTCAGTCAAATCGCAGTCTGGTGTTTAAGTTATCAAAGATCATATCATTCAGTTCATATGAAATACAGAAGGAGGGGAGGAATTCTTTACAATTATTCTACTTGTGTGCACTCAGCACCTTTGCTACTAATTCACGTATAAATAATTGGCAAAAGTATCCCTAATACTGCAGTGTTTTATCACTTTGCCGCGTAATGTCCAAAAGAAAAAAAAAAAACAAACAAAAAAAAAAAACACATATCAATATTACGTCAGCAGCTCATAGTGAGGGTTGCGTCACGATTTTGAGGAATCCATGGAGTCGGGTACATTTTAATATGAGGAAATAGCTTATTTTTAGGAAGTTTGCACGTCATGCACTCCTGCTATGTAATAAAAAATAAAAAAAGTAAATTATTCTAAGGCAGTAATTATGGGAGAACAAACAAGTCAAGCTAGCTGAGAACAAGCAAAACAAATACAAAATAAGCTTAAATTTTTTATGGCTTTGATCTCCTAGAGGGGAAAAAATAAAAAATAAAAAGAACTGGCTGAAAAATATTGCCACGCTTTGAGTTGATGGAGGGGGAAAAAAAAAAAAGAAGTACAACTGATTGAAGCAAAAACTTTGCAGGCAGACTCACTATTTTCTATGCTTCTGGGACTGGGCTTTCGCAGTTTTTAAAAGAGAATCTAGACACGTGCGGATTCCGGCTAAATGGAGGAGCGATCCTGCGGCCTCTTTAAGCTCGTCGTCGATATCTTGGCAGGCTTCATTTCGCAGTTTTTTGCCATGCTGTTCTTTGCTAGAATTTATACAGGGCTGTGCGGCATAGCCGCTGTCGCCAAGTGCATCTTCCTCGTAGTCCATATCTGTGTCGTCCTCGCTGTGAAATCCTTCGCTGCCGTCGCTTCCTGCCCGGCTGCTCTTTGGGATGAACTCGTACACCTCGTCGACAGAAGACAGGGAAGACACGCTGGAGCGCGATTCACAACGCTGAGAGTCTGTGCCGCTGGCACTGTAGTTGTGATCCTCTTTAGGATCGATGTTGACGACTGTAGAATCGCTCTCTTGAAGAGACAGAGACGCACAGTGTTTGAACGCGCTGCTGTAATTGCGTTTCTTAGGCAGCACCGCCTTATGAAGCTGAAGCTGAGGCTTCTGGCCTACATGAAAATACAAAGCACAAGACATACGGTACTATAACAAAAAGTTTAGGAAATATTATACCACATATCTTTGCAAACTCCAGTACAGATGCCACTATTATTCACTAGGAAATCTGCAATGCTATGTAAATTTAAAAACACAAAGCGCACGTCACATTTTGTTATTTTTCTGCACTCACTTCATATTTAACATACACAAGTGGGGCAAAGCAATATTTTAGGTTCAATGACCTGAAATCGGTAATCGGCAGCCGCCTTTTATGGTTACATGTCCAAATTGATTGCATTGTTCCTTTTGCAGCGTATTACTGAAGCCAAAATGATATCTCCAGATACAGTGGAAAAGTTAAAACCTTTTATTTGCCATCTCTGTCCCCATCAGGGAGATTTAATCCTCACTTCCTGTGCAGTCAGTGTAACAAGAACTGAACAGGATCTCTATGGGCATTTATAGAAATTGCCATACTGTTCTCTATTGCCAGTGAAGAAATGGCACTTTGGGTTGAAACCAAATTCCAGCCCAAAAAGCACCACCTATCCAGGAAGTGAAGTCTCCCCAGTGTGACCAGAGACAGCAATAATAACCCAGGGACAGGCAACCTTGGCATTAGAGCTGTGCTGAAACTACAAAGAGTCATGCCTGTGGCTACTAGCCTTGAAATACAACTTGTAATTCCACCACAGCTGGACGAGTGCAATGTCTGTGGCCCTGAAAATGTAATTTGTGACAAAACACGTAGGGTGGAGCCAATGTTCGTGAAGTCACCACACAAGAAATTAGGATCAGCTTTTATGCACATCGGTGATGTATTTTATATTTATGTTAGTTTGACTGATTTAATAGAGCATCCTTGAATGGGGTCACCGTGTGGTGTATTTAGCTCATCTTCCCATGCGCGTTTCTGTGAATTGGAGGTGACATCTATATTTAAGGGAAGCGGCGATAGCTTTTAAAGGCATATCTGTGTTTTATCTGATTATATCAAGTGTTGCATGACTTCTGTGAATAGAGGATCTAATCTCTGCAGTAAGCCTTTAGGTGTGGTACTGGGTGCTCACACACACACACATACATACACTCTTGCACAAGTTGGATGCATTTATATGTGCAGTGTGAACTTTAACTCATACAGGGTTTTTTACTAAAACTGAAGCGTGTAAAATCTAGTGCAACTCTGCAAGGAAACCAATCAGCTTCCAGGTTTCATCATCAAAGCTTAATTGAGCAAGCTGAAGTTAGAAGCTGATGATGGGCAACCATGCTCAGCTTGACCAGACTCTGAGAGAACAAATTTTAGTAAATCTCCCCCATAATGTGGGCTTTGTAGATACAATAGACATTCATATTCAATGGCATGCTGGAAGCTTTTGTTAACTTTCACCCATTAGCTCAGTATCATACTGTATTTTGGAGCGTTGAGGTTGAATTCCCCCACACCCTATCTACACACACAAAAAAAAAAAAAAAAAAAAAAAAAAGGGAAGAAAAAGTGCCTCATACAAGGTGCTTAATCCTGTGGTGCAGCTGGGTGCCAAAGCCACATATCAATGACATATTGAAAGTCCAGTGAACTTTATTAAGCGTGCAGAAAGAACACACAGAACACGCCACAGACTTTGCATCAAAGGTCACAACACTGTGCCAACAAGTTTCACCAATTCCAGGGCATGATTGTAGAGATTAAGCCCTGGAATGGAAACACGTTAGCGGGAGCTCAGGGTGTGCTGTATCTCTGTATCTGCATGCTCATTGGACTTTCAATGCATCGGTGTGCGGCACATGTTTTTTTTTTTGGCTTGAAACACATTTCCTGTATACCCGCTTTAATCTGTAGGCAGATTCCAGACCCCTCCTGAAAATTAGTAAACTGCCTCTCATTCATACCAGGCAACAATTTGGGAACCTCAGACCTGAACATGCATGCAGCTAAAAAGTCTGGACAACACTGTCTGCATATTTGTTACAGGATAGTAACAAAGAAGGCCAAATAAAGCCACATACATGGAGTCAATTATCAATGTTGTTGGGGCCTTTTTGACTAATGCCCCGTACACACAGTCAGATTTTCTGACAGGAAATGTTGGCCTGTTGTCGGAAAGTCCGACCGTGTGTATGCTCCATCGAACATTTGCGGTCGGACTTTCCGCCAACAAATGTTTGAGGACACGTTCTCAAATTTTCAGCCAACTTAACTTTGTTGTTGGAAAGTCCGATCGTGTGTACACAAGTCCGTCGCACAAAAGTTCACGCATGCTCGGAATCAAGCAGAAGGAGCCGCACTGGCTATTGAACTTAATTTTTCTCGGCTCGTCGTACGTCTTGTTTGTCACCGCGTTCTCACATTCTTAATTGTTGGCCAACATTTCTGTGCCCCTGTGTATGCAAGACAAGTTTGAGCCAACATCCTTTGGACAAAAAAATCCACGGTTTTGTTGGCGGACCGTGTGTAGGCTCCATCGAACATTTGCTGTCAGACTTTCCGCCAACAAATGTTTGAGAGCACGTTCTCAAATTTTCTGCCAACTTAACTTTGTTGGCGGAAAGTCCGATCATGTGTATGGGGCATTAGAATTATGCTGTTCTGCACAACAGCAGACTGTAGGTTTCTAGAATAAGACCTGGTTGCCATGTTTAAGAAAAACTATTCTTTCGTTAGATTTATCAATGCCCACTATACAAATATGAAAGTATGGTCTTATCTGTATTCAGGAACTGTTCAGTGCATAAACAGATAAAAAGAAAAAGAAAGAACAGGGAGGTGACAACACTTACCTTCTACTCCCGCTATCTTGACAGTCTCTCCGATAGTGCAGCAAACACCTATATAAGAAAAAATAAATAAAATACCATAAAGACACATTGACCTAAATTAACAACCTATCATAATGTGGCTATCAGCCTGTAATTAGTGAAAATAATATTTGAAGTATGCTACATTAAAAGTGTTACTAAACCCAGGACCCTGCATTCACTATATCTGGTCTTCCACAGTACACAGAACGTGGAAATGCAATTATTTTAGTAAATATAAACCGCTAAATATCTTTTCTCATCAGCAGTATATAGCAGTCTTATGCCTTCTATCAGAATCTAGTTAAAGCTTGTAGGAGGAGTTTTCATTCTGCTCCGACTGTCCTATGAGGCTGCAGGAACCCTGACCCTCTGTCTGGACAGTGCCGATTGACCCCCAAGAACAAAAAAAAAAAAAAAAAAAAAAAAAAAAAAAAAAAAAAAAAAAACCAAAAAAAAAAAACTCTAGCAATACACACCAAAACTGAGCATGTGCAGCGTTCCCCCAAGGCTCTGTTCTATTAAGAAATGGCTTGGGCACAGTGGAAGAAGGGGAGGATCAGGGAAGACGGGATCAAAAAGCCTTTTTTACACAATGCGCAGGATTTACCCCCTAGGTTCCACAGAGAGTATGACAAGCATGCTCTTTTAAATGCCTTTCTACTGGCAGGAGAAAAGCAGCTACGAAAATGCTCCTAAGCTGCATTTTTATTAAGCGTGTTCACGTTTAGATGCATCAAGAGCTGTGCGTTTATTCATTTTATTGACCAGAATATTAAATTTAGTCTGGCCATTGAAATGAAAAATGGCTCAAGTGCTAAAAGCGCCTAGCATTAAAATGCGTTTAGCCATGTTTAAGTGCATCAGGCATTTTTTACGTTTTAAAAGCTCTTCTCCTGAGTGCACAACAGATGCTTTTTATTTTTCCTGTCTTAAAACTCCTGTAAATGCCTATATGTGTATGAACACATACTGTAGGTTTAACATGGAGGGGCTTTTACAGGCAAAGAAAAAAATAAATAAATAAATAAAAAAAAGCTCAAACGCTTGTAGAAGCATTATTTTTTTTTTGAGCTGTAGTGTGCACGAGGAGTAACGAAAAAGAGGCTTCCATTTAAAATAGACCCTACAGAGCAATCTTCAGGATCGACAAGACTATCGAATTTAACATTGATAGGCAGATAAAAATGAAAAGAGAATGCAGCTCTGTATGCCTCATTACAGGGCTTGGCAAACCTCAGGCGCCAGGTCGCCATGGCGATCAGAAATTTAGTCCTGGTGTCTGTGCCCATCAGTGAGGCCAATCTGTGCAGCCTATCAGTGTCCAAAGTGTGGCATTTTAGTGTCTCCTCATCAATGCCCATCACTGCAGTCTATCAGCACACATCAGTGAAGGAAAATGACTTATTTACAAAATTTTCTAATGAGAAAAAAAATAAAAACACACACACACACACACACACACACACACACACACACACACACACACACACACACACACACACCCCCTTTAGTTTTTTCAAAATGTTCGGGTTTTTTCTTTTAGCAAAAAATAGAAAAAAAAACAAAACAAAACACACCAGTGATGAATAAATATCACCAAAAGAAAGGTCCATTTGTGTGAAAAAAAAAAAAAAGGTCATTTGGGTACAGCTTGGCCTGGGCAGGAAGGGGGTAAAAGTACCCAGTACTGAAGTGGTTAAAGTGTGAACAGGATGAGGCTCATTTTGAACACCTCAATCATGTGCTTTTATAATTCTTTTCCCTCACACAAGATTGGGTATTCAAAGTGAACACTACTTTACCTCATTCAATCAAATTTACTGAACTAGGTGAACAGCTTCTACTTCTTTAGTAAATCATCCCCACTGCCTATACATCACAATTTAAACAATTACTCAAACATAATAAACTGATGCTTAAAACTGCTCTGCTTTAAAGTGTTCCAGGAACTACGCCAGAATATCATTCATGACTGAAGAAAAATAAAAGCAATTCTTACAATCCAAAGCTTCATGCTTCATAGAGCTGTTTAACAACATCATTGCAGTGGCAGCGTCAATGTCAGAATCTGGAAGAAAAAGAGAAAATGGTTTTCCATGTTGTGCTGCATTAATTTCAACACCTTCAGGGTCATTTTCAACCAGCTTTATTGTAAAGGTTCTCCTTTTTTTTTTTTTTTAAACATATCATACTTGCCTCCACTGTGCAGTTCGTTTTGCACAGAGTGGCCGAACCTCGTCTTCTGGGTTCCCTCGGCGGCTCCTCCCCACATCAGATAACACCCTAGGAGAAGCGCTCTCCCGGGGGGTTACCTTGTGGGTGCGCTAACGAGTCCAGCATTCGGCATCCATAGTCACGAATTCCGGACTCAGCCCCGCCCCCCCAACGCCCTCGTCATTGGATTTGATTGACAGAACCGGGCACCAATCGCTGCGCTGATATCAATCTATTCAATCAAGAGCCGAGAACCCTTAGCAGAGGAAGAGCGTGTCTCCGCCGGGTGAAATTCCATGGCTTAAGTAAGTAAAGGGGGGGGGGGGCGGCGTAGGAGGCCGGTCACTGCCAGGTGTTTTTTCACCTTAATGCATTGAACTCCAGGAATTCAGCTTCTTTGTAAAAAATTGGAGGCACGCTATGAGTCAAGTCCAAGGAGGTGCATGACATCTCTTGGGCTTATCTCTATCATTTACATCTGACAGTTTTATTGCATTCCTGGAAGACAGCTATCACTAATTTCTGGGAGCCTGACGCTGATGCTTCAGGTCTCAGCATCTTCAACATTAGAGTCAGTGTAGCTGCTATAACTGCCCCTCCTCCTGCCCAATCACAGAAGCCTTTGTATTAAGTCAACCCATTCACAAAATACAAAGGCTTCTCTGAATGGGCAGCAGAGGGAAGGGAAAGTCATAGCTGCTCTGTGTGCATCTCTCTGCTCTCTCAAAGCCCAGCGTGTCAGTGCAGAGCCAAAAACCTGTCCGATATAAATAATAGAGAGTTCATGAGATGCCATGCACCTCCATGGACTTAACTCATAGTGTGCCTGCAAAGTTTTACAAAAACAGTTGAATTCCTGGAAGTCGGCTTAAATGGGCAAATGCAGCAAACTTCTGACATTCATAATTTACTGCAGTTGAATTTGACATTCAGTTGATCTGAACTTTTTTGTAATATTCGATTCTTTATTTTATTTTAGATTTTTGCAAGATATCACTGCAAACTTAGAAAGTGGCAGAACAAGGCAATAGTCAACACAGACTATACAAGACATTCTGATCAATGTCCAGACAGGACACAATAATCCACATAAACAAAATCAGCAACCAACTCCAGTATTTCCAAGTTGCTTCCAGGGGATTGTAAACCGATCTCATCCTTATAAAACCCCGATATTTAGGCATTGGAGTTTGACCCAATATCATAAGCCGGCATCAGCCGCGAGGAAGTCACTTTTTTGGAGATGACGCATCTCTCAACATATGTTCAAGGCATACTATACTAGAGTTGTTGTGCTGTCTCCCTACCTTCCCCTTTCCTTGTTTTACTGAAGGGTTCCCCTATTCTTCCTTATGCAGAGTTATCTCATGTACTGCCCCATCAATCCAGTAAAACCAGGTTCTGTAGAACTCTTTCCCTTTACTAATCAATGAGGCTATTGCATCCTCCATTGTTTTAATGTCATTTACGTTACCAAGCCCAAATGACCTGCTTTTAACCCATTTCAAGCCGTTTTGGCATTCCAATTGACTTCTATAAAAGAGAGAACTGTTCTGAAGCAAACAAAAGTCCATCAACACCAGCCAAGTGTAAACCCGAACACTTTAGCCCACTATGGGAAAATGTGCAAGCAGATATTACTGTCAGTGAAAACCATGGGTCACAATGATTAGTAGATGAAGAAAAAAAGGCAGCTGACGTTATATTGGGGCAGCACAGTTGGTAAGTGGTTAGCACTTCCGCCTTGCAACACTGGAGTCATCGTTTCGAATCCAAACCATGGCACTACCTGTCTGGAGATTGCATGTTCTCCCTGCACCTGTGTGGGTTTCCTCTGGGTACCGCGGTTTCCTCCCACACTTCAAAGACATGCTGGTAGGTTTACTGGCTCCTGTCTAAATTGGCCCTAGTATGTGTATTTATGAATGTGAGTTAAGGACCTTAGACTGTAAGCTCCTTGAGGGCAGGGACTGATGTGGATGTCAATGATAAAAATAATAACAATAATAATATACAGCGGATAAAATTAGTTTTGAACACATCACCATTTTTCTAGGCAAATATATTTCTAATGGTGCTATTGACATGAAGTTTTCACCAAATGTCAGCAACAACTCATGCAATCCATACAAAGAAACCAAAACAAATAAGTTCAGAAATTAAGTTACAGTATGTGTAATAAAATGGAATGACACAGGGGGAAAAAGTATTGAACACATGAAGAAAGGGAGGTGCAAAAAGGCATGGAAAACCAAGACACCAGCTGAAATCTATCCGTAATTAGAAAGCAATCTGGCCCCTCACTTGTCAGTGCAAATTAATATCAACTGGTTCAGTCTCAACTGAAGGCCTATAAAAAGGTGTCCCATTCACAAGGTGTCACACAGGAAAACATCTGATGGGTAAAAGCAAAGAGCTCTCTCAAGACCTTCACAAACTTATTGTTGCAAAACATACTGATGGCTCTGGTTACAGAAACTAAACTTCTGAATGTTCCAGTGGGCACCGTTGAAGTGGAAAAAACATAATTTCACCATAAACCGGCCACGACCAGGTGCTTCTCACAAGATTTCTGACAAAGCAGTGAAAAGAATCACCAGAAGAGTTGTCCAAGAGCCAAGGACCACTTGTGGAGCGCTTCAGAAAGAACTGGAACTAGCAGGTACAATTGTTTCAAAGAAAATAATAAGTAATGCACTCAACAGCCATGGCCTGTACACACGCTCACCACGCAACACTCCATTGCTTAAGAAAAAGCATGATGAAGCTCGTTTAAAGTTTGCTGCACAACATTTAGACAAGCCTGTGAAATACTGGGAGAATATAGTCTGGTCAGATGAAAACAAAATTGAACTCTTTGGATACCATAATACACACCATGTTTGGAGGTTAAATGGCACATTACTCCAAAAACTCCCCCCATACCCACAGAGAAGTTTGGAGGTGGGGATATCATGGTGTGGGGCTATTTTTCAGCATATGGTACGGGCAAACTTCATATGATTGAAGAAAGGATGAATGGAAAAATGTACCAAGACATGATAAAATCTGTTGCCATCTACCAGGATGAAGAGGACTTCACTCGGTATATGTAAGGGCTTACAACCACTTTAACTCGACTACGTAGCCTCCTATCTTGTCATGGGGATGGGGTTCACCATGTAGTACTAAAGCTTCCCATTTTTCACCAACAAAATACTATGACTTTAGAATTTAGTACAGTATTATAAAATTTACTGTCACATAATATAAACTCAATTTTTGGGGCCAACACAAGCATTCTTAAGATTACTGTGCACTGCTTTCCCAAATTTCCTGTTGGAGAACGTGCACTAACAGTATAATTCCCGTGTAATGGTTTACATTCTTCAGGATTACACGTCCCATCATGTCTAGCACCTGCACACATGCCTGACCATCATTTGGCATCCGAGGACCCAGCCTGCACTGACCAGCATGTGTAAATTGTGGAGACAAGTCAATGAAGAGATCTGCCTCCGGTTATTCCTACAGGGGAGGACAAGGCCTGGAAAAGGGCTTTTTTTGCTCCATGGAGCTACCTGTGTGTGTTGGTGTAAGCAGCATATGCAGGTCGTTGTGTAGTCTGGTCCCAAGAGTACATACAAAGAGGTGGCTCTGTGGGATCTTGCAAGGGTAAGAGGAGCCACCCGACAAGCATCGTTATAGCCAGTGCTGAGAGAAGCAGCTCATTGTATAGCAGGCAGACAACTGGAAACTACCAAAGAGTGTAAAGCTGGCCATACATGGATTGAAATTCGGCCAGTTCATCACGGAACTGGCCAAGGATCGATCCATCTATTGGCAGGCCGATTATACCCAAGTGGATCCATCGATCCACTTGGGTACAACCAGCCTGTGGGATTTCTTTTCATGAGATTACCGCCAGTGGCTATAGAAGCTAGCTGTAAGCATTGTGTTCTGCCAGCCGGGAAGGCTCCCCCCCACCAGCAGAAAACAACAGTGCTGCCAGAGAGATTCCTCCGGCAACACTGACTGTGTTGATGTGAGAATCCAGAAATTTTCTTACCTTCCACCCGTGGTGAAAGGAAAGAAAATCTCTATGGGCTGGTTAAGTTGCCATTACAGCATCTGAACAATTTGTTCTTGAACGGTACAAGTATATTGTCAAACCTTCGGTTTGAAGAAGCCAATGCTGTACTTCAAAAACCACTGTACTGAAATAATGTGGCTTTTTCACGGCTGCTTGCTGTAATCTGGCTGGTTATCCTGTGTCCTTATTCTCGGTATCAGAACATTCTAGCCATCTGTATTCTCACGTTACCACGTACACAAGCTTATGTCTGAACTGTAAAAAGAACATTTTTCAGGACTCAGCTAAATTTACAGTTTCCATAGCAACTATACTGCAGACAAAACTTTGCATAAAATCAGGACAGTGTGGGGGCCAATCCTATTCAATGACAACACACCTACTTCAATGTATACCCACTGCTCTTCTCCTGAAGATACTATATCTAATATAATCATTTTGTAAAAGCTTTATAAATAGTGAAGCAAATAAAAAAAATATATATATATATATATATATATATATATGTTCCATAATGGGGACATGGTACACTACAGGTACCAGCAAGGTGTGCAGTGTAAGAACATTAAAAATGAATTCCAGGTATGTAAAATTGTACAGATTTACATTGATTCCAGCGTGGATGAATGCATACCTGTGGACTCTCCATAGAAGCTGGAAATCACTAATGGGCTACTCCAGTGGTCTCCACTAGCTTCATGGGTGCCATTCAGGGAACACTTTGCATTTTCTAAATAAATGCAAACATTTTTTGCTTGGACAAGGTGGAGAGATGGGGAGGGGACACCCTCCACCTCATTCAATCAGAGAACACTGCATTTATTGAGAAAAGTAAAGTTTTCTTTGAGTGGTGCCCATGCCAATGACCCATGGAGTTCAAAAAGCAGCAGTGCAGCCACTTGGCACAGGACCTGGAAGCTAGAAGCAATTGCTTTTGTAATGGTGCCAATTCAGCTTCCACAGCGAGCCAACAGTTATGGCACATACTTACATTGCTAGACCGCTGCAACTATGAAAAAATTGCCATACTTGCAATTAATATTAAAGCGTAAAGTGTATTTAAACTTATTACAAAAACGGTAAAATTACTGCAACTGAACAATTCTTTAGCTGTAGGCCACTATCACACAGGCGCCTCCGTTTGATGGAATCCGCTTGCTCAGCGGGAATCGCTCCGCTGATCCCCGCTGAGCAGACGCATGACAAGTCCATCTCCGCTCACTGTGCACAGAGGACATGACAGTTCCACTCCCCTCTATGGGGAAATCGGATGAAAATGGACCACCTGTCCGATATTTTTCCATTTTTTTTAACTAGTAATGGCGGTGATCAGCGACTTTTAGCTGGACTGCAATATTGCGGCGGACAGTCGAACACTGACACTTTTTTGGGGACCAGTGACACCAATACAGTGATCAGTGCTAAATATATGCATTGTCACTGTACTAATGAAACAGGGGCGATCAAAGGGTTAACTGTGTGCCTAGCTAGTGTGTGTAGGTTTGTGTACAGTGTTAGGCACTTTTACTAGGGGGAAACATGGATACTAGTCCCTGCTTTGCAGGAACACAGGATCCAAGTCTACCCTACTGACAGAACAGAGATCTGCCTTATTCACATAGGTAGATCACCATTCTGACTCTGTGCTGAATGAGCGGAGAGTGCTGGAGGGTACTGAGTCCGCAGTACCCACAGATCAGCTCCCGCTGTGTATAATCACAGCGGTAACGGGTCACCAGCAGCGCACATGACCCAGACCCGGAAGTGTTAGACCATGTACTAGGTATCCGGCGCAGTAGTACCATCTTGCTGCCATATAAGTTTTCTTTTTTTCTGCAAAAAGACAAAAAAAAAAAACAAAAAACAAAAACACACACTGTACCAATATCATTCAGCAGAAGAAAAAGGGCAACTACCATTCATTTCTTCTATGGGTCCCCTGTTTTCTGACAATAAGTCTTCAATGCATTTTCATGTAAAAATTTCTATTTTAGCATTTGTGCCCAGAAAGGCAATTCTGGTAGTTGAAGATTATCACCTTCCCAACATAATAACAGAAAAATATTCTAAGGCTTCATGTACACTGCTGCTGGTAAACGGACATTTATTAGCAGTTGGGTGTTTTTTTTCCAACTGCCCCTGAACTTTCCTCTAGGTTATCTTATCAGTACATGTACACAGGGTAGTTTCTAGGCAGTTTCTAGGCAGTTGAGTTTAGAAGCATGTTCAGATGTTCAGAGGCATTTGAAACGCCAAACGGCTGTAACAGTTTGTAAACTCGGTAACTCTCGTTTAGCGACGTTTCATTTACGGGTGTTGTTAATTCTCGACCATTTGAAAAAATAAATAAACATTCTAAAACACAAACGCGGCAAAACGGGACGTTTTTAAACATCGGTTACTCTCTGTTAAGTTTAATCGTTCAGGAGAGGTTGTAAAACGTCCTGTGGTGTACATTAAGTCCAAACAATGAAAGGAATCGTGCTGTTCTTGTAATCAGTGTAAATATCTGCATACCTTTCACGGCGTGTCCTTGAGTCTGTTTCAATGCAGAAGATAAACAAAGGGGAGGAGATGCACTAAAGAAGGAAAAATACAGGACAATTGTTTAGGTTTGGTACAGATCTTGAGACCTACAAAGAAAAGGAATAATCACAATAAAGATTTTTTGGATAACCTGGGCAGAGTTTAAGCCTCCAGATAACATAGCACACATTTCAACAGAAGATATAGAAGATGGCCTTGTTCACACCTTTTGTAGAGATGCGAGTTTTTCTGCACATATTTTACAAGGGCACACAGAAAACAATTGTTCTCTATGTGCTCTGTTCACACCGTATCATGTCCCAATTTTTTTCTGTGCAGGATTCTGCAAATGTATATGCAGGTTTTCAGCAGGGAGGGGGGGGGACAAAAAAACAAAAAAAAAAAAAACAAACACACGCCGTGACATCACATTGCGGTGTAAACAAAGCACATAGAGAACAATTGTTTTCTTTGCACCCTTGCAGAGAATTTGTGTTCCATATTCACGCGCAGAAAAATAGGATTTTTATTACAGCTTACCTGTAAAATCTTTTTCTTGGAGTACATCATGGGAAACAGAGCCATAGTAATTACTTAATGGGTTATGGGCCACCTTCAGGTGTTGACACTGGTATACCCAATCAATGAAGTTCACACCCTATATAACCACTCCTCCCAGGAGCACATCAGTTTTTGTAGCAAAGAAATATACTTAAGTCCCAAAAGAGGGAAGGGACCTCTGTGTCCCATGATGTACTCCAAGAAAAAGATTTTACAGGTAAGCTGTAATAAGCCTTAAGTAATTACTTAATGGGACATCCCATAGCAATGCTACTTGAGGGGAGGAAGAGACAACATGCAGGATACCCCCACTTGAGGGCTTATACTGCTGCCTGCAGAATACTGCGCCCAAAGGTGATATCCTCATACCTCCTTACATCCATCTGATAAAATGTTTGTGAATGTATGCACTGAAGACCAAGTTGCGGCCTTACAGATCTGAGCCATGGAGGCCTGGTGACACACTGCCCAAGAAGCACTAACCGCCCTGGTAGAGTGCACCTTAACTTGAAAAGTGGGAATCTTACCCCTTAATTATAAGCTTGAATTATAATTTGCAGAATCCACTTAGCGACAGTCTTCTTAGGACGCTCTGGCAGAATACATAAGATATCAGTCTTAAAGTGGACCTCCACCCACTTTTACAACTCTTCAGCATCCCTCACTAAACTGTGCACTTTAAACGAATTGGATATTTTTAAATTTTTTTTCTCAGCACCTACAGTATATCTGCTGTATTCATTTTTCATTTCCTCCTCCCTGGCCGTGGCCCATCGCATCATTTCCTGTTTGCAATGCCTTCTGGGAAGGGGCGGCAACTTCCTCTGACACTGCCGTTGCTATGGAAACCTGACCTGAAACCTATTACACTGCTTGTGCTTCACTGAGCATGTGCGAGATCTGCAAGGATGAGATCCAGGAAGAAATACAGTCTGGCTTCAGATGCCCACACTTAAGATGGCCACGGCCTGCTGTAAGTTTATAAAATAACAAACTAATGCTATAAACTAACAAAACGGACCTTAGTTTACAGACTAACTTTACTAGAATACATTTAGCTTGTGTATTATAGGGGTATTTTTATTTAAAAAGTATAATTTCGGCCGGAACACCACTTTAAGAATCTGAGCAGTTGTCTTTGAATAGATTCTCACTGCTCTCACCACATCAAGACAATGTAGTGACTTTTTTCCCCCGGAACATGGTTTTGGAAAAAACGATGGTAAGACAATATCTTGGTTCAGGTGAAAACCTTAAACCATTTTTGGCAAAAGCCTGGACCAGGGAGTAACACCACATTGTCCTCATGAATAATCAAATATGGCTCTTTACAAGAAAGAGCAGCCAATTCCGAAACCCTCCTTGCTGAGGATATAGCAACCAAAAATACCAGCTTCCTTGTCAAAAGGACTAAGGGAATTTGCTTTATCGGTTCAAATGGCTGTTTTTGTAACACTGACAAAACTAAACTCAAGTCCAAAGGGCTTAAAAGGTGATATAACTGGTGGACTAATCCGCATCACCCCTTGTATAAAACCCCGGACTAAGAATGCGGTTTTTGAAATAAAAATCGATAAGGCTGAGACTTGGCCCTTAATAGTACTCAAGGCCAACTTCATCTCTACGCCTAATTGTAAAAAGGCAAGAATTCTGCCTATGATATCTCCAAGGGTGTCAACCCTTGGACTCACACCAGGAAACATAAGCCTTCCAGACTCTATAATGTATGGTTCTGGAAGTTGGTTTCCTTGTATCAAAGTAGGGATAACTGACCCGGAAAGCCCACGTTTCCTCAGAATGTGGGTTTCAATAGCCAGGCTGTTAAATTTAGCGTTCATAAAGTAGGATGGAATAATCGGCCCCTGTGAGAGCAGGTCTGGCCTAAGTGGAGGGGATCATGGATCCTCCACTGCCATCTTTACGATTTCTGCATACCATGACCTTCTGGGCCATGCTGGTGCTGCCAGAATTACCGGTTTTCTTTCCAGCTTGATCCTACAAAGAAGTCGAGGCAGCAATTGAATAGGGGGAAATGCATAGATCAGTGAAAGCTGATCCCACGGTATCACCAACACATCTGTTCTGGATGCGAATGGATCCTTTGTAGTGGACACAAAGTTGACTAACTGGATGCTAGAAGATCTATGTCCAGAGTCCCCCATCTTGACAAACAGCCCGAAAATATGTCGGGGGGGGGGGGGGGGGGAGGGGGGGGGGGGAGAAACCATTCCCCTGGGAATAACTGCTGGCGACTTAAAGCGGGGTTCCACCCAAAAGTGGAACTTCCGCTCATCGGATTCCTCCCCCCCTCGTGTGCCACAGTTGACACCTTTCAGGGCGGAGGGGGGTGCAGATACCTACAGGTATCTGCACCCACTTCCGGTAATAGACTCCCGCGGGAGTCACTCCCCCACCAGGAACTCCCCGCTGTCTCCTGGGAAACACACAGGTCCCAGGAGATAGCGGGGACCATTGAGAACGCGCAGAGCGACTTACGCATGCACAGTAGGGAACCGGGAAGTGAAGCCACAATGCTTCACTTCCTGACTCCCTCACTGAGAATGGCGGCGGCGGCAGCACCCAAGGACCGAGGGACGGTTTGGTCTCAGGTGCCGACATCGCTTGACCCTGGGACAGGTGACTGTCCTTATTTTAAAAAAGTCAGCAGCTGCAGTATTTACAGCTGCTGACTTTAAAAAAAAAAATTTCCGCAGGACTCCCGCTTTAAGTAGTTTGCCTGCCAATGCTCTATTCCCGGAATGAAGACTGTCGATAGGCACGGAATATTTCTTTCTGCCAAAGTTAGAATATGGTTCACCTCTCTCTGCCCTGAGAGACTCTTGGTGCCCCCTTGGTGATTGATATAGGCCACAGTTGTGGCACTGACGGATTGGATCCTGTCAGGACAATCCCTTAACCTGGAAGTCCAGGTCTTTAGAGCCAGACGCACGGCCCGAATCTCTAGGATGTTGCTGCGCAAGGCTCTTACGGTTCTTGACCATTGTCCTTGGACAGCTGTCTACTTTAGTCGTTACTACTTTGCAGATAACAGGGCTGAAGGATTTTCCTTTCAGCAGATTCTGGTTAGCAACCACCAATTGGGGCTTTGGGACACCCTTGGGGACAGCCGCATTAGCAAGTCCAAAGCTTGGATCGTCTTGTTAGCAGATAAAATACTGTTTTGCAACAGTCCCGAATGGAACTGGGCATAGGGAACTGCTGAAGCCACCATCTGTCCTAACAACCTCATGCAAAGGTGAATGGAGGGATCTCCTTTTGACCTGACCATCCACACCAACTTTTTTATGGAGTTGTTTTTTGCCTGGGCAAGAACACCCTTTTTCTGGGCTGTATCTATGATCAGACCCTAATACTCCAGCTTTTTTTAGCGGTTTGAGAACAAAACCCAGACTTTTCCAGGTAACTGGTTGTAATGCGTACACCTTACTCGGAACACCGATTGGTCTATTAGCAATAGATCGTCTAGGTATGTTTAAGCCCTGTGCCCTTGACCTGGCTAGAGGTGGGGCTAGCACTTTTGTGAACACTCGGGGTGCTGTAGCTGGCCTGAAGGGCAAGGCTATAAAATGAAATGCTGCTGCTCTACTTCGAACCGCAGAACCTTTGGTGAGCGGGAAATATATGGACATGCAGATATGCATCCCTGATGCTGATAGACGCGAGAAGTTTTCCTCCTTGGAGGATAGAAACTACTGACCTAATCGACAACATAGAAAGGAGCGGATCCTCAGGAACCGATTTAGATTCTTTTAGATCTAGAATGGATCTGTTGAATTTCTGCGTGGATATGTACATGTACAGGAAATGCATGAAAAAGGTAGTGAAGGTTTTAAAGGAACCTAAGAAAAAACAGATCAGCTGACCCTACTAGAGGTATCTTGAAAGAGGCACAAACCATCTCTGTAAGAGATTTGTACCAGCAATCTCTCAGATTGCGAGGCTGAAAAAAGGTTCAACGCCAGTTGTCTCATCCGCAGAGGAGTAATCGGTTTTGCCTTTCTTCCCGATCACCTGAGGGTAACCCTTCATCCTCTACCCACTGTTCCCTTGATAAGGAATCTAAGGTGGAGGAGGGGGATCTAACATGTTTCCTATCCTTGGATAGCGGATGCGGTTAAAGTCGCCAATTTTCCTTCTAGGCCCTGCAGGACGGAGGAAAAACGCATTTTCAATCATGTATACAGGGGCTAAATGTTTTTTTCCCTCTTAGAGTCTGACGGTGGAGGCAGTCACCAGGCAATCGGATCGTATCCACCGCTACCGACGACTCCGGTAAGCAGCGAAAATGACCAGGAAGGGGACACCTCTCCCGCCGCCCACTGAAGTGATCTCGTGGTGGCGAGAGAGGTGCCGACCACTGCAATTCACCACCCAAGTAACGGGTGGCATACCAAATTTGTTCAACTCCAACCAAGGTTTACTGCAATGACTGCACACTGCTCACACCCACCCTAAGCCTATCCCCCCCCCCCACCATGTTTCACCCACAGAAGGGCTTAATCATATTGCCCCGGTGCAAAGGGGGATGGCTTCCATTAAAAACTATGGGCCTCAATTTGGCATGCGAATGTGACCAAAATCGCATGGCAAGTTGCACAAGTGTGAATGGAACATGAATGGAATGGCTTGCATTTCTCTGTTGGTTAACAAAATGGGGTGCTGGATAATTTTTCTAGGGTTTAGATGTTTTAGCTCCCCACCTATGCTCACCTCTGCTAGTTATAATAAATAAGTGGAGGACACATTCTTCTGCTGCCGAGTAAACGAAAGGGAACCTTCCTCTGCTTTATTGTATTTATTAAACGGAGGACATTGATTTGTATTGATAGCGCTAGTAACCAGCTTACCTTGTAGGGGAGGCAGGAGGAGTGTACAACGCAAGTGCTGCAGAAAAAGGCTGTTTCTTCAGAGCTTGGACTAGATTGGGCTTATACTCTGGATCAACACACCATAAGGATCCTTTTCCATTTACCTAAAACAGACAGAAAGGATGCAAATTAGATAAGAGAGCGGTAAGAATATAAACAAAGCTATTTACATGGAGTGTACTACATATTCCAATGGGGTTGACTGACATGCTGTTAAGCCAATTAGCTAGACACCACCACCAAATTGCAAAAAAAACAAACAAAAAAAAACAAACAAAAAAAAAAAAAAAAAAAAACACAAACACACACACGGGTTTCCATTGTACAAAATACCGTATACAATATGAAATCTATTGATCACACAGTCTATTTGTTGGGATGAAAACCCCCAAACATATTTTTTAAGCAGAGGCCCTGGAGAATAAAATGGTGGGTGTTGCATATTTTTATGTCACAATATTTATTCAAGTGCAATTATTTGGAAAAAAAAAACAAAAAACTTTAATGAAGTTTAATGCACAAAACAAAATGATACCAAATTGTCTGCTAAAATATAAAAGATGATGTTACGCCCAGGGAACGGCACCAAACTACGGTACATAAAAATCTTTATAGGCGAAGCTTTAAAAGCCTTTACAGGTCACCAGTTTAGAGTTACACAGGAGGTCTGGCACTAGAATTTGTGGCAATACCACACATGTGGGGTGCAATCACTGTTTACATATATATGTTCGATAAACTGCGCGTTCACCTTTGCTCATGAGCATGGGGGGAACAGGGGTGCTTTAAAAATGTTTATTTTTTTATTTATAACATTTTTTTCAACACAATCTTTAATCCCCCCCCCCCCCCCCCATTATCAACATTACTGCCATTACAAGGAATGAACAAAATTCCTTGTGATGGCATGGGCCATGACAGATCTTCTTTATGGAGCAATCTGGGGTCTATTAAACCCCAGATCTCTCTGGCCTTCAAAGCAGCTGACACAGATCGGTCTGATCAGCTTCTTCACTGGCCAGTAACAGACCAGTAAACAAAGAACCGAAATTGGAAGTGACAAAATCCTTGTCGCTTCCGATTTCTGACGTCACAGAAGAGGGGGCGGCAACCTCCGTTCCTGACACTCTTCGCAGTGAATGCAATGGAGATGGTCGCATCCTTACCGTGCTCCCTGATCGCTCAGCGGCAGCAGCGGGAGGGGGGAGGTTATTAAAAACTCAGCTTTTAAGGACTTTCAGCAGCTGATTTAAAGACCTACTGTGTATGAATCTTCACCATTTAATTCTTGCCTATATACTAGTTTAAGCTGGTGGCATGACAGTGGCCTCAGGTTTCCCATTTTAGGGAGGCTCTGTTACCTTGCAGTGTCCTATGGAGCCACCCATGTATGCAGGGACTAGAACGGTGTCTCCCTTCACTGTGTGCATCAATAGAAACACACTGATGGACGCAGCAGCAGGACTTGGAAATGAGCACACACACAAAGGTGCCCCCAGGGAAAGCAGCTTGAAGTGGATGAAGAGGAGGAGCCTGGAGCGCTGGCAGGGGACCTCCAGATGAAGAGGATCGGGGGCTGCTCTGTGCAAAACCACTGCACAGAGCAGGTAAGTATGACATGTTTGTTATTCTTATTTAAAAAAAAAAAAAAAAAAAACCCCGAAGCTTTATAACCACTTTAATCGAACAAGGTGAAGTTAAAGCCGATTGGTGCCGCTGTGCATAGTAACCAGATTCTGAGTGCTCCAATTCTAGTAATTCTCCCCCTAGGTGTATATTTTGCAAACAGTGAAGGGGTGTAATTATAGATGAGATGTATCCCTCTCTGCACATTCCAGTAGAAGGCTCTCTTCTCTTGTAGAGATTACAGCTGCTCTTGCATTTTATCGCTCATATAAGGAAGATCTCCTTTAGTTTAGCAGGAACACAGGCTCATCTCAAATTACTCAAAGCTGAAGAACAGAGCCAGCAGAAGGAAGTGCTGCCATGACAACGCAAACCAGACTGTCATCCGAGACTATAGCTAGACTTGCAAGAGTACAGTAACTGTATGTGCAGCTGGGAGATGCATTTCCATATATAGAGAGATTAATATGCACCATCAGCTTTGTAGTAACAACTTCCGTATTCTTATCTTTAACAGGTAGGCGACACATACTTTTCGGTTACAGAAAACACGATTCATATGGAATCATTAAAAGCTTCTCAAGTCTATAACAGCTAATAAAAAGGAGAGAAGTACCAGGCAATTCGACCCCAGTACCTGGCTCTTTCACTGCATGCTCCAGCTTTCGCTTTCCACATCAGATGAACACACAAAAAAAAAACAAACAAAAAAAAAACACACACACAGAGCTTGCTTTAAAAACATTTCACGTATGACAAAAGATTCCAGGAGCACTAGGGTTAGCTAAAAGAGGTTTAGTTTGTCACATTAAAACCTTAGACTTGGCTATCTGATAAGGGAGGAGTCACTGCTCCAATGACTGATTAAAAGTTACAAACTGTAAAAAAAAAAAAAAAAAAAAATTTTAAATAAAAATATTCTGATCCGACTTCCTGTAAGGCTCCAGCCACACGTCTTTGGACATCAAAGTCGCATAACAAGTCGCAGCCCATTCGTTCAAATTGGTGAGACTTAACCACTTGAGGACCAGCTGATGCAGTTATACTGCGGCAGGTTGGCTCCCCCTGGGTGAGCCGTCGTAGCTGTACGTCAGCCGCTTTAAGAGCACTAGGGAGCACGTGCGGGCTCCCTGGAGCTGATGTGCATGACCAGTGATCGCGATGTCTGCCGGGCCCCCGCTATCGCTTCTGAGAGACACAGAACGGAGGTCAGTCAATGTAAACAGACACATTTCCGTTCTGTCAGGGGTGAGGAGACAGATCTGTTGTTCCTACTGCTTAGGAACAGCGATCTCTCTCCTCTCCCAGGCAGTCCCATCCCCCCACAGTTAGAAACACTCTATAAGACACACATTTAACCCCTTGATCGCCCCCTAGTGTTAATTCCTTCCCTGCCAGTGACAGTTATACAGTAATCAGTGGCTGATCAACGCCATTACTAGTAAAAAAAAATAAAAATGCCATAAATCTATCCCCTAATTTGCAGACACTACAACTTTAGCGCAAACCAATCAATCAATATACACTTATTATGATTTTATTTTACCAAAAATATGTAGAATACATATCGGCCTAAACTGGAGGAAGAATTTTTTTTTTTTTTTTTTTTTTAATTTGGGATAATATAGCAAAAAGTAAAAAAAAATAGAGTTTTTTACCAAAATTGACAGCCTTTTTTGCTTATAGTGCAAAAAATAAAAACTGAAGAGGTGATCAAATACCAAAGAAAGCTCTATTTGAGGGAAAAAAAAAAAAGGACATCAATTTTGTTTGGGTACAGCGTCGCACGACCGCGCAATTGTCGGTTAAAGTGATGCAGTGCTGTATCGCAAAAAATGGCCTGGTCATTAAGGGGGCAAATCTTCCGGGGCTGAAGTGGTTAAAGTCGCAGCGATGTTGAAAGGGTGCCTGCACTACTTTGATGTGACTTTTGATCCAGAGAGTGTAAAGTCGGGTGAATGTTGCGCTTCAAAGTTGCACTGGAAATTGTGCGATTTTGGAGTCATGCTAGTGTGAATGGAGCCTTACAAGGTGGCTGTGTTCATTGGTCCCACTGTACATTGAGGAAAAAAAGTATTTGATCCCCTGCTGATTTTGTACGTTTGCCCACTGACAAAAATGATCAGTCTATAATTTTAATGGTAGGTTTATTTTGACAGCGAGAGACAGAAGAACAACAAAAATATCCAGAAAAACGCATTTCAAAAAAGTTATAAATTGATTTGCATTTTAATGAGTGAAATAAGTTACTGTGGGGTTGATTTACTAACTCTGGAGAGTGCAAAATCTGGTGCAGCTCTGCACAGAAACCAATCTGCTAACGTTTTTTTTTTTTTTTTTTAAATGAAGCAAAAAGGAAGTTCTGGACAGCCGCACTCCGGAATATAGCCTTTATTGTAAAAAATCCAAAAATACAAGCCACAGCAGAAAATGGGACAAACGAGCTGAGGCATTTCACACTTAACAGTGCTTAATCATAGCTATAATAGTGCTAGAATTGTTCTTCTCACTCCAACATTCGCAGCGATACCTTACATGTGTGGTTTGAACGTTGTTTACATATGCGGGCGCGACCTACGTATGCGGGTGCTTCTGCGTGCGAGCTCGCGGGGACGGGGGTGCTTTACTTTTTTTTTTTTTTTTTATTGTGTATTTTTTTAATTTTATTTTTACACTTTTCCTTTAAAAAAAAAATTTTGATCACTTTTATTCCTATTACAAGGAATGTAAACATCCCTTGTAATAGGAATGGTGCATGCTCTTTCTGGAGAGATATGGGGTCTCTAAAACCCCACATCTCTCCTCCAGGCTGGAAAGCATCAGATCAGAAAAAAAAAAAAAAAAAAATTAGCGATCTGATGCTTTCCTGCCGTCACGGATGGGACATCATAACGTCGCTCCCAGGCCTCCGAGAGTCAGAGAGATTGCCGGAGACCATCTGTCCCTCGGAAATCTCCATGGCTAACTTCCACCGGCAGATTCTTTCTCCGGGTCGCCAATCGTACGGGTGACGTGGTAGAAGCACCGGAGGGCGGCGGGAGACAAAGTAAATCTCCCATAGTTTGTAGAGGCTATAACTTTTGCATAAACCAATCAATATACGCTTATTGGGATTTTTTTTTTCTTTTTAACCAAAAATATGAAACAGAATACATATTGGCCTAAATTTATGAAGAAAATAGTTTTAAAATTTTTAAATAGATGTTTTATAGCAGAAAGTAAAAAAATATTTTTTTTTCAAAAGTGCTGGTCTTTTTTTGTTAACAGCACAAAAAAAAAAAAAAAAAAAAAGAAAAAAGAAAAAAAACGTAGAGGTGATCAAATAGCATCAAAAGAAAGCTCTATTTGTGGGGGAAAAAAAATAACATCAATTTTATTTGTGTACAGCGTTGGATGACCACGCAACTGTCAGTTAAAACAACGCAGTGCCGCATCGCAAAAAATGGCCTAGTCATTAAGGGGGTAAATCTTTCGGAAGTCAAGTGGGTAAACCCAAAACTAAGAATGCAATATATTGCAGCTTACCAATCATTAGATGTGGTGGCTGCGTCAGTTTTCTTTTCTTTGGCTTTTTCCCCCCTCTGTTTTCACCTGGTGATCTGACCAGTAACACATCTCCTGTATTAGTGAGACACAACTATGGAGGAATGAGCACAGGAGACAGCAGCATTGTCAGTTGGGGAAAAGAGGGATGGGGGGGGGGGTGTAAACAAAAGAATGAAAGCTGATCAATTTAATCATTCCTGCCAGTGTTAAGTGGGTTGGCTCATCCATGTAAACTGATACATTCTGCTGGAGAACTTGGGCTTTGGCAAAACAGACTTGCTGGCTGTATCACCGGATGAAAAATAGAAGAAGAAAAAAAAAAAAAAAAAACCTAAAAAAAGGAATCTAATGCAGCCAACACATCTAAGAATTGGTAAGCAACAGTATAATAAAACGTTTGCTTTTGCATTTAATACTGCAAAAATTTAACTGCAAGTTTGTGATCACCAACCCTGGGCAAACAGTAACGCAAAAAAAAAAAAAAAAGTCAGCAAATAGAGGTCACCTATTTCTAACCTACAATCTTCCTATTATCTGCTCTGATCATAATCCAAGTTGAACTTCAATGCTGACCAGATCACTTACCTTTCCATGACTTCTTTCAACTTTCTGAAAGCATTTGTTTAGAGAAAGGTTGTGTCTGACCGAGTTCTTCCAGCCGGTGGGTGCCGTGGCAAAGTAAGGGAACCTGTCTAGGATCCAGCTGTATATCTCTTTCACAGGCAGGCATTTGTTGGGGGAGTGCTCAATGGCCATATAAATGAGTAGGCTGAAGGAATACGGAGGTTTTGAGGAGGCAGAAGACTTCTCCGTGTTTCGACAACCTGATTGTGAATTGTCACCTTCAATGTCATATAATGGATTATTGGCTGCAAGTCCTTCACTTCCAAGGCTGAAATTATTCAGCAGGTTTGTACTCTCGTGAAGCCAGTTCAGGTTTGTTAACTCTTCATCTGCTGGGCCACAGTCCACGGCAGAGGCCTTTGGCCTGGCTGCGCCGACCTCTTCTGGCAGGCTACCCATTGTATCAATTTGACTCAAACCTGCAACTCTCTCTGCTCCGGGAGTTTCGACGTTCTTGTCAGGAGTCATTCCCGTAACCGGACCCATGCAATCTTATCACTCTGTAACAAACACAACGAAAGGCATTAGATCGATTGATAAGCAACTCATGACACATTCAGTAAACATGACATGTATACATATACTTTTTTTATAGTTTCTATTATAGCTACATGAATGACCAATTTTAAAGTGGTTGTAAAACTCAGACATGAAATATGAAAAAGCATATCCCTCTATAGCATTTGGCACTCCAGATGTTTTGGAACTACATTTCCCATGATGCTCATCTACTTCAGAGTGCACGAGCATCATGGGAAATGTAGTTCCAAAACATCTGGGATGCCAAGGTTTGCCATCACTGCTCTATATAGTGTGGATCTGTCTCACTCCAGAGCACTAAGTGTCATTTCTGTCTGCTGCTTTGTTCCTCTACTATCATCATGAATCACTTCTCACAAGTTTTCCTTACACCACGAGAAAAATGGTGACAGGGGAGGGACCTTGGGAGCATGAAATTGTCCAAAATGTCTTGGTTTGCTAATGCATTAAGATTTCCCTTCACTGGAACGAAGGGGCCAAGCCCAACCCCTGGAAAACAACCCCACACCAAATTATTTGGACCAGTGCACAAAGCAAGGTCCATAAAGACATGGATGAGCGGGTCCTGACCTCAACCCAATAGAACACCTTTGGGATGAATTAGAGCGGAGACTGCGAGCCAGGCCTTCTAGTCCACATCAGTGCCTGACTTCACAAATGCGCTTCTGGAAGAATGGTCAAACATTCCCATAGACACACTCCTAAACCTTGTGGATGGCCTTCCTAGAAGAGTTGAAGCTGCAAAGGGTGGGCCAACTCAATATTGAACCCTACGGACTAAGACTGGGATGCCATTAAAGTTCATGTGCGTGTAAAGGCAGGTGTCCCAATACTTTTGACACACACATATACATACATATAAAATTTATTTAGTACGTATGTTTTGTATGTATGTATTGGTTTTTTAATGTGACTGCAAAAGAAGAAATGCACTTTAAGGAAGAAAAGGTGACCCTTATACGTCCAGATTCTGCTTTGTCATCTTTCCCTTTCCTCTATTCCTCACCAACTAAATCAGAAGTACTCCCATAGGCAGATGATATCTTGGCTTCCAACCAGACTTAACTTTCACTCCCTCACATAGCGGCAGTGTGACCTCGCTCTCTAGTGACAAACATTCTCTCCAGGCTTAAGAGCTGATCTTCACTAAATGGAGATGATTACAAATCCCAACTGTGCTGGCAGTTTAGCACCTAAAGGCAAAACTAAAACTAATACAGCTGTCTGTAGGGATTAACATTTAGCTTTAAAAGAAAACACCAAATTTATGAACTGAACTGCTATTTGGAAATTTAGAATAAAAAGATTATATACATATATTTTTTTTTTTTTTTTTTTTTTATTAGGGATGCACCAATAAAAATTTTTAGTAACTTCCCACTCAGCCTATAATGAAATAATGGATGGGCCAGCCTCTCGTCAGGTCTGGTTGGACGTCATATGAGGCCCTCCCAGATCATATGAGGCCCTCCCAGATAAACCTGTCACTGGCTGCGTCCACCGGACACAGCCAATGACTGATCAGTGTATCAGCTTGCTGCTGGTACCATGTGACCGCTGGCATGAACAGGAAAGCATGGATCCATCCTGCTTTGTATCAATGTTCTGGATGGTGACGGTGTAATGATTTGGAGGATATTTTCTTGGCACACTTTGGGCCCCTTAGTACCAACTGAGCATTGGTTAAAACACCACGGCCCACCTGAGTATTGTTGCTGACCAAGTCCATCCCTTTATGACTACAGTCTCCCCATCTTCTGATGGCTCCTTCCAGCAGGATAATGTACCATGTCACAGAGCTCCAATCATCTCACCACTGGACAATGAGGTCCCTGTACTCCAATGGTCTCCACACTCACCACATCTCATTCAATAGAGCACCTTTGGGATGTGGTGGAACAGGAGCTTCTCATCATGGATGTGCAGCTGACAAATCTGCAGCAACCGTGTGATGCCATCCTGTCACTATGGACCAAAATCTCTGAGGAATGTTTCCAACACCTTGAATCTATGCCACGAAGAATTAAAGTGGAAGTCCATGCAAAAACTAAAATCCCTGCATTTATAGACACCACGGACCCAACACCAACCTCTCTATCCCCGTGATGAAAAAAAATGAGTATACATAACCTTTTTGAAAGCTGATCTGACCCGCTCCGACCGGATCCCACGCTGAGCCGTCATCCGCGGCTTCACTGTGGAGGCGAGTACAGAGGAGATGGATGACAACGGAAGCCCCATAGCAACTGTATGGATGACATCACTTCCCATTCATTTCACAGCCGTTTTCGGCCGTGTCCTCTGCAGAGCTTCCGCCGCTGGAGATTGGGTCAAATAGGCATGTATACTCATCTTTTCTTTACAGGGATAGAGAATTTAGTGTTAAATCTGTGGTGTCTATAAATGTAGGGATTTTAGTTTTTGCATGGACTTCCACTTTAAGAATGTACACACTGCTACATGACGTGTAATTTTACATGCCCGACAAATACTGGAGAAGACTATACAAGGCTATACATTTCATACCAGATAAATGCATTTATCTGGTATGAATGTAACCTAACTTGCTACATACTACAGCTTATAATACAACTGGTGCTGCCTGAAACAGTCTGAAAGAACATTTGCATTTCCCCAATTCCTGCTGACAATAAGAATACATAGCCATATGGCCGCTCAGCTGACCTCTCCAACAGACATTTGGAAGATGTGAAATGGACACAATTCCCATGGCTCCCCTAAACCAATCTGCATTATATTTCTCAGTATTTAAAGGGATGCACCAGACAAAATGGAGCAAAGCTTGCCAACTATTTTTTGCACTGAATAAATCCAATATGTTGAGATATTACAAAAGAAAACATTTATCTGTTTCAAGCAGACAAAGCAGGGCAGCTGCAATTCACACAACGTTGGGATAACCAAAGTACCCCTTAAATGCAAGTTCAGGCCCAAATGTTAAGGGCCATTTAATAAAAACACAGCCTTTTGCTACAAAACTGACTGTGCAGGTTTATGGCAGTTTACAGCACATGACTGAGAACACTGAACAATATCCTGCCATGCTTTTCATGTATGGAGGAAATGTAACAAGCAAAATGTTTGCCTTGTAAGCAGCTACACTGAAAAGATTGCAATGGCAGAATAAAAGCTTCACTAGTCAGCTCAAGTTCTAAAGGGGTCCTATTTATGGAGAGGCAAAATGGTCAGTTTGTTCTCTGTTAGAATTTAACCATCTTTTTTACTTTATCCTATTCATAATTGCTAATATAAGAAATTAAAGGGATTGTAAAATTATAATTATATATATTTTATTATACAGGATTTATATAGCGCCGACAGTTTACGCAGCGCTTTACAACATTAGGGCAGACAGTACAAGTACAATACAATTCAATACAGGAGGAATCAGAGGGCCCTGCTCGTTAGAGCTTACAACCTAGGAGATTATATATATATATATATATATATATATATATATATATATATATATATATATATATATATATATATACACATATATACACACACACACACACACACACATACACATACACATACACACTTTTTTTTTTTTTTGACAAACTACAGTGGAACCTTGGTTAACAAGTAACGCGGTTAACAAGCAACTTTTTTTTATACAAAATCCTGACTCTGTTTGAGAGTGTAGTCCCGTAAAACGAGCAGAATTCAAGTTAATGGGGTGTGCAGTACCGCATTTGGCCAGAGGTGTGGGGGCGCCGGTGACACTCGGAACGGTTTGGAAATACTCCGTTCCTGAGTGTTTCCGAGTTCAGCCGAGCTCTCCGAGTATTTCCGAGGCTCTCCACCGCCCCTCCACCTCTAGCTTCATGCGGTATTGCATGCAATAGAAGTCAATGCGGAACAAATGATCTTCATTTCCATTGACTTCTATGGGTAAACTCCCTTTGATATGCAAGTGCTTTGGAATACAAGCAAGCATTCTCCTGGAATGGATTATGCTCGTAATCCAAGGTTCCACTGTATACTTATTTGCTCTATGCAATGGCTTTGCACAGAGCAACTCCGATCCTCCTTTTTTGGGGTCCCGGTCAGCGCTCCTGGTTCCACTTGCCTTTAAGTAACACCCCCTAGCAATCGGCTTGCTGGGGAACGGGGGCACTCATGCAGGCTTGATCCCCAGTCGCATCTCTTGACACACAGTGTGGTTCAGCCCCTTCCACCACTCCATAATCACTGGAATTGATTGACAGCAGTGAATGCCAATGGCTCCCACTGAGCCCAGTGTGGAGGGGGAGAGAGGGAGCATCGCTGGACTGAGATTGTTAAGTATTTAGGGGGAAATGGGGAGAGCTGCACAAAAGGTTTTTACCCTAATGCAGAGAATACGGAAAAAAAAAAAAAAAAAAAAAAAAAAAAAAAAAAAAAACACCCTTTAGCCTTTACAACCACTTTAAAAGCGGAGATCGAGGCAAAAAGGACAACTCGGCCTCAAACAATTGACAACCCCCCCCCCCCGTTTTTGGATTTTTTTTTTTTTTGGCCACCTTATCTGCATTTTTCATCGGGACTATGTCACTGCGGTGAGGTACGTTACTACCGCGAGTGCATCCGGCCCTCCCCCCCCCACCCCCCTTTCTGGGACATGTCTGTCTCGAAAAACAACGGGACAATTTAGAAAGTGCCGCGCGACTTGCGCATGCGCAGTAGGAAACTGGCTGTGAAGCCTGAAGGCTTCACTGCTGGTTTCCCCAACTTGAAATGCTGGTGCCTGCACCAGAGGCTGATAAAAAGATCATCTTGGGGTGCCAAGATCGCGGCCTCCCTGGACAGGTAAGTGTCCCTATATTAAGTCAGCAGCTACAGTATTTTTTTTTTTTATAGCTGCTGACTTATTTATTTCCCCCCCAGGCTGGAACTCCGCTTTAAGTTCCTGTTTTGAATCCAGACTTGTCACAAGCCTGGACATCCCCATCTGAGCATATCAAAAAAATGACCGTAAAATCTTTTAAGTCTATTGAGGGATGCAGGAAATTTTTAAAGTGGTTGTAAACCCTCACATATTACACAGGGAAGTGACTGGCCCCAGACAGCACACAGAGATTAAAACAAATCCTCCTACATAAGTTGTACTTGTTTATCTCCAGCTGCCTTTCCCCTAAATCTATTCAAAGTGCAAGATTTACACAGGATCTCTCAGCTCTGAAAAGCAGGGGGTGGAGAGCTGAAGTTACATCACTGAAGAGAGCTCTGAGAGCTGATTGGAGGGAAGGGACATGCCTTCCCTTCAAAGAGCACACAGGAACAGAGTGTCATCCCGCTGGAGCTCCTCCACCGTCACCTTTTTTCTCTTGGTGTCAGGAAAGCTCTTTAGAAGGGATTCATGCTGATCACAAAAAGAAAAAAAAAAAAAAAAAAAAAACACACAAGGCAGCGGACAGAAATTACACATCATGCTCTGGATTGAGACAAGTACACACTATAGAGGGATATGCTTTGTTCATATTTCATGTCTGAGATTTATAACCACTTGCCGCCCACCCACCGTCAAATGACAGCTTTGCGGAGCGGCATTCGTTCTGGGTGGACGTCATCCCAGAGCGGCTACCCATGTTGCTAGGACACGGCACGACCCCAATCTCTGTAAAGAGCCGATGACTCAAATCTTCAACCATGTGATCGGCTGTGTCCAATCACATGTAAACATGGAAGTGCCGGTAATCGGCTCACACGGACAGCGTGTGGCGAGGAGAGACGATCAGCGGCATCTCCTCACAGGGGACAGCAAGACAGGTAATCAGGGCACTGATCGTCATTGCCCCCATTACAATAAAGCCCCAGCAATCAGTGCCCATTAGTGATGTCAGTCAGTGCTGGCTTTCAGTGTCCATCACTGCAGAAAAATTACTTATTTACAAAATTTACTGACAGAAACCAAGAAAAACTTTTCAAAAATTTCTGCCTTATTTTTTTTATAGTTAAAGATAAAAAAAACAGCAGTGATTAAAAAACACCAAAAGAAAGCTCTATTTGTGTGAAGAAAATTATAGAAATTTCACATATTACAGTGCAGCATGACCGCGCAATTGTCATTCAAAGTGTGACAGTGCTGAAAGCTGAAAAATGGCCTGGGCAGGAAGGGGGTCAACACATGGAGCTACAATGTAAAAAGTAAGCCAGCTCCGTATAGCTCTGCTTTCAAAGCACTAAAATGCTAAACTTTTGTAAGAAAGCAGTACGAGAGCCAACACCACAGGAGGGCAGAACCTGTGTCCTTCAATGGACTTAGAGGTTTTACGTAAGTACAGAAAAACGTAAGGTCCTTGGTTAAGGAGTGGGTGGGGTGTTCAACAATGCCTGTGTGAAAAGGTAGGCAGGGATTCAGGTATATTAAAACACAAACTGGCTTACAAGAACATCAGGATTGCAAGACAAGGAGTCCTTCCAACACCCACAGGTGTTTTTTTTTTTTTTTAAAGGGGTGTGGTAACCACTGTGCAAGCCTGCCTAACCAGTTATAAAATACACAATTCTAACAAACATCCAGCCTACCGCTGTAATAAAGGACAGACTCCTGTCAAGCAGCTAGGAGTAGGAATTCTGGTTTCAGTATTATAAATATTCACCCAATTGAGAATAGGGAGAAGGAGACATCTAAGGAGACTTCCTCATCTTGATCACAGAAGAGGATCTATCTTTCAGTAATTAGGTCTGGCAGAATTGCATGAGAAGGGAGGACCATGCTAAAAAAACAATTTCCCCTAACAATCCCACAAACACTGAAGGAGTGAAACATCTGCTACACATCAGGAAGGGAGTCAAGACTCACTGAGAGTGGACTCCAACATCTGAGCCTTGCAAAATAGCAGGGCTGCAACTAACGATTATTTTCATAATCGATTAGTTGGCCGCTTATTGTTTCGATTAATAAGCTTTAAAAAAAAAAAAAAAAAAGTGTGGTATATAATTTAGTTAATATGTAAAGTTTTAAAAAAAGGCAATTTATTCTTAAATATCTCTATGCAGTGGTAAATATAAATAACTATATGGTTAGGGAGCAAAATATCTAATCCACTCTGAGAATAACAGACAGAAGAGATATACTATTAGAGGAGAGATATACTGTATATGCTATTGGAGGATATATACTATTAAAGGGTGAATCTGGTAAATATCATCAGACTCCGAGATCAATTTTTTTTTTTTTTTTTTAAAAGCAATGTCTTCCTTTAAAAAAAAATTAAAAAAATGGCATTTTAAGAAAGTTAGTTCGATTTTCTAATCGTTAGTGGGGTCAAATCGACGTTCATTTTCAACCATGGTGACAATTTGGAAATAATAGAAAACTTCTTGGTCAAAGGAATTTTCAGACGATGTATGTGGTTTTAATTCATTTTAAAAACAGAATGTTAAAAACAAGGGAAAATTTCAAACATTCTTTCATTCAGCAAATGTACAAAGATTTTCCGTCTGAATATTCTGGTCTGAAAATTGATCTGTGTGGCCAGCATAAGGCTCGGTACACACCTATGCAGTTTGCTTTTGATCTATTTCTGCAGTGCTTTTTGCTGTGCATTTTGATTTTAGCACACGTGATTTTGCTGCGATTTGCGTTTTTGCATTTTTTTTTGGACAACTTGTTGTTGGGCAGATTAAAAAACACAAATTTCTGCAAAAACGCATTACATGCTTTTCTGCAGCTTCTCCATTGAAGTATATTGAACCAAAAAAAGCACAGTTTTGCGTTAAGAAAAGTCCTTGAACCTTTCCAAATACGCAGCGGCTAAAAAAAAAAAAAAAAAAAAAAAAAAAAAAAAAAAAAGCATAGATGTGAACGCGTCCCATAGAAAACCATGTAAATGAACTGTAGTGCAACCAGGTCTAAGATGTTTAGTAACATAATGGGGTTAAATAAAACTAAAATAAGCCCTTTATAGTATTAAAAAAAAAAAAAAAAAAAAAAAAAAAAAGCAGATAATCAATACTGTAAGGCCCCTTTCACACGAACGGACCGGTCCGGTCCGCCTGTCAGTTTTGACGGCGGACCTGAACGGGTGCTCCACGTTAGTCTATGGAGCGTCGGATGTCAGCGGAGACATGTCCGCTGACATCCGACCCGGTCCGATCCGCAAAAAGCAGGCGGATGGCTCTACGTCCAGGTCCATCGCTGGCGGATCGCATCGGGTGAGATCTGATGAAAACGAACATGCTGTCCGTTTTCATCCGATCCCTCCATAGGCGGCAGCGGCGCCTGACAAGCCCCTCCCCGCTCAGTGAGCAGAGAGGGACCTGTCATCCACCGGCTCAGCGGAGATCAACGGTCAGATCTCCCGCTGAGCGGGCGGACCGAGGCGGGCTCCGTAGAAACAGAGTCCGCCTCATGTGAAAGGGGCCTAAGGGGTTCATTTTTTTACTGTAGGACTGTGAAAGTAATATTTACAGTAGTGATTTGCTCTTTTAATTTTTCATTATGTTACTGGCCGATTAATCAATCATGAAAATAGTTATCTATTAATTTCATAATCGATTAGTTGTCGATTAATCGATTAGTTGTTTCAGCCCTACAAAATAGTGAATTCATATCTTGGGATGCCAAAAGAAAAAAAAAAAAAAGGCAAGGAGGTCCCTCTGGAGAGGGATAGGAGCAGAAAAGAATAAATCACCACAATGGATACACTTAACTGTGATGGCAAAGGACACCTCTGCAAGGAGTGTGAGTTTGAGTGGAATACCATTCCCAAGGACAGGCTCCTACCAGGGTAGGAATCAGAGATCCAAGGGTACAGGGAACCCAAAAACAAACCCAAGAAGATGCACAATAGTGTGCAGTAAAACTAGAAGAGTGAGTAAGGGGATCCCATTGACAGGTGTAGAGTGGAAGCTAAAAAAGGGACATCTCAAGCATCAAGGAAGTAAATTACCAAGGGATCTACTGGGAAGAACAAACAAGACCCCATCTGCAAAATTGGGAGCATACTTTTATGCAGAAGGCTTAGTAGATAAAACAGAGGGGTTCTGGATTTGGAATCTGTAGCTTGAGCGGGGTGTAGACTCTAGTGGACTACAAGGTACTACTGCAGAAGTAAATGAAGGCTGGGGTTTCCTCCACAGATCTCCTATGTTGAAGCAGCCCTTTAAGGGGGTCTGAAAGAAATGTGGTGGAGGAGGAGTAGTTTCTGATCATGTGACCACTTTGGCTGTCTTTTGCAGTGGTTAGATCAGGAGCCCAGCTCTCACCAGTGAACAGTGACTGGAAACGGTCAATGACAACTCAGTCACTGGGCTGAGAGCATACAATAAGAGTTGTATGTATACGTATAGCCGTTATTAAGGCCCGCGCCCTGGGCTGACACAAGTGCTTGTTATGCTGCCAGGTAGAAAATTAAAGGCTAACAAAAATATTGAGTTGATGGAAATTCTAGAGCAGAGCTAAGGAAAAAGAAGCCCAGGGTGAGAGTACAACCTGACAGTTTAGGAATTTCTGCAATTCCTGTAGCCCTCAATGAATAATAACTAAAAAAGCATAAGCCATTATCACTGAAATAACATATGACCAGATGATCACAAAGATACAGAACCTGAGCTTTTAAGCCAACTTCAAACTTATTTTGATTGGCTTAGCTCAGACCAGACCACTTTTGTCCACCTACTTCCTACTGATCCTTTAATAGGATGAGCTATGTCAATGACCAAACTGATGGACTGAATACACAGGCCAGGCTTGGCGTTTACAGAAAAAGTCAAAAAAACTTTAGAAGTAAACAGCAAAGCCGACATATGCCCACTGCAGAAATCAGTAAAATTTTAACTGAAGGAAAGGTATAGGTGTCAGAGATGTGGGATGTTGTACTAGAAGGTAAGATGGCCATAACTAGGTCTTCGGTAGAGGAGAGACTATAGAGCCAAGTTTTTGTTGATTAATTATGCAGCAGAAAGTTATTCAGCTCATATTTAGTGATGGTTTATTGGGATTTCCTTTTAAACGATAATGGTATACAGGACAAATAGAGAAGGTGAATGTCCTTAACGGGGCACAGACAGCAATATAAACCGACATGCATTCTAATCCCTTCTCATTCTATCCAAAACTAAAAGAGTTCATCTTTTAAGTTATACTTTAAGGCTGGCAATCCACTTATCCACTTGGTGTTGGAAGATGAGGTACTGAAATAAAAACATTAATAAATATACATATATAAACACACACACATACGTACTCTATCTCACAACAGTGAGTACATCCCTCACATTTTTGTAAATATTTTGTTGTATCTTTTTTTTTCCAAACGGAAGGTGGAGGAGCGCAAGGTCTCTAACATCCACCAGCCCCGTGATGTTGTCATGGAGGAGTGGAAGAGAACTCCAGTGGCAATCTGTGAAGCTCTGGTGAACTCCATGCCCAAGAGGGTTAGGGCAGTGCTGGAAAATAACGGTGGCCACACAAAATATTGACACTTTGGGCCCGTTTTGGACATTTTGACTTGGGGGTTATTTTGAGGGGACAGCAAATTTACACTGTTATACAAGCTGTACACTCACTACTTTACATTGCAGCAAAGTCATTTCTTCAGTGTTGTCACATGAAAAAAGGTATAAAAATATTTACAAAAATGTGAGGGGAGTACTCACTTTTGTGAGATATATATATATATATATATATATATTTATTATTATTATAATATAATATATCGGGGGGTTGGGGTTAAGACAAGTTTTTCTTTAATTCTGCAATAAATCATTTGTGGATTATTTCTGTAGCCACTAGTTATGAAGTCATAAGGAAAACAAAGACCGTTTTGAATTTTTCGAATATATCTCACAAATCCCATAAACCTGATCAACTAAAAGAAAAAAGAAAAAAAAAAAGTGCTCAAAAGATCACACGTGAAATACGGCACCGCCCTATTACTGGAGGGTTGTACAAAGCAGACTTGCATCCTTTTGTCTAAATCTGCCCTCCAGCACGGTATTGTCCATCTCACTGGAGCAGCTGCTAAGATTGGAGGTCAGATTTGAATCCCAAAACGGCCAGCAAAGAGCCTAGATTTGATTACAATGCAGCGTGATGTCAGTATCCAGGACAACAGAAGCATTAGTGTCTTTCAGCATGCAGGCAGCTTCTTAGTCAAAGCTTTAGGCCACAACAAGGGTGAAAAAAAAGACAGCTGCCAGTCTGCATAGAGTATGACAGAAGGGGAAACAAAATCTTTGTACGTTTGTCAAGTATGCAACGGATGGGTCACAATGCAAATGATATGAAGACAAGAACATCATAGTGCTATAGATTGGAGAGTCTGGGGGAAAAGCCGGATGTACAGCCTGGTTTATAAGCATTGGTGCTTCAGTTTGTACTGGTTCCATGCAGGTCACCAAAACATCAATGTTATGCTGGTCACCTACAGCATTGCATTCTTTTCTAAACACCCAATTATATTGGGTCTTGATTGCATGATTATTATTATTTATTTATTTTTTTTTTGCTGTGCAATCCTTCACCTTAAAGGGTTTAATCCACCTTCTCACAAAATATTAAAACTCCTTCCCCACACCACACCACTTCCCCTCTGTAGAGGATTAGTCCATCTTTTCACAAAACATAAAAAAGGAGAACTCACACTTCCTATATCCCCAGTCCTCACTGCACTTGCTTCATTGTTATCTTTCAGTGCCCATGCTAGCTGATGTAGCTGCTCCTACAAGAGCAGATTGAAAAATCGGCTGGGGTGCCAACATCGTGGGATCCTTGGACAGGTAAGTGTCCTAATATTAAAAGTCAACATCCCTTGTAATAGAAAAAAAAAGCAAGACAGGACCTCTTAAAATAGGAGATCTGGAGTCAAAAATAATATTAATATAATAAACACGGGACGGGGTGTATTTAAAAAAGGGTTTTTTTTTTTTTTTTTTATTTATTTTTTATTTTACCTTTTATTTTTACACTTCTTTAAAAATTAAAAAAAAAAAAAAAAAGTCACTTTTATTCCTATTACAAGGAATGTAAACATCCCTTGTAATAGAAAAAAAAAGCATGATAGGACCTCTTAAATATGAGATATGGGGTGAAAAATAATATTAAAAGTCAGCAGCTACAGTATTTGTAGCTGCTGACTTTTAATTTTTTGGTGGGAGTGGGACACACACACACACACACACATATATATATATATATATATATATATATATATATATATATATATATACATACATACACACACACACACAGTGGGGGCGTAAAGTATTCAGACCCCCTTAAAGTTTTCACTCTTTGCTATATTGCAGTCATTTGCTAAAATGATTTAAGTTCATTTTTTTCCTCATTAATGTGCACACAGCACCCCATATTGACAGAAAAACAGAATTGTTGACATTTTTGCAGATTTGTTACAAAAGAAAAAATTAAATATTACATGGTTCTAAGTATTCAGACCCTTTGCTGTGACACTCATATTTAACTCAGGTGCTGTCCATTTCTTCTGATCATCCTTGAGATGGTTCTACACCTTCATTTAAGTCCAGCTGTGTTTGATTATACTGCTTGGACTTGCTTAGGAAAGCCACACACCTGTCTATATAAGACCTTACAGCTCACAGTGCATGTCAGAGCAAATGAGAATCATGAGGTCAATAGGAATTGCCTGAAGAGCTCAAAGACAGAATTGTGGCAAGGCACAGATCTGGCCAAGGTTACAAAAAATGTCTGCTGCACTTAAGGTTCCTAAATAGAACAGTGGCCTCCATAATCCTTAAATGGAAGATGTTTGGGATGACCAGAACCCATCCTAAAGCTGGCCAAACTGAGCTATCGGGGGAGAAGAGCCTTGGTGAGAGAGGTAAAGAACCCAAAAAGCACTGTGGCTGAGCTCCAGAGATGCATTCCGGAGATGGGAAAAAGTTGTTGAAAGTCAACCATCACTGCAGCCCTCCACCAGTCGGGGCTTTATAGCAGAGTGGCCCGACGGAAGCTTCTCCTCAGTGCAAGACACATGAAAGCCCGCATGAAGTTTGCTAAAAAAAAAAAAAAAAAAAAAAAAAAAAACACCTGAAGGACTCCAAGATAGTGAGAAATAAGATTCTCTGGTCTGATGAGACCAAGATAGAACTTTTTGGCCTTAATCCTAAGGATCCTTTCACACTGGGGCAGTTTGCAGGCGCTATTGCGCTAATAATAGCGCCTGCAAACTGACCCGAAAGTGCCGCTGCTTTGATTCCAGTGTGAAAGCCCCGAGGGCTTTCACACTGGAGCGATGCACTGGCAGGACAGTAAAAAAAGTCCTACCAGCAGCATCTTCGGAGCAGTGAAGGAGCGGAGTATATACCGCTCCTTTACCGCTCCTGCCCATTGAAATCAATGGGACGGCGCGACTATACCGCCGGCAAAGCGCCTCTGCAGAGGCACTTTGCGGTGGTTTTAACCCTTTCTCGGCCGCTAGCAGGGGGTAAAACCGCCCCGCTAGCAGCCGCATAGCAGCGCTGTACCGCCGACAACGCCCCAGCCCCAGTGTGAAAGGTCTCTAAGTGGTATGTGTGGAGAAAACCAGGCACTGCTCATCACCTGTCCAATACAGTCCCAACAGTGAAGCATGGTGGTGGCAGCATCATGCTGTGGGGGTGTTTTTCAGCCGCAGGGACAGGACGACTGGTTGCAATCGGGGGAAAGATGAATGTGGCCAAGTACAGGGATATCCTGGAGGAAAACCTTCTTCAGAGTGCTTAGGACCTCAGATTGGGCCGAAGGTTTACCTTGTAACAAGACAGCTAAAATAACGAAGGAGTGGCTTCACAACAACTCTGACTGTTCTTGAATGGCCCAGCCAGAGCCCTGACTTAAACCCAATTGAGCATCTCTGGAGAGACCTAAAAATGGCTGTCCACCAACGTTTACCATCCAACCTGACAGAACTGGAGAGGATCTGCAAGGAGGAATGGCAGAGGATCCCCAAATCCAGGTGTGAAAAACTTGTTGCATCTTTCCAAAAAAGACTCATGGCTGTATTAGATCAAAAGTGTGCTTCTACTAAATACTGAGCAAAGGGTCTGAATACTTAGGACCATGTGATATTTCAGTTTCTCTTTTTTAATAAATCTGCAAAAATGTCAACAATTCTGTGTTTTTCTGTCAATATGGGGTGCTGTGTGTACATTAATGAGGGAAAAAAATGAACTTAAATGATTTTAGCAAATGGCCGCAATATAACAGAGTGAAAAATTTTAGGGGGTCTGAATACTTTCCGTCCCCACTGTATATGCAATATATATATATATATATATATATATATATATATATATATATATATATATATATATATATATATATATATATATATATATATATATATATATATATACACACACACACACACATATACATATATATATATATATATATATATATATATATACATACACACACATATACATACATATACATACACACACACACAAAATGGGGGTTATTTACAAAAAGGCAAATCCACTTTGCACTGCAAGTGCAGTCGCTCTAAATCTGGAGGGGTAGATCTGAAACGAGGGGAAGATCTGCTGATATTATCATCCAATCATGTGAGAGCTAAAATGCTCTTATTTATTTTCCTTGCATGTCCCCCTCAGATCTACAGCAACTTTACTTCCAAGTGCACTTGCAGTGCAAAGTGGATTTTCCTTTAGTAAATAACCCCCAATAGTCTGGGACAGTGAAACAAAGGTGTTAAGAATTTTACTTGAACAAATTCATTAAACGTTCATTTTCACTGAAAATGAACAATTAGTTCTGGTAAACAATGGACTAAGTGGTAATTTTTGTGAAAAAGATGTTGAAATGAATGCCTCAGATAGGACACAATAGGTTTTAGAAGGGAAGAAGGTTGGTTGCTGCACACATGATATCATAAATGAAGCAGCTGTGGGGTAACGGGACATACGGTTTGCTTTCCTCTCCATATGAAGCGACTTCTCTTCACCATCAACTACAAAAGAGGTTTCTATTTATAGGTTACTCAAGAAAGCGCAGTGGTAATGGATCCACTCTAATGTGCAATCAAGTAATGTTATTAGAAAATAGATTACTTTTTGTGGGCACATCATATACCTTGATGTGTTTCTATAGCTGCAGCATCACAACAAAAAAACATTCTTTTGATGCACAATGCTCCCCCCCCCCCCCCCCCAGTCAAGTCGTCTAATACCTAGAGCAATGCGACTCTTGAAACAGAGTGGTATCAGATGGAATAAGGACAGGAGCAAAGCTACGATACCCGACTGCCAATAGGTTGTGCTGTGACATTGCATCTGCCGAAAGGATCACTGGAGAGGGAAGCAAAGCTAATAAAGAGATGGGACACGGAGCAAGAAAGCTCTTGGATCTCTAAGACTTAGTTCACATTGCTTGAGATCCAACTTGTGAGACCCCAAGCCGCATTACATGTGAAATCCCACATCAGTCAATGAGAATGGTCTTAGACTCGATTCACACCTATGCATGTTGCTTTTGAGCGTTTTTGGAGGTTTTTTTTTCATGCTTGCCACGTTTTTGAGCAGCGTTTTTGCCGCGTTTTTGCCGCGATTTGCGTTTTTTTTTTTTTACAGTTTTTTTTTACAGTCTTAAAAAAAAAATTAAAAAAAAAAAATTATTAAAAAAAAAAAAAAAAACGGCAAAAAGGGTGCAAAAACGGTGCAAAAACGGTGCACTTGCGTTTTTGATGCTTGTCCACTGAATTCTATTACATGCAAAACGCTGCATTTTGCATGAAAAAAAGTCCCTGACCCTTTCCAAAAATGCAGAGAAACAAAAAGGCATTGATGTGAACATGTTCCATAGGAACCCATGTTAAAAAATTCCCGTGCATTTCTGCAAAATGCATCAAAAAACGCGCTAGTGTGAATGGAGCCTTAAAAAGGAGTTCCAGCCTGGGGGGGGGGGGCATTAAAAAAATAAAAAAAGTTTGCAGCTACAAATGCTGTAGCTGCTGACTCTTGATATAAGGACACTTACCTGTCCAGGGAGTCCGCAATGTCGGCACACCAAGCTGTTGCGTCCATCGGCTCTGGGTGGAGGCACCTGTATCATCTCTAAGGGAAACAGGAAGTGAAAGCCTTGTGGCTTTCTGAATGGTTCCGCTGTCTGACCTCTATGTGTCTCCTCCATGGGGGGGGGGGCAGACGTTTTGTAGATCGTCGCACAACGATGCGGATAGGCACCCCCCCCGAAGGGTGCCAAATGTGGCGGGGGGAGCAAACAAGCAGCACTTCCCCTTTTGGGTGGAGCTCCACTTTAAGTAGCGCTAACGAAGTCGCTCTGATTTTAGAAAAGGTTCTTGTACCACTTCAAGGCGACTTCTATCCGACTTGTGCCCATAGACTAATGGAACTCGTCTCCAAGTCGGATCCTCATCTATAAATGATGGAATTTGGATCCAACATTCCCTTAAAGTTGTATCAAATTAGTACTCAAGTCGAAGGAAGTCGTCTGGCAAAGTCACACCATAAGTCGAGTGACTTTCAGGTCGCAGAGGTCACTTTTTCTGAACGGGCACAAGAAAAAAATAAAAATTGTTCCCTATGTGCCCTGTTCACACACACACACACACACACACGTATCACATGCAGTTTTTTTTCTGCGCATGAATCTGCAACGTATGCAGTTTTCTGCACATGGGTAAAACTGATGTGACATCAACATTGGTGTGATCATCATAATTGTAGCACATGAAAACTGATGTCTTTGCAAGTGAAGTCTGCCTGGTTTTCCCATCGGTTCTCATGCACGTATGGTGTGAATGAGCCCTTATAGTTATGACTTCCTTGTCTGTTCAGGCAAAGACAGTTGGCAGGTCTATGGCCCTCTTTAGCCAACACAAGGGCTCTCCCTACACCTTCTATAGTTTCCTGTAGCTTATTCCTGGCTGTGAGCGATTACACAATATATTACAACATCCTCTCGTTTTGGGTTCTAAACCATGTGAAGGTTTTCAAGGAAGTGAGCCAAGTTCGAACAAAGCTGTAGAAAACGAATGTGTACATGGCAATTCTTTAGGTGGCCATGGGAAGTAAGGTGTAGGGTGTTTATTCTTATAGGAATGTGATGGCAGTGACTAGCATTCTCTTTTGTGGCATGCCCAGCTGCCAACTACCATGGCACATACACCATCAAAACACATAGTAGCAATGGCACCTTCAAGCTGATTTCAAGCTTTCAGCGAAGTTTAAATAGTTTGTTCGGTTTTGTTTTGCAGTGCGTTTTTGATGAATTTAGTTTTTTGGGGTTTTTTTTTTGCTAACAGGACAGTTCTGTTCATGTAATGCAACTTTGATGCGAATTGACACACTCTGACACTCAAGTAGCATGCAGGTTGTAGTAAAGTCACATCAAAGTAGTGCAGGAACCCTTGTGTGTCCACGTTTGAGGTTTAAGAGCTACAGCTAGAGTTATGGTTAGCGGTATTCGTTAGGGTTAGCATTCTAACCCTAACATGTGACTTTGAACACAACTGCACTACTTTGGTGTGACTTGAGTGCCAGAGAGTGTAAATTATGAAGATACTTGCCAACACACCAAGGATCAGCACAGGATGGCATCCAAACGGTTTCGTTTATTGCATGATCACAACACAAAGAGGTGCAATGTTTCGGAGTCACGCAGGACCCCTTCGTCACATGCCTGACGAAGGGGTCCTGCGTGACTCCGAAACGTTGCACCTCTTTGTGTTGTGATCATGCAATAAACTAAACCGTTTGGACGCCATCCTGTGCTGATCCTTGGTGTGCTGGCAATTATCTACATTGTGACTTGAACCAGTATCCAGCTGGTTGTTGCTGCAGCACCCAACCTTTAGAGCTTATACCAGAAACGTGTGCGATGGAAATATTAAACATTACCAGAGAGTGTAAAGTCACACTACAAGAACAGAACTGCCATACTTTCCTATTAGCTAATGACCTTTTTTTTTTTTTTAAAGCGTGTTTTTTGGTACATGCAAAACACAATCTGTTGCGGGGAAAAAAAAAATAAAGTCCCTGACCCTTTCCAAAAACTGCAGCGGCTGAAATCGTAGATGTGAAAAAGTGTTGAATGGACTGTAGTGCAATTCTGCAAAACGCACAAAAAAAAAAAAAAAACACAAAACCACACGTATAGGTGTGAACGAGGCCCAAGACATGAAGTGGCTCTCAACTCTGTATGGACTGTATGTGGCCTCAGCTACATCTAGTATACAGTGCTGTGCTCCAGAAGGTTGGGAACTTCCCAGCGCCCACCCAGCACAAAATTAAGTCGGGTTGAGCGCTGCTCAGTCATAGGGAGCTTTGTATTTTATGAATGAACACAAAGCTTACTCTGATTGACTGAAGTGGAGAGGCGGGCAGATGATGTTACAATCTCCGAATCTGCTATTTGGGGGGGGGGGGGGGGGGGGAGCCATGTATTCATTCACCGAATACAAAGCTACCTGTGAGTGGCTGAGCAGAGCTCAACTCTACTCCATTTTGATCCAGGTGTGGGACTGGAAGTTCCCATCCCATCACCGAAACACAAAACTGTATACTGCATGTAGCGGGGGGGGGGGGGGGACGACAACTAATTGAAGATTTTTACATTAATGCAGGTAATGCTTTAAAAAGGTAAAAAAAAAAAACTTCTTGCTTCAGAACCACTTTAAGGGATTAAAACCTGAGAGATTACTTTTAAGGCCTTGATTAAATAGGGTGTACAATACCGTACACCTGCGTTTTTCTGCACGGGGATGCACAGGTTTTCCCCATGCAGGAAGGCCCATTAATTTCTATTGGGACACATCCGTGTGGGTGCGTGCCCCCAAACTCATTCTAGGTCAGGGATATGCAATTAGAGGACCTCCAGCTGTTGCAGAACTACAAGTCCCATGAGGCATAGCAAGACTGACAGCCACAAAAATGACACCCAGAGGCAGAGGCATGATGGGACTTGTAGTTTTGCAACAGCTGGAGGTCCGCTAATTGCATATCCCTGCTCTAGGCGCATTCTAGGACCACTCCTGTAACTGCATGGATGTAATATTTGGACACAGTGAATCTGTCTGTACAGCTGCAGTGTCCCAACAGAAATCAATGGGACTTCCTGCACAGGGATACATGGAACAACTGCGCGGGAAAACACTGTGCAGGTTTACGGTATTGTATGCCCTGTGTGAGGGAGGCCTTATTTGTCACATATTTGTGTTTAACCACTTGCCGCCCGCCATATAGCAAAATGACGGTGGCAAAGTGGTTTCAATACCTGGACGTCATATGACATCTTCAGGATATTAAGCCGCTGCGCGCCCCCAGGGGCGAGCATTGCGGTGATCGTTGTTGCGGTGTGTGAGTCTGACACACCGCAATTCCAAACTAGGTAAAGAGTCTGGCGGAGACTCTTTACCACATGATCAGCAGTGTCCAATCACGGCTGATCATGATGTAAACAGGAAGAGACGGTGATCTGCTTTTCTTCACTCGCGTCTGACAGACACGAGTAGACCATCAGGTGTGCCAACCTAGACCACCAGGGATGCCAATCAGTGCCCACAATGGATACCAGTGCCCACAATGGGCATCAGATTGGCAGGCATTGTTTGGCACTGATTGGCATCTATCAGTACATCAGTGCCACCTATCGGTGCCCATCCATGCCACCTATCAGTGCCACCTCTTTGGTGCCCATCAGTGAAAAAAAAACAAAAAAAAAAAACACCCGTTTCAAAATTTTCGGACTCTTTTTTATTTAACAAAATAAAAATCCCAGAGGTGATCAAATACCACCAAAAGAAAGCTCTATTTGTGGGGAGAAAATGATAAAAATTTAGTTTGGGTACAGTGTAGCATGACCGCGCAATTGTCAGTGAAAGTGCGACAGCGCTTAAAGCTGAAAATTGGTCTGGGCAGGAAGGTGTATAAGTGCCCGGTAATGAAGTGGTTAAAAAAAAAAAGCTCCCAGTTTTATGGCTCATTTACATTGCAATCTTCTCATTCAGTGATCTGCTCTGCAGGCACGTTTATGGTGCCTTTTTGGCAATATTTATGATTTGTTTTTTGATGAGTTGCTACAACATGTTTACAGTGCGTTTATGTGTGCAAATAAAAAAATCCAGCATGCTGCGCTTTTTTTTTTTTTTTTTTAATTTTTAAGACACAGATAAAAGCAACGCAATGGTGTATACCAGGCCTATTAAAATACATTCATTTTTTCATGTATATGCATTCATACTATGTTTGCATCTGATGTAAACAAGCTTATAATCATGTGTTAAATCAGAAAGAAACTTTAAAAAAAATATATATATATATATATATATATATATATATAAAACTCTAGTGTTTTAAGCTATAAAAAAGGTGTGAATTTGGGACTTGGTCACCCTACAAATGACCTTGAAGCCTCATGGACTAAAAAAGGCAGCAATAAAATGCAGAATACAATTACTGCTGAATTGTGTTCAACTGTTCCCCTATCCAAAGAATTAACCATTCTTCCCTTGGCATTTAGGTCTAAGAAACCATCACAAAATGACATTAAAAATATTATAAAATGCATTGAAAGATGGTGAATCATTAATAATTAAGAACCTATTCACTGCTATAATTACACCACAGCAGATTGCGGTTGCCTCAGTGACAGGCAGATGCTCTTGTCACTAAGAAAGCAAAAAAGTAATTTTCTGCATTGAGAATCAATATGGTATGGGCGAAGAGTATAGCGGGCAATGCTAACCTGGGTATAAAATGTTCACTGTGCAATAACTATGCAATATACAGTATATCACACAGGAATTCCATTACACAGAGCAGGTAAGTATAAAAGGTTTGTTATTTAAAAAAAAATCCTTTATAATTACTTTAACTTTCCTTCAACTTTACTATAGAAGTAATTTTGGCATTTACAGGTGATCACATCCTCCACTGCCTGTTCTCGGGGGTAAAAATAAAACGGTTTATCTTTTTTAATTTATTAATTAAAGCTGCCCTTCTCTACTCATTACCAATTCCATAATCTCCTTTTTGCGATCTGGTGCCCAAAACTGATCTGCATATTTAGGATGAGGCCGGACTCAGACTTGGAAGACACAATCTTGACCCACTACAAAGCATAGGTCTTATTATTTTATTAATATTTACAAAAAAAAATAATCTAAGTAATTATTTGTAAATTTCAAAAATTGTTCAAAATAATTTCCCACTGAAAATAAGATTTACTGAACCGTAAAAGAGAAGCATAGGGTTAGAGTTTTTTTCCCCCAGTATCATACTTGCCTAGGTGGATGCATCTGTCCACTGGGGCCTCCAACACTAAGAACCGAGCTATCAAACACAGCCGATCGCTCGGTTCTGACAGCTCCTTGAGCAGAGAGCTGCTGACTGTCAGTCACAGCTCTCTGCGTTACCCCCCTCCTCGCTCACTGGAGCACTGGGCTGTGGAGGAGGCGGAGCGGCCAGCTCAGGCTCTCAGCGGTTCGCTGAGAGGCTGAGCCGGGTGTCGACTTCTGTGACATCAGCAGTGAGCAGACTTCAGCCCGCTCTCTATTGAAAATGGGTCACAGGAGTGCAAGGCCAATTGCACTCCTGTGATCTACAGAAGTACAGCCAAACGAGCTGTAGCTATACTTCTCCTTTAAGGTCCAGTTCACACTGGTGTGGTGCAGGAAACGCATGCAATTTGGACAGGGATTGCACTGCATTCCTGTTCACATCACATGCAATCTGCAGCAGTGCGATTTGAGCCAATTCACTTTGTATGGCTCAAATCACACCGCATCAAAATCGTGCAGAGCCCTTTTTTTTGAGGCACCAAAATCAAATGGGTGTTCACACCCATGCAATTTGATTCTGCAAATTGCACTGTGTTTTGCAAACAGATTTTTGGGGTGTCGTTGACAACATACACCCCGCAGTGGTTCGCATGAACAGGGTGCGATTAATCCACATAGGTGTCCCGGTCCATCGATAACAAAATCAGGGCGGCCGGAGGAGATGCAGAGGCGGTGTGCCCCAAAGCAGACATCACTTACATCCTATACCCATGGAGTCCCAGAACTTCTCCAACCCTGTGAGCACCTCCAGTGGCCCTGACTTGCCATCATCATTTGATCGTCATCAGATCGGGACAACGATGTAGATTTTTTACATGTGGCCAGACATGTACTGTGAGTTAACATTTTTTAAACTGCCCACTAGATGGCGCTTTAATCCCTTTACACACACCGGGAGGGGGGCGTGAAAATCACATGCAATTTGTACAAAAATCACACCACATTCCTGTTTAAGTTGCATGCGATTCTCTGCAGTGCAATTTGCGCCAATTTTGTTTTTATTTCTGCAAATCGCACCGCAAAGTATCGGTGCTTGGTATTGGCGAGTACTCGACTGAAAGCATTTGTAGACATGAGGAAAGTCCTGGACAGTCGCACTCAAATAGAAACTGCCTTTATTCAGTAAAAACAATAAAAGTACATATGTGCCACAGCAGGAAGAGGGAAGCTGACGCGTTTCACACTGTCAGTGCTTAATCATCAGCTATGATTAAGCACCGACGACAGTGTGAAACACGTCAGCTTCCCTCTTCCTGCTTTGGCATATATGTACTTTTATTGTTTTTACTGAATAAAGGCAGTTTCTATTTGAGTGCGGCTGTCCAGGACATTCCTCATGTCTATCGTTACAAGCATTGCCGGCACCTGAGGCTTCCAGTCTGGAGGAGAAGTTTCTGATTGACCTCCTATGGAGCGGTGATTACTTCCTCCCTCCAGTCGATAAAAAAAAAAAAATGGTATTAGTGCAACCCTATTATAAAACACCTGACCATCACACCTAGAAGGGCTTGTCGGACATTTTATTAAAGAACCACGAGCAATAATATGGAATCCATCAAACTTTGGACACAGCCAGGTCGGCGTTTCTGTGAATTTCTGGCAGCTCACAGACTGGCCACAGCCAATTTGCATGTGGCCAGAGCATTGCTGTGTCCACAAGTAGCATTTAGCCACCTCTGAACGCAGCCATCTGCAGACATGCGCCGGCGTGAATGTAGTCCAAGGCTAAGTGTCCGCTGCCTACTTCAGAGAACTGGGGATTTTTCTACAGAATAGCCCATCACAGCAACGACGTGCTAAACAAAGGAAGACATTGCTGCTATGAAAACAGAAGTGGGGGGAACCTTTCTACCTTCCCAGATTAATATGGACAGAGGCTTAAAAATAAATTAAAAAAAAAAAAAAATTCAGAGATTTTGTGAAATGTTAAACTCCACCATTCGTCACCCTTTGAGAAACAACGTCCTTTGTTTCTATACATGGAGACTACTTTGACTTGCCTGTGGCAAGAGGTGCCCATTTGAAAGAGTTGGAAATTAGCTGAACTGGTAACAAAGATGGCTCTTTTATCCTACTCAAGTATGCAACTGTTATGCAAATCCTCCACAATCTGAATGTGAATAGCTTGAACTCTGGCTATAATAAAGTAAGCCTCTCAACAACAGGACATTATTAGGAGCCTTGTGGATCATTTTCCAAGCAACGGAAGGTGTGAAAAGGGAAAAGTGGTACATTAACCATGCTGCCAGATCATTTGATACAAGAAATCACTCCAACAATCAAAGCAGGAGTCCAGTACATTGAACACATTGTCCCAAACAAAAGAACACACACGACCATTTGTGCATGCTGGTAGCTTGTTAACAAGATTTCAAAAAAACTGTTCAAATGTTTTTTGCATACTTCAAAGGGCGCAACATACAGTAGATGCTGCAAGTGAGACGAATTTATATTAGGACCAACAAATACCAATAGTTCAGCTATTAAAAAGGAAACACCTAAAGCTATGCGAAAGCTGAATTTAGAAAATACCCTAAATACACGCCCCACCCCAGTTTCTTCCAGAAGCACAGTTAATTTTTGATAAGCATTTCCTACCATGATGTCATGTTTGAGGTGGTTTGCAGTAAAAACATGTGCTGCATATTATTGGTAACCAGGGACACATACATACATACATACAGGGGTTGCCATTGCGACCCGGCCCCATGCTCCAGGGGGCCTGTGCAGCCCACCTGTACACCTAGATAGGAGATTGGCGGGGTCAGCAGCATTGTAGTGGAATTGAAACCTCCATGTAGCCGCTGAATGCTTGCTTCTCCTCCTCTCCCTCTCGCAGACATTCAGCGGCTGCAGGAGGAAAATATCCCCATCTGCTTTCCTGTCCCCCACTGCTGTGTTTCCCCCTCCCACTGGCTGCTGCGGAGATCTATCAGGAGCGGGGAAGGTGCAGGTAAATGTGTCATTTACCAGCCCCTTCATTCAATTAAAAAATTATTAAAGAATAAAATAAATTTATATATATATATATATATATATATATATATATATATATATATATATATATATATATATATATATATATATATATATATATATATATATATATATATATATATATATATATATACACACACACACACACACACACACACACACATATACACACAGTGCCTTGCAAAAGTATTCACCCCCCTTGGCATTTTTCATGTTTTGTTGCCTCACAACCTGGAATTAACATGGATTGTTTGAGGATTTGCATCATTTTAATTTACAGAACATGCCCACAACTTTGAAGATATTTTTTTTTTATTGTGAAGCAAACAACAAATAGGACAAAATAACAGAAAAAGTCAATGTGCATATCTATTCACCCCCCTAAAGTCAATACTTTGTAGAGCCACCTTTTGTGGCTATCACAGCTCCAAGTCTCTTTGGATAAGTCTCTATGAGCTTGCCACATTTTACCACTGGGATTTTTACCCATTCCTCCTTGCAAAACTGCTCCAGCTCCTTCAAGCTGGATGGTATGCGCTTGTGAAAAGCAATCTAAGTCTGACCACAGATTTTCTATTGGATTGAGGTCTGGGCTTTGACTAGGCCATTCCAACACATTTACACGTTTCCCCTTAAACCACTGAAGTGTTGCTTTAGCAGTGTGTTTGGGGTCATTGTCCTGCTGGAAGGTGAACCTCTGTCCTAGCCTCAAATCACACACAGGGTGGTACAGGTTTTGCTCAAGAGTATCCCTGTATTTAGCACCATCCATCTTTCCCTCAACTCTGACCAGTTTCCCAGTCCCGACTGCTGAAAAACATCCCCACAGCATGATGCTGCCACCACCATGTTTCACGGTGGGGATGGTGTTCTTTGGGTGATGTGATGTGTTGGGTTTACGCCAGACATAGCGTTTTCTTTGATGGCCAAAAAGTTACATTTTAGTCTCATCAAACCAGAGCACCTTCCTCAATACATTTTGGGAATGCATGGAGGAATGCCTTTTCGCAAACTCAAAACGTGCCATTTTGTTTTTTGCTGAAAGTAATGGCTTTCTTCTGGCCACTCTGCCATAAAGCCCAACTCTATGGAGTGTGCGGCTTATTGTCGTCCTATGTACAGATACTCCAGTCTCTGCTGTGGAACTCTGCAGCTCCTCCGGGGTTACCTTAGGTCTCTGTGCTGCCTCTCCGATTAATGCCCTCCTTGCCCGGTCCGTGAGTTTTGGTGTGCGGACATCTCTTGGCAGGTTTGCTGTTATGCCATGTTCTTTCCATTTGGTTATGATAGATTTGATGGTGCTCCTAGGAATCATCAAAGATTTGGATATTTTTTTTTTTTGTTTTATAACCTAACCCTGACTTGTACTTCTCAACAACATTGTGCCTTACTTGTTTGGAGAGTTCCTTTGTCTTCATGGCAGTGTTTGGTTGGTGGTGCCTCTTGCTTAGGTGTTGCAGCCTCTGGGGCCTTTCAAAAAGGTGTGTATATGTAATGGCAGACCATGTGACACTTAGATTGCACACAGGTGGACATCATTTCACTAATTATGTGACTTCTGAAGGTAATTGGTTGCACCAGAGCTTTTTATGGGCTTCATAACAAAGGGGGTGAATACATACACACATGCCAATTATCATTTTTTTTTATTTCTGAAAAATAGTTTTATTTATATAATGTTTGTGTGTGTGTTTATATATACACACACACACACACATAATATAGCAGAGACCCTAGAGAATAAAATGGCGGTCATTGCAATATTTTAAGTCACACTGTATTTGTGCAGCGGTCTTTCAAAAGCAATTTCTTTGGAAAAAAAACACAGTAAATTTAGCCCAATTTTTTGTACAATGTGAAAGATGATGTTACGCATATTAAATAGATACCTTATATGTCATGCTTTAAAATTGCGCACACTTGTGAAATGGCGACAAACTATAGTACTTAAAAATCTCCATAGGTGACGCTTTAAAAAAAAAAAAAATTAACCGTTCGTTACAGAGAAGGTCTGGTGCTAGAACTATTGCTCTCGACCCAACAATCGCGGCAAGACCTCACATGTGTGGTTTGAACACTGTTTACATTTGCAGGCGCAACTTACGTATGCGTTTGGTTCTGTGCGCGAGAGCGGAGGGATGGGGCGCTTTAAAATGTTTTTTTCTTCTTACTTCATTTTTTATTTTTTACGCTGTCCCTGTAATATTTTAACCACTTTTAATGCTGTCACAAGGAATGTATACATCCCTTGTGACAGCAAGTCAGGTAATTTTTTTTTGGAGAGATCTGGGGTCTAAAAAAAACAAAAAAAAAAAAAAAAAAACCCTAAAAAGCATTCAAAACGCCAAGTTTGGCTGTTTTAAATACAGACTTTTTTTTTTTTCAATCTGGCACCTTTAAGGCTTCAGTATACCGGAAGTGATGGCATGACATTGCTTTCGGGTTACTAGATCCGAGACCCTATCAAATCCTATTCCGGCTTTGTTCGGGTCTCTGGCGGCAGACATGCCGGCAGGTCGCTCAGGCCTCCCGGTGCGACGGGAGAGCCCGGGCAAGCCGGGAAAGGCGGTGGGAGGGGGGACGTCTCCTCGCGCTGCTTGTAATAACACCCTAGTGGCTGATTAGCCTCATCGGTTGTTATTACAAGAAAGCCGTCCATAGGCTCTAATAAAACAGTACCGAGGTGATGCCTGCAAAGACTTGAAGCAGAAGGCCGCATATATGCGTTAACAGAGTTAAAGTGTTACTAAACCCACAGTAAAATAAAGTCTGTATATGCAGCAAAGCACGCTTGTTATACTCACTGTGGAGTCTGAGGGGTTAATCCTCTGCATTGTGTAAAAATCCTGCTTGATCCCGTCTTCTCTGATCCACCCCTTCCACTGTCCCCAAATCATCCCCTGATAGAACAGAGCCTTGGAGTCACACTGCACATGCTCAGTTTAGTGCGAATTGCTAGAGAGGTTTTTTTTTTTCTTGGGGAGGGTGCATGTGATCAGCACAGGGCCAATCAGCACTGTCCAGACAGAGGGTCAGGGGTCCTGCAGCCTCATAAGACAGTCAGGGGAAAAATGAAAACTCCTCCTACAAGCTATTACCAGACACTGATAGAAGTCACAAGACTGCTTTAACTGCAGATGAGAAAAGGTATTTAGCAGTTTATCTTTATAAAACAATTGTATTTCCATGTTCTTTGTGCTGTGGGAGACCAGATGTAGTAAATGCAGGGTCCTGGGCGTAGTAACACTTTAATGCCCAACTCCATGCACAGTGATACTTGTGCATCGCTTAGGTCATTCACACTTTCAGATCTCCATTGCAGCTTCTGTATGCGTCCACTAACGTCACATCTCTCAAAGCCATTGGAGCGGTGATACACCATGAACCATGGTCTGGGCCTTGACGAAGTTCACTTATCAACAGGCTAAACTAGCCATTTCTTTCCCTACAGTCGGATGTTAATGTAGCACAGACGACAATCCAATAGATCACGAAGTGAGAATTAAGTGAGAAGATGAAAATTGTACAAGGATGCATGGCCAATTATGCGTACATTTAAATTAATCATCCTCATTGCCGCAACTGGATGTACGAAGAACTCAAAGTCATTTAGAAGACTGGTCTGTGAAAAGCTATTTGAAGATTACTTGAAGTTTCTTTTGGCTTTAATCCACATCATTCCATTGTGCTCTATCATTACGTGAATGACATGTAGTCATTAGGAGCTGTTACTACTTACCAGATTGCTCCCGAAATCTATCAAATCCCAAACCTGGAGCAAACACCATGTTATTTTTATAGTGAAATCTTTTCAAATGACAGAACGTCTTTCTTTGTAATGGCAAAGCTGAGTGGAGGTCTTAAGATTAAGCACAACAACCGTGCATGTTTCAAAGATTGCGTCCTATTTAACAGAAGCTCTTATGTCATTCCATGCATCTCACTGCAAGAGCGGGGCGAGAGAGAGACGAGATAGCTTGATGGCGGAGCATAGAATTGATCAAAGGCCCTTAGGCATTTAGGCTAGACAAGATCATTAGCAACGCAGAGTAGATGTACAATATAAAACCGCTCATCTTTAAAAGAGAAAAAAGAGTTTTTGGAAAGAAAAGACTTCTCCAGGAAAAGAGAAAAAAAACAAAAAACACACAGTCCCCTCTGCAGTAGCTGTATGCCATCGGGCGGGAGGAGAAGCTGCTGCGGGGGGTGGGGGAGGGGGGGGGGGGACAAGACGACTACATGGTTTCCGTTCCAGTAAATGCCACCCAGGTTCTCCTTCCTTCTGCTGCCTAGGCCCCCTGTGTGCTTCCCTGGCCGACCCCCCCCCACCCCCACACACTGCTGCCGGCTCTCTTCTCTCCCTCCTTCCAGCTGCCGCAGGGATCGTTTCAGGAAGGAGAAGGGGGAAGGCGGTAAATATGTAATTTAGGGGCCCTTCCTTTTCTGAAGGATCACTGTGTCCATTCATATCTGAAGCATAGTAAACAGTTTACTATGTCTGTTTGTGAAAAAGAAATGAAGCATAGTAAACATAGCATCTACTGACGTTGCATATTTCCAGCAAACCAAGTGGTCAGCCCACAAAAGTAACAGGCACCACTATTGGCCTGCAATAATATTCAGGACTATACTGAAGAATATTAAAAGAAAAAAAAAATACTGGAAAGGGTCTTGAAATGATCTTGAATGACAGATCTCCGCAGAAGGAGTTGATCATTGGTACTTACACTGGATGCAATGAGGGATATACAACATGTGACTGTTTGGCAATAAAAGGATTGCGCTTTTCAGGAAGGGATGATTGCAACTGTGCTTACAAGATTTGACTTCCCTAAAACTGCCCCCAACATATCCTGATATTACAAGTGATAGCAAACAGATAAAAGGGGGATGCCGAATACACAGGCATTGATAAACTGCTTCAAGCAAGTCTTCTGGCAAGTTTGCAGACATACATAATTGCTCAGCTTGGCCTAGAATTTATGTTTAAAGTGGTTCTAAAGACTAAAAAATGTTTTACCTTCAAGTGGAACTTCAACTAAAAAGGAAGTTCTGCTTTACGTTCGCCTCCCCCCACCTCTCTGGTCACTTTTTTTTTAGGGAAGTGAGTACATTTTTCTGGCAGGTACCTGCTCCTACTTTTGCTTGAATCACCTAGGCGATTGCACCGGAAGTCATTCCCCCCCCACAATCCCTGCCCGAAACCTCCGGGGACACGCCACAGGTCCCAGGAGGCTGCGGGTCCATTCACAAAGATGTACTCAGTCTGATGATGAGCATTCACCACACTTCCTTTGAGCCCATCCTGGATTTAACGCATTCTGATTCTGGATACTGGAAGTAGAAGCAGCACAGTGAGGAGCTCATCTCCCGATCACTCTGGCTGTCTCCTCCTAACAGCAAATTTCTTGTCAGCACATGAACTGATTTGCTTATTGTACTGCTTCTTCGCCTCACACTCCTGCCCTGCTTGCATACATCTGTATCTTTTATATCACCTTTATTACACTAGAAATCTAACCACAAAAGGCTGGTTGATCAAAGCAAAAACAAATTAAAAAAAAAAAAAAAAAAAAAGACTGCAGTCACTTACAATCAATAAGATCTTTGCTTGTATTTTTTAAATGGAGACCAAAAAAAAAAAAAAATTACTACAGACAGAATATGGCAGCTTGCTACAAGTCCCATTAAACTTTCAGGGTTCATTGAGAAATGTCAGCATTTCCTATCCCTCAGAGATGGAATATCTAAAAACTCACAAGCATAAGCCAGTGGGTAAAGGAAAAGGAGGTGGGACTTTGAATTATGGTTTACCTTCAGCCTTGATTGATCATTATTTTAATCCAATCCTGGGCGGATGGCTCGTGGCTGGCCGGTGGGCCGTCCGGCCCTTGCCTGCCCGGGAGCTGCGATGGGCACCGTCGGCAACATGTTCCCCCCCCCCCTCCTCCCCCGCCCGCCCGTTTTGGTGGGCGTGTGTGGGGGGGGGGGCGGGGCTTGCCTCCACTGCCCATCGACGTCACGCCACCCGCGACGGACGTGCGCTGCGTCTCCCGACGCCGCCGCGCCCTCTGCGCTGTTGTTGCTATGCTCGCAGGCTTGGTGGGTTGGTCCCAGCGGCCGCCGATCATTGGTCGGCCCCCCGCTGTGGCTCCTCCCACCTTTGGCCGTGCGTGCGTGACGTTGGCGGGCCTCCCCGCGGCGGCGCCTATATATGGGCGCTCTTTTTTACCTGGGGCGGTGCGGCGTTCGAGGCACACTACAGATACACTACAATGTGGTGGTGGTTCCTACTCCACACCACCCTGTCACACAGGTAATGCCACTTTACCTTTGTTCGATCACATGTTACTTTCCAGCTTTACCCACTCTTCTTTCCTTCACTCTTCTCCTCACTTCATCCACCCACCTACAGAATTCCACACCATGCCCACCCCCCCCCCCCCTCCCCTACTATTCCTCCTCTCTCCCTCCCCTTTTTTTCCACCCTTTCTCCCCCCCCCCTCCTCCCACTTTTCCCCCCTATCTTTATCCAGCTCACACACTTTCCCTCTGTACCAATACCCCCTGTATCATCACTTATCTATCACTCTCTACCCTAGGGTGCCTCGTGGCTCTGCATCGTTTTTTGGGGGGGTGCCTGTTTTGGTCGCCGCGGCGGGGGGGCCCGCCTCAGCTCCCGGCCCGGCATCAGTCCCGGACGGTTGCCGTACCTGGCCATTCACCATCTACCCATGCCTGCTGTGAGTACTTTTGCTTTTGGGGGATTACTCAGCCCCTTGTACCCATTATAACTCTGACCCATGATACTATTATTATTATCTTTAATTTCCAGAAACTTGACATGTCTGCTCCTGATGAGTGGTCTTGAACCACGAAACGCGTCGAGCTACCGGTTGCCCTTTATTGTTCCAATCCATGCTACACAGAGTTTTACCCTTTAACAGGAATTTGAGGCCAGCTATCAGGCAGTTATTACCTTGTTTTAACCAGCTATGCTTTCTGACACCTGGTGATCCCTTGTCCATCTTCAGTAATATTGCTCATACCCATGTTATTACTCATGTTACCCCATTATATTTGATAACTATACTAATGGTCCTTATGTTGATCCTTGGTTATCATTGTTAACATTTTACCAAGTGTTAAATTGATAGTGTCTGATACCATTGTTTGTATGAACATGCAATAAAAGAATTTTATTGACCCACCGTTATGTGTCGGCTTGCAAACCATTGGCTTCATTCAAAGTCCCACCTCCTTTTCCTTTACCCACTGGCTTATGCTTGTGAGTTTTTAGATATTGTGTCATAGGGATGGAAACTTGCGGCCTCTACCCGGCGCAGTTTCATATAAAGTCCCAATTTCCTTCCCCCTTTGTTGTTCCCTCAGAGATGGAGATATTTTGGTGGCCGCACACTATTCCCGGTCATAAATTCAACACATAAAAAGCAGCCTCAGCTTGCTCCATGCACATCATGCCCCCCAAATCTTTTTGCCCCGCCGTGGGGCTTGAGGTGATTATACCTCCATGATTAAAGTGGTTCTAAGGGCAGAAGGTTTTTTTTTTCCATCTTAATGCATTAAAAAAATAAGAAAAAAAAAAACCCTTCTGTATGCAGCAGCCCCCCTCATGATTTACCTGAGCTCCATCTTGACCCAGTGATGTTGCACGAGAGACTCAGCTGTCCAGGACTCTCCCTCCTGACTGTCTCAGCCAGTCAGGAGAGAGAGGGGGTGGGGCCGAGCCGTGGCTCCGTATCTGAATAGACAGACAGAGCAGTGGTTTGGGTGCCCCCCATAGCAGGCTGTGGGGGGCACTCGGAGGGAGGGGCCAGGATCACCAGTGAGGGACCCAAGAAGAGGAGGATTTGGACTGCTCTGTACAACACCACTGCACAGAGCAGGCAAGTATAAAAAAAAAAAATCTTATTAAATAAAAAAAAAAGGTGAGACTTTAATATCACTTTAGGCAACGGAGTGAGGTGAAATGCGTTGGGTAGGTGGCTTGCATGGAGCAAGCTGATGCGGCTTTAATCTGTTGAGAGAAAGAGCTGGGTGCACACCGCTCAAAGCCACCTGTAAGGATCTGATGAGCTGCTGGTAAGATCCGGGTACCTGCCTGGTCCGCAGCCAGAGAAATCTTATTTATTTCAATTTTGCTTCCGGATGTGGCGCCATTCTTCTTTGTTCTCATTGCTTTTATCTGTTGCATTGTATGACTGGAAATGGTGTGTGGCAGTAGGGCTGCAACTAACGATTACTGTCATAATCGATTAGTTGGCCGATTATTGTTTCGATTAATCGATTAATCGGTTAATAACCTTAAAAAAAAGTGTGGTGCATCATTTAGTTAATATGTAAAGTTTTAAAAAAAGGCAATTTATTCTTAAATATCTCTATGCAGTGGTGAATATAAGTAACCAACTATATGGTTAGGGAGCAAAATATCTAATCCACTCTGAGAATAACAGACAGAAGAGATATACTGTATATACTATTAGAGGAGAGATATACTGTATATACTATTAGAGGAGAGATATACTGTATATACTATTAGAGGAGAGATATACTGTATATACTATTAGAGGAGAGATATACTGTATATACTATTAGAGGAGATATATACTGTATATACTATTAGAGGAGAGATATACTGTATATACTATTAAAGGGTGAATCTGATAAATAACATCAGACTCAGAGATCTATTTTTTATTTAAAAAAACAAACAATGTCTTCCCCGACAAATGACAAAAAATGTCATTTTAAGAACGTTCGTTCGATTTTCTAATTGTTAGTGGGGTCAAAATCGAATTGTCAAAGGATCTGCGGGAAAAGGTAGTTGAACTGTAAAAAAAAACAGGAAAGGGATATAAAAAGATATCCAAGGAATTGAGAATGCCAATCAGCAGTGTTCAAACTCTAATCAAGAAGTGGAAAATGAGGGGTTCTGTTGAAACCAAACCACGGTCAGGTAGACCAACTAAATGTATTTATTTAATTTATTTACAGTAGAGATTATTTGCTCTATTTGTACTATAAAGAGCTCATTTTAGTTCTTTTTTTAACCCCATTATGTTACTGGCCGATTAATCGATTATGAAAATAGTAATCGATTAATTTCATAATCGATTAGTTGTCGATTAATCGATTAGTTGTTTCAGCCCTATGTGGCAGTCAGATTATTTCCATCTCTGCAGTGTGCCTTGGGTCAGGATGTACCCACTCCCAGCCGCTTTCACCCTATAGGATTACGGGGCCCCAAAATTTCTATACCTAGTGTAGATTTCACAGGACTTTCCTGCACCCTGGGGACCACATGTGTTGCATATAGCCTGTCAATGGCTGTAAGCAACTGTAGTCATGTAAACCTCTGATGCGGCTTTGCAGAATTTTTGGGTTGGGGAAATGTGCCAGGCGCACGTGTTGGTGAACTCCAATGCAAACAAGCACTCTTTACAAATAGTAAGATCTCAGCCATTTCCCTTGTATAGCAGGTGGCATGTGCAGTTCCCCAGGCGCAGGAAAATGGCCAAAAAAAAAAAAAAAAGGATGTAAAAATGCCTAGAACTATCCCTGTTTATTAGAATAAGCCATTCAATATACATAAAACAACTGGATTAGAGGTTAATTCATAAATCTCTCCAGCTCTAGGACTTCTACACAAGAAAACAATACATCAATAGGATGGCTAAAAAGGCTCGAGCCTTCAAGAGGCACCAATTACAAACCGCTCTGTTTGCAGTAAAATTGTGTTTCAATTCCCGATTAATAAAAGCTCTACCTGATGGCGCCTTTATTTTGCTGGGCTTGTTAAATGTTTGCACTAGCTGGAAGAGTAAATAGTTATTATCAGGCACATTATGAGAGATGACCAATAGCAAGATATAAGGATTATGTTATCAGTGAAGGATTATTGTATCTCTTCAAAAATGGAATCCTATAACAGCAATAAGCCTTCAACGTGTACAAGCATGTTCGATCCTTCGCCAACTAAATTAAAACGTGCCGTTTTTATTCATTTTTTAAGTTGTAAAAACCAAACATCTCAACAAACTCTTAGCCCGGGTTCACACCGGTACTGCTAGGAAATTGCACTACTTCAGCTCCATTTCAAAAGCCGCACATTCGTGCGAAATGCATTGCCGATTTCATTGCGGCTTCATTTAACAAAAGTCAGTGCAAGTCGCAAAAAAATAAATAGTGCAGGAAACTTTTTCATTATTGCTGCGACATTAGTTGCGGCGATATTGAGCGTTTTTATTGCCGGGATGGGCTGCAATTTATCATGCGATTAGGAACTGTCAAATCACATGACAAGTTGCACCGGTGTGAACAGGCTCCTTTCACATTGTGCGACTAAACCCTGGTTCACAACGGCGAGGCTTTGAAATCACACTACTTCAGTCCCCGTCAGAAAACAGTTCACTGTACTAACATGGCATAGTTAGTACAGTGAGCTCCAAGTTTTTTTGTTTCGTTCAGCCCGCTGGGTTGGATAAAAAAAAAAAAAAAAAATGATAAATAAAAAAACACCTGTGTGTACCAGGCTTTGCCGAATCTGCTGTAAACCCATCCTAAATCTGGCCAAACATGAATAGAAAATCCTTCGAAAAAAACCTTTTGTTTTTGATAAAGATCTGTCAAACTACTGCGTTAACGCCATTATTGTATTGAATTGTTTTCCCACACTTGTCGACATATTTTATTGATCGTTAGCGACACAAAGGGTACATTTTTTTGTCGATCAATGCACATGCGCTGTACGTTTTTTCAAACTATTTACGATCGATTTCCCTACTAATGTTTAGAAAATCATTTTATTAGGCAACAAAATTCCCACATGACATTTCGAGAATCTAAATTCCACCCACTAACGTTTCTAAAGTCGAATGATCGGGCTTATCGAACACTTTTTCTAATGATTTTCGATCCACGCTTAAAGTGTTAGTAAACTGTACTACCACTTGTACCTACAAGTAAGCCTATAAGAAGGCTCACCTGTAGATAACGTGAATATCCCCTAAACTTGCACAGTATAAAAGATATTCAGAGTGCATGCACTCGACGTCATCGGCGTATGCGCTCTGAAGGTCTGGCTTACAGTGCCAGAGCTTCAGAGCCGTGCTGGAAACGGCAGCTACCGCGCGCATGCGTGGGAGTAATGCCATCATGCCTCCGGAGGTCACGAACCCGGAAGGAAGACTGGTGGGAAAATATCAGCTGTCTCAGCAGTGACATTGAGGCGTTTGTTCTAAGAGAAGTCAATTAGAACGTGCTAGTATGCGATTCATTCTAGCACATTATGACATTGGTTTGCTGGGCTTTTTTTTTTTTTTAAAGCACCAGCAGTTTACAACTGCTTTAAGACAGCTAGGTCACCTCCCTGCCGTTAGTCTGACTGGACAGTGAATAAGTAGCAGCTGACTGATAAGATTCTTCCTCTGCTCTCTCCTCCATTCAGCACACATACAGTAAGTGAACCTTACTGCTGACCCCCCAGTCTGAGTTCCTCAGTTCAGGGTATAATATAAGGTTCACACCTAGGCATATTTAGGTATATAAACTACTAATATTTAAAAAAAAAAAAAATATATATATATATATATATATATATATATATATATATATATATATATATATATATATATATATATATATATATATATATATATATATATATATATAAAAAATAACATCAACCTGGAGTTCAGGTTTAAAAACCGTAATGAGAGCGTCACTGAACATCCCTTAATGATCAAGGGAAGCACAGCATTTAAACCAGCTGTCAGGTAGCATAAACAGAGAGGAAGCTCCCATCCCCAGAGACGTTACATGAGTGCAGGTATGGAGGAATGTTGAAATAGACTAAAAAGGGCTGTGAGAGAATGAGGTGGAAGAACAGGCCAAGCCGGTAACAAGCTACTGCTTACTCAGCTTTCTTACACCACGTGTCGGTCACAATTCAAAGCAAAATGGAAGCTTTCACAACAGGCAATACCATTCTTTGACCTTGGAATTTCTAGAGGCAATTGCAGTGCAGCCCCCGCAGCCAGGTGTGTCTACAAAAGGAGGACCCCAGCTTGTTCAGCAGCAAAAGGAGTCGCCTCTCTTAATGAAGAGTGTATAGCAGAGGCTATAAAGCAAAACAGAGTTCAAGCTATTGGAGGACAAAGGGCACACAGCAAGCAAAACTAAACACAACATTCCATTTACACATGGAGCAGTTCATTAAACTGGCTGGCACGGCTGTGGTGAATAAGAACAATAGACACCTAAATCATCATTCATCCACATCTGTAGTCTGCCATTCCACATCAAGGCCGCAAGAAGCCAGTGGAGAGAAGTTGAGAATTGTGTAACTACCATTTAACACACACACACACACACAAAAAACAAAACAAAAAAACACATTTAATAAATTTTAAAAAATATATATATAAGCTGCGGGTCTGTATTTATAAATTGAAAAGCCATTTACAGAAGAGTAACCCTTAAAGGGATTGTAAAGCATCTTTGTTTTCCTATAAAAATAACAAACATGTCATACTTACCTGCTCTGTTCCAGTAGATTTACACAGAGCAGCCCCGGTTCTCCTCTACTCGGGTCCCTCTAATATGTTCCTGGCCCCTCACTCCTGTCGAGTGCCCCCCACACCAAGCAGCTTGCCATGGGGGCACTCGAGCTGAGCTGCAGCTCTGTGTGTCCATTCAGACACAGAGCTACGGTTCGGCCCTGCCCCCTCACTCTTGATTGGCTAACTGACTGATTGACAGCAGTGGGGGCCAATGGCTCCACAGCTGCGTCTCAGCCAATTAGGAGGGAGCATCCCGGACGGCCGAGACACTCTTGGACATCGCTGGATAGAGATAGGGCTCAGGTAAGTATTAGAGGGGCTGCTACACACAGGTTTTTTTTTTTTTTTATCTTAATGCATTAAGATAAAAAAAAACAAAACCTTCTGACTTTACAACCCCTTTAAGGCTCGTACACACCAGCCCACGTGCTAAAACATGTGCGGGCTACGACACATTGCACGGTTTACTTTTTTTTTTTTTTTTAAAGAAAACTTTATTGTTGAAATATCACAAAATGACACTACATTCTATGTAACATGTGGTGCAAAGCATTGCATATTGCTTCATTTTTTTTTTTTTTTGCAGCGCTCTGCACACAATGCTACATGATGTAATCGAAAACTATTTTTATTTTTTTATGTGCCCTTGTTTTGATCTATTCAGATCAAGGCAACTCAACAGACAGTGTGAGAGCCTTTTAGCAATCAATAAGAAATAATTTACTATGGCTCTGACAAGTCTTTGCTGATGAAAGCCGAGTTCTGAGAGGCTGAAAAGCCAAACAAACCATTGCATTCTGCACTTTACTTTCTGTAGCCTAAGGGTACATGAACACGAACAATTGCAGGAGGGAAAAAAAAAAAAAAAATCAGTCATTTCCTGCACCAAGGGAGCCGCAGGAAGAATGTATGGCTGAACCATAGAAGTGAATGGCTGTACGCACTTATACTCCTGTAAACGCTGATGCTGTTTTCCATTGACGTTTTCCTGAACTTGTGTGTTAAATATTTCCTCAAACGCAAAAGTCTGAAATAGCAGGGACGAAAAAAAAAAAAAAACACATCTAACAGTACACAAAAACACTGCCAAGGCACACGGTTAACCCTTTGATTGACTCTGAAGTTAACCCCTTTCCAGCCAGTGTCATTAGTACAGTGACAGTGCATGTTTTTAGCACTGATTACTGTATTAGTATCACTGGTTCCCGCAAAGTGACAGTTAGTGTCCAATTGTGCGCAGCAATATCACAGTCCCCGCTATAAGACGCTGATCGCTGCCATTACTAGTATATGAAAAAAAAAAAAATTAAAAAAATACATACCATAGTTTGTAGACTCTATAATATTTGCTTAAACAAATCAATATACACTTATTGGGATTTTTTATGTAAAATATGTGGCAGAATACACATTGGCCTAAATATATGATGAAAATGGATTTTTTTTTTTTTTTTTTTTAATATGTTTTATAAGTTCTGTCGGTCTTTTTTGTTTGTTTACAGCACAAAAAATAAACAGTGGTGATCACATATCCCCAAAAGAAAGCACTATTTATAAAAAAAAAAAAAAAAAATTTATAAAAATTTTTATTTGGGTACAGTGTTGCATGACCACTCAACTGTCAGTTAAAGGAACGCAGTGCCTTATCGCAAAAATTTGCCTGGTCATGAAGGGGGGGGAACTCTCCCGGGAGGTCAAGTAGGTGGAGCTTTGCGTTAAATCTTTTAAAAGGCTTAACACTCACCCATCCAAATGTCCTGTGTGGGCATTTTCTTCTGAATGCCAATCTTCAGGCCTCTTCCCTGGTCATTAGCGGATCGCCCATATACTACGGCATGCACACAGGACGTTTTAAAACCGCCAGCACTACAACAGCGCGTTTTTACTTTAGCGTTATTGCGCATCTTACCGTGTTTTTGCACATTTCCTACTTTTTTTGGCATTAGCATTCTTCATTAAAAAACACTCCCTGTAAATGTAAAAACGCCCCAAAAAAAAAAAAAGTCAAACATGGTTAGACACGTTTTTACTGCTCCTGGAAGCACAGGCTGTCATTTTTCTACTGCCCCTAAATGATTATGCCTCTGACAGTTTTTTCCCCTTTTGGGATAAAAGCTTAAACAGAAAATAATAAGGCACCCCTATCAGTGTTAAATGCTTTGTCTCAACCCACTAACTGCCACTTTTGCTGGACAGCTTCATCTGGTAAAGAAAGTTGAAAAACAACTTATTCCCGGATAATAAAACTTTGTTACAGGGAGACTCAAAGTCTGCTGTGTTACTGCCGATTCACACAGGGGCGACTTGTCAGGTGACCTAGCCGCCTGACAAGTCGCCTCCCATTCTGTACTATGGAACCGTTCTAATAGGAGCGACGACTTAGAAAAAGGTTCTTGTACTACTTTGGGGGCGACCTGCATAGACTTCTATACAGAAGTCGTTTTGCAAGTCGCCGTGGAAGTCGTGTGCAGGTCGCCTTGGTGAGGCGACCTGCAAGTCGTGCCGCCTCTGTGTGAACCGGGGCTTACTGTTAAATGACAGACGGCATCATATACAGTCTATCATTTAAGATCGTTCCAATTCATCACAATAAGGCTCCATGCACACTGGACATTAAAATAACTTTATAAAAACGCCAGTAGCTTTGCAGTGAGTCTTTCAAAGTTTTTTTTAATGTTTTTGCAATAGCATTTATTAGTGTTTTCTTTTCTTGAAAAAATTTTTTTAATTATTTTTTTCAATGGATTATAAACGTTAAAAAACACTGGTGAGCGACTTTTTTAGCGTTTATCAGTGTTTTTTTTGTGGTCAGAAAAACAACTCCTGAACGCAATTTTATGGCGTTCAGAAAACAGCCCATAAACTCCACTGCTGATAAACATCCAAAAACGTCCATGTGTGCATGGACACATAGGATAACAGAGGGGAGTTTATGGGCTGTTAAAAAAAAAAAAAAACAAAAAAAAACACCCAAACTCCCAAAAACGGCCGTTTATGAGCTTCAATGTGCATGGAGCCTAATAAACCGCCAACCTACTCAGAAAGTTACCAGTTATGATGTTCAAAGTAAAAAAAAAAAAAAAAAAAGACAACACCCACACCCAGAGCAAAGTACAGTAACCCTTGTTCAATGTCATGCAGTTTTTGTTTTATTGCAACCAGACCTGATTGCATTAGCCTGAGAACAGAGAAGAAAAAACAGGAAATAGGAGTATTCAATAAAGAAAGCTGCAAGCAAAACAGGATGTAGAATAAAAGCGGACTGCTCTATGTGCCCTCAGTATTGTGCTCCCTATAGACTGGAGATAAGGAAGTGAGAGCACAGACGTGGCATTCCCCTCATTCAACAACTAGCAGCTAAAAGGTTAAGTGGAAACAAAGCCTGCCATATCACAGAGCACCACCCTCTCCCCAGCCCATGTCTGATTGCTCAGCATGTTCTGCACAGCCAGCCTATTGTAGGGCTAAAAGTAAAAAAAGAGGCTGGCACCCCTCCTTCTCTGGATCAGGACTCCAGAGTCCAGGCATCACCCACTAACATGGAATCCAATAATACTGGCTGATCGGTGCCAGGCAGGCGAACGAGTCATGAACAGTTCATACCCGACCCCAACATGATCTGATGATTCTACATAGTACATAGGGTTGTTGTATCATGGGAATCCCTGATCACACAACTCACCTACCCATTGACAGGCTGCTATCCCAGGGGCCACACATCTCCAGGCCACGGCACACCGACCATATACCCACATCTATTAGTAGAGGGTGCAGGGGGGACAATTTTGTATCATTTACAGATACTTATAATGCACATGTATGTCAATGACAGCTGGGTCAGCAGACCGCAATCACAGAATCTATTGTATTATAACTGCATTGTCTCCCTTTTAAATTGTAAAGTGCTGAGTAAACGGTTGTCACTGTATAATAATAATAATAATAATAATAATAATAAACATGCGGTACCCAAAAACTCCCCCTTTGTAGAATTGGCAGCCCTGTGGACACCCCTTCTTATGCTGGATCAGGACTCCAAGGCTTGACCCACTTCTGTGTGATCCAATAACATTACCCGATTGGTGCTACATACAAGCAGGCGCCGTTCACACCTTACCACTGCATGAGCTACTAGTCTTGGGTAGCACAAAGGGTTATTATTATATCAAACGAGACCAAAGCTGGGAATCCCGGGTCACACAACTCATCCGTCATAGACAGACCGGTATCCCTCCATCCACACATCTCCGGTCCCCAAACAATACACATGACCACACACCGACCATACTCCCCAGACCCCCGGATTCATTAGGGGAGGGTGCAGGGAGGACAATTTTGAATCATTTTTTGGAGAGGTTTCTACTTATGATACACATTTGTGTCAATGAAAGCTGAGCTATAATAAAAGCAAACTTGGATCACAGACTAAACATATGCTTCCCATAGCACCTTCCTTGTGTGCGTCTTTTCTTCCCTTTTTATAACTGGCATTCCTGTAGTTACACTGGATGAGGACCCCAGGCATGATCCACTTTCCTGGAATCCAAATACACCGGCTGATCAATGCTGTGCACAAACATGCAGGCTGAAGCGTCAGGCACAGCTCATACCTGACCCCCACATGATCTTCTAAGAAATACACAGATGTGTTCTAGCATGTCATAGGGCCCAGAGCGGGGAATCCCTGGTCACATGAGCAATCCATCATAGACTGGTATTCCTGCATCCTCACACATCTCCAAGCCACAAACAATACATATGACCAGAGGACACTAACCATGCCCACCACACACCCACAGGAAAGACAATGTTGTATCGCATTCAGGGATGTCGCTCTAATAATACATATGTATGTCAAAGACATCTGATTGATAAAAAACAAATCTGGATCACGGTTGATATCCAAAGTACTCTTCCTGTACTTTAGGTATAATATATCAAAAATTGCCATCCCTCCTTTCTCTGGATCAGGACTCCGGACAAAATTGACTCCTGTCACCAACTTCCGTGGGATCCAATAACATTGACTGATCGGTGTCACGCATAAGCATGCATAGTTCAATCCAGCCGCGTGAGCTACTAACACTAGGCGGCACAGCCACACCAGCTACTAACACTAGGCGGCACAGCCACGCCAGCTACTAACACTAGGCGGCACAGCCACGCCAGCTACTAACACTAGGCGGCACAGCCACGCCAGCTACTAACACTAGGCGGCACAGCCACGCCAGCTACTAACACTAGGCGGCACAGCCACGCCAGCTACTAACACTAGGCGGCACAGCCACGCCAGCTACTAACACTAGGCGGCACAGCCACGCCAGCTACTAATACTAGACGGCACAGCCACGTGATCTACTAATAATAGCTGGCACAGCCAGGAAATCTAATACTAGGCGGCACAGCCACGTGATCTACTAAGACAAGGCGGCACAGCCACGTGATCTACTAAGACAAGGCGGCACAGCCACGCGATCTACCAAGACTAGGTGGTACACCTGGATCTATTAGTAGAGGGGTGAATTGATGGCAATTTTTTTATAATTTTCAGGTATATCGCTACTTATATGACACATGTGTATATCACCTGATCTATAAGAGCAGACCTGGATCACAAACTGCACACTTCAGCTGCCTATATGGAGTAGATTCTTCCCACACTTTATACTGAGACTTGGCATGGGGTTAGGAGGGAGCTGCAATCATTCTGATTGGTCACAGTGAACATGAATAAGAAATGTGATCAGAACATTGACAAGCTGGACACAAAGTGCAGAGCTCTTCTTTATTACATGATCACATGGAGAGACAACATTTCAGGACAGTTCATGAAGCATGTGATGATAAAGGGTCCCAAAACAGTGCCATGTGATCATGTAGTAAGAGCTCCGAACTCCAGCTGCATAGAGCCCTCCTCCTGGTGTTTTCTAAAAATTGCCCCCCCCATTATATACAATGGCTTATCTGGGACACAAGCTAAGCACAGCACAGCTCCACACAATGCACATGGCCAGAGGAATCCCCGTCACACCATTCATCCTTCATAGACATCTCTAGGCCACAAACAATAAACACGGCCAGAGGACACGGCACACCGACCATGCTCACCATACACCCACATCTACTGGTAGAGGGAGAGGGGAGGACAATTCTGTATTATCTTCAGACGTGGTGCTAGTTAAGGGTTCTGAAACCAATGCCTATATGATCCTTCATTTGACGGGTCCTCATAAAGGGTCACTGTGGGACCCCAAAATGTCATCTATGTACTCTTTCATGGAGAATGTGACAATAAAGGGTCCCTTAGAAGCCCAGAAACGATTTCTATGTGATCAAGAAGGGTCTCATAACAATATCTATATGATCCTCCATGGGACATGTGATGATTTAGAGCCTCTGCAAGGCCCCAAAACCTTGTCCATGTGATCTTCTCCTGGACATGTGATGGAGGGTCCCTTATTGTAGGGGGTCCTTCATTGGCTATGCAACAATAAGGGGGCCCCCTCATCTATGCGATCCTTTAATGAACATGTGATTAAAAAGGTCCCTATCGGGCCCCAAAACTATGTCTATGTGACCTTTCTTTGGACATGCGATAAGGGGTCCCCGAAATATTGTCCATGTGACCTTCAATGGTCATGTGATGATGAATGGTCCCCAAAACATTGTCTATGTGATATTTTATTGGTCGTGTGATGAGGCCAGGTGCATGTGGGGCCCCAAAACATTGTCTATGCAATTGCTCATTGGTCATGTCATAAGGGATCCCCAAAACATTGTCTGTGTTCCCTCATTGGTCATGTGACAATAAGGCGGTTCTGAAACATTGTTTACATGATCCTTCATTGAACATGTGATTAAGAAGAATCCCTATAGGGCCCCAAAATTTTGTCCAGGTGACCCTTCTTTGGACATGTGATGAGGGGTCCCCAAAACATTGCCTCTGTGGCCCCTCATTGCTGATTGGACGATGAATGTTCACCAAAACGTTGTCTATGTGATCTCTCATTGGTCATGTGATAAGGAACCCCTGAGGGAGCCAAAAACACAGTATGTGTGATAAGGGGCACCAAAACATGGTCTACAATGATGCTTTCTTGGGCATGCGATTAAGAAGGGTCCCTATGGTGCCCCGAAACATTGTTTATGTGACCCTCTATTGGACACGTGATAAGGGGCCCCAAAACATTGTCCATTGTTACCCTCTAATGGACATGCCATAAGGGGCCCCAAAACATTGCCCATGTGACCCTTTATTGGACATGCGATAAGGGGCCCCAAAGCATTGTCCAATGTGACCCTTTGCCGTGTGATAAGGGGTCCCAAAACTTTGTCCATATGACCCTTTATTGGACATGTGATAAGGGGCCCCAAAACATTGTCCTTGTGACCCTCAATTGGACATGTAATGAGGACAGGCCACCCAAACATTGTCCATGTGATATTCTATGGGTCATGCGATAATGAGGGGCCCATGTGGGGCCCCAAAACATTGTCAGCACAGTTCCTGAATGGTCATGTGATAATAAGGGGTCTCCAACACATTGTCTGTGACCCTTTATTGGTCATGTGATAATGAAGAGTCCATGTGGGACCCAGAAACATTGCTGTTTGGAGATGGGATGATAAGGGGCCCCATGTGGCCCCTGAATGGTCAGGTGATGATGAATGGCCCCCATTACACAGAAGGTCTTCTCTGAACACATGACTCCAGTCATATCCCCACACAATGTCCCCCTCCATGCTTCCTTCCTCCCCCACCCCAGTCATGAGGAAGCTGCTCTCTTCATTCCCATATCACCCCGGCCTAACCGCTGGTCCCCTCCGCCCCGGTGTGTACTCACCGGCATGAACCGTGCCCCGGTACGCTGTGGCAGTGCGGAGCCTCTATAGGGGGGGAATGTGTCAGAGATCAGCAGCTGCTCCCTCCATCCGCGTACAAGCAACGCCACCAAATCCCCCACCGTGTCGCCATGGCAACGCGGCGCCCAATGGAACCTCCCCCCCGCCCTCGGCGCGAGGCACGCACTGTCGGCCACGCCCACCTCCCCGTCTTTCTGGCCACGCCCACCTCCCCCACTCTTCCTAGCCACGCCCAGGCCTTGCTCCATTCCTTTCATTTTTTTTTTACCTCACGGCTTTATCGCACTCTGTCGCGGCGGTGCTATAACACAGACAAGGTCACCGCCGACTTTATTTATGTTGTCACCTCACTGAATGTGAATAACGCCGCTAACAGCTGTTTCGTCTTTTTTTTTTTTGTTTCGCGGCTTTTTTGTGCCTTTGTGGTTAGGAGTGGGCGGGGCCATGCCTCTGACGCACATACCAACCTCCGCCGGACACGTGACGGGGCTCTCCTTTCTCCTCCTCTGACGACGGCGACGCTTTTTAACCCTTTCCTGGCGCAGGGAGGAGCCTTCAGAAGGGTGACGCGGGAAATCTGCTGCAGTCACGCGATGCGTTGCCATGGGGACGGCGAGCGCGCGTGGCCCGGGCACGCGGCTTGGGCTTGGGAGGGCGGGGCGAGAGAGAAGAGTCTGACACGAGGAAGGGGGGGGTTGCGCACGCGGCTGGGGTCACGTGGTGGCGTTGCCCCTGGTAACCGGGAGATGGCTTCTCCAGCTGTTTCCGAACCAGCAACGGTCATTTCCGGAATCCGAATACAAAGTAACAAGTGAAGAGGAAACCGCTGTGCTGTTCTTCCATTTATTTCCTGTGAGAGAAGAAAGAAGTCTGACATCTCCACAATGGAAAATCCGCAATGGCTTTCATTTAACCTCTTCAGCTCCGGAAGATTTACCCCCCTTCATGACATTTTTTTTGCAATCCGGCACTGCGCTATTGTAACTGACAATCGTGCGGTATTTGATCACCTCTGCGGCTTTTATTTTTTTGCGCAATAAACAAAAGAAGAGCGACAATTTTTAGAAAAAAATATTTTCTGCTATAAAAAAACATCCAATTCAAAAAAAAGGGAAAAAAAAAATCGAATTTCTTCATTAGTTTAGGCCGATATGTATTCTGCTACGTATTTCTGGTTAAAAAAAGTTGATTGATTTGCGCAAAAGTAATGCTGGCCATACGCTATATGAAAAATCGGCCAAAATTCGGTCATTTAGACGCTTCGTTCATTTTTCGGCCAGTTAATGGGCACAAAATCGATCATCGTTGAGACGTTTTTGAGCCAAAAAAAACGAAGGACAAGTTTGGAAGTTTGCTTCCGAACGAACGATAAATTGAAAGGTTAATGTGTTTCCCGTCCGCACTGTCTGCACCAGGTATATGTACAAAAACGAACAAAAATGCATTTATGTCCACTGAACGATTTATCGGTCATTACATGATGGCACTATTGTCTGTGCTCACGGCCAAATGTTCATTTTTCAAAAATGGGTTTGGCCGATTTTTCCTATAGTGTATGGTCAGCATTATAGCGTCTACAAACTATGGCATATTTTTATAGATTTATTTTTACTAGTAATGGCGGCAATCAGCAACTTATAGCGGGACTGCGATATTGTGTCGCACAATTGGACACTAATAAGTTATAGCGGGACTGCAATATTGCGGCGCACAATTGGACACTAATAACTTATAGCGGGACTGCGATATTGTGGCGGACAATTGGACACTAATAACTTATAGCGGGACTGCGATATTGAGGCGCACAATTGGACACTAATAACTTATAGTGGGACTGCGATATTGTGGCGGACAATTGGACACTAATAACTTATAGCGGGACTGCGATATTGCGGCGCACAATTGGACACTGATAACTTATAGCGGGACTGCGATATTGCGGCGCACAATTGGACACTAATAACTGATAGCGGGACTGTGATATTGTGGCGGACAATTGGACACTAATAACTTATAGGGGGACTGCGATATTGCAGCGGACAATCGGACACTAATAGCGAAACATTTTTTGGGGACCAGTGACACTTAGGCTACTTTCACGCTGGGGCGTCGTTTTAGCGGCACTATTCGGCCGCTAGCGAGGCACTTTTAACCCCCGCTAGCAGACAAAAAAAGGTTAAAACCACCTGCAAAGCGCTGCTGCAGCTGTGCTTTGCCAGCGGTCTGGCGGCGTTGCCCCATTGTTTTCAATGGACAGGGGTGCTTTTGGAGCAGTATATACACCGCTCCTACAGCGCTGCAAAGATGCAGCTTGCAGGACTTTTTTTACCGCCCTGCAAGCGCACCGCTCCAGTGTGAAAGCCCTCTGGCTCTTTACAGGCACAATTTTTAGCGATGTAGCGACTGTAAAGCGACTCAGTGTGAAAGTAGCCTTATACAGTGACCAGTGCTAAAAATATGCACTGTCACTGTACTAATGACACTGGCTGGGAAGGGGTTAAACAGGGGTGATCAAAGGGTTAAATGTGTTGCCTAGCCAGTGTTTTTCGTACACTGTGTGGGGGAAGTGCTTTTACTAGGGGAAAACATGGATTCTTGTCTCTGCTTTGCAGGAACACAGGATCCATGCCTTCCCTACTGACAGAACAGAGATCTGCCTTGTTTACATAGACAGACCGCCATTCTGCCTCTGTACCGAGTGATTGGCAGGTACTGGCAAACATCGAGTCCGCGGTACCCGCTGATCGGCTCCTGCAGTGATTATACTGGCATTGGCGCCCGCTACCCATAAGAGCCGGTTCACGTATATATTCGTGATGCAGCGCACAGCTGCCGCCCTTTAGCGGTGAGATTGCTATGGGGTGGACAGCAAGTGGTTTAACCGCTCACCATCCGGTGCAACGCTTTAAATTTTTCACACACAGATGTTAAAATTTGCATTTTTTTTTTGCTAGAAAATATCTCGGTCACGATTGCTGCAAATCTGCCCACAAAGACATATTGGGCTATATTTATGAAGAAATTAGATTTTTTTTTTAATTATTGGATATGTATTATAGCAGAAAGTAAAAAATATAGTTTTTTTTCAAATTTTTGTTTATAGCGCAAAAAATAAAAAAACACAGAGGTGATCAACCACCAAAAGAAAGCTCTATTTGTGGGAAAGAAAGGACATACATTTTATTTGGGTACAGCGTCGCACGACCGCGCAACGGTCAGTTAAAATAATGCAGTGCCGTATCGCAAAAAGTGGCCTGGTCAGGAAGGGGGGTAAACCTTCCAGAGGCCAAGTGGACCAGGCCTTTTCTGGTCCATTTTCGTTTACATAGTTAGTCAGGTTGAAAAAAGTCCATCTAGTTCAACCATAAAAAATAAATAAATAAAATAAAAAATACATACAATCCCATATACCCAATCCTATACCCATAGTTGACCCAGAGGAAGGCATAAAAAATCCCAGAAAAGCAGGATCCAATTTGCTACAGCAGGGGGAAAAATTCCTTCCTGATCCCAGAGAGGCAATCGGTTTTTCTCTGGATCAACTTTACCTATAAATGTCAGTACCCGGTTATATTATGTACATTTAGGAACGAATCCTTAACCACTTCAATACCAGGCACTTAGACACCTTCCCGCCCAGGCCAATTTTCAGCTTTCAGCACAGTCGCAATTTGAATGACAATTGCGCGGTCATGCTACACTGTACCCAAACAAATTTTTTATCATTTTGTTCCCACAAATAGAGCTTTCTTTTGGTGGTATTTGATCACCTCTGCGGTTTTTATTTTTTGTGCAACAAATAAAAAAAGACCAAAAAAAAACAATTTTTCTTTGTTTTTGTTAAAATGTTTTGTAATTAAGTACGTTTTCTCCTTCAATGACGGGCAATGATACGGCGGCACTGATGGGCACCGATGAGGTGGCACTGACTGGCACTGATGATGGGCACTGATGGGCACTCATAGGTGGCACCGATGGGCACTCATAGGCGGCACTGATGGGCACTCGTAGGTGGCATTGATTGGTACATATGGGTGGCACTGATGGGTGCTTATGGGTGGCACTGATAGGTAGCACTGATAGGTGGGCACAGATGGGCACTGACAGGTGGCACCGATGGGCAATGAGATGGCACCGATGGGCAATGACAGGTGGCACTGATAAAACATATTGGGGGCATTGCTGGGCAGATCTGGAACATAATGGTGCCAATCAGTGCCCATTTGTGGGCACTGATTGGCACAGATTGGGCACATGTGGATGGCCATGGGGTACATATCTGGCCATCCACATGTTGCCCCTTCCCTGGTGGTCCTAGTGGCATCCCTGGTGGCCCAGTGTGGTGATCTGAGGGGGGGCTGCGCTGATAAACAATCAGCGCAGACCCCCCCGTCAGGAGAACCGCCGATCGGCTCTCCTCTACTCGCGTCTGTCAGACGCGAGTGAGGAAAAGCCGATCAACGGCTCTTCCCATTGACAGCGTGATCAGTAGAGGGTTCTTTACTGTAAGAGCGACACGGATGTGGAATTCCCTTCCACAGGCGGTGGTCTCAGCGGGGGCATCGATAGTTTCAAGAATATATTAGATAAGCACCTGAATGACCGCAACATACAGGTATATACAATGTATTACTGACATATAATCACACACATAGGTTGGACTTGTGCCTTTTTTCAACCTCACCTACTATGTAACTATGTAATTCAGGCCTTCCTTAAAGCAATCTACTGGGCTGGTCAGAACCACCTCTGGAGAGAGTCTCTTCCCCATTTTCACAGCTCTTACTGTGAAGAAACCTCTCCGTATTTGGAGATGAAATCTCTTTTCCTCTAGATGTAAAGATTGCCCTCTTGTCCTCTGTGATGACCGTAAAGTGAATAGCTCAACACCAAGTTCACTATATGGACCCCTTATGTATTTATACATAGAATCATATAACAGTCAGTATTTTTTGCTCGAAAGTTATCTATTATCTATTTTTCAAAGTAGAGGCCCTAGAGCAGTGATGGTGAACCTTGGCACCCCAGATGTTTAGGAACTACATTTCCCATGATGCTCATGCACTCTGCAGTGTAGTTGAGCATCATGGGAAATGTAGTTCCTAAACATCTGGGGTGCCAAGGTTCACCATCACTGCCCTAGAGAATAAACTGGTGGGTTTTGCATTTTCTTGATGTCACACAGTATTTGCGCAGCAATTTTTTCAAACACAATTTTTTGTGAAAAGATATTCTTTTTGGAATTTTAATGCAAACAAACACAATACATAACCCATTTTTTTTTTGTAAAATACAAAAGATGATGTTACACCCAGTAAATAGATACCAAACATGTCACGCTTTAAAATTGCGCACGCCCGTGCAACGGCGTGCATTTTACTATCCATAGGCGGCGCTTTAAAAGCCTTTAGGCTCGCTTCACACTGCTACGACTTGTCGCACCCCATTAATTGCAATGGAACCGTTTCTAATCAGTGCGACTCAAGTTGCAGCGACTTAGAAAAAAGGTTCCTTTACCACTTTAGGGCGACTTCATCACGACTGGCATGGACTTTTGTTAAGTAGTGGGGCAGCACAGTGGTGTAGTGGGTAGCGCTTTCACCTAGCAGCAAAAAGGGTCACTGGTTCAAATCCCGACCACGACACCATCTGCCTGGAGTTTGCATGTTCTCCCTGTGCCTGCGTGGGTTTCTCGGGGTACTCAGGTTTCCTCCCAAACTCCAAAGACATGCTGGTAGGTCAATCGGGTACTGTCTAAATTGTCCCTAGTATAGGAATGAGAGTTAGGGACCTTAGATTGTAAGCTCCTTGAGGGTAGGGACCGATGTGAATGTACAATGTATATGTAAAGCGCTGCGTAAATTGACGGCGCTATATAAGTACCTGAAATAAATAATAAAATAAAAGTAGTATGTAAGCAAGCCACAGTGAAGTCGCGCAGGATGTCGGCTGTCAAAGTCACGCGACTTTGACGCCACATAGATGTGAACCGGCACTTACAGGTTACCACTTTAGATTTACAGAGGAGGTCTGGTGCTAAAATGACTGCCCATCATCTGACGTTCATGGTGATCAGTGTTCATTTTGGCAGCAAATTTCAATTTAGTTTTAGTCTTAGGACTAAAATGGCATTTTAGTTTTAGTCCCATTTTAGTTTTCTGCAATTGTTTTAGTTTTAGTTGTATTTAGCCGACTAAATCTCCGGTACATTTTAGTCGACTAAAACTCAATTTAGTCATCTAAAATCGAATAGGTGTAATTAAATTGTAATGCATTAGTTAACATTTCTCTACAATTTCCAAACTCATTACACAGTATACTGCTGGAATGAAAAATCTAATAAGTTATTTATTATGGTATTGAGGTATGAACATGCACTACAGACCAATGTTAATTTTGAAGTCAAATTTCAATTTAGTTTTAGTCTTAGTCTTTTGACTAAAATGCCATTTTAGTTTTAGTCGTATTTTAGTCATCTCAGTTGTTTTAGTTTTAGTCGTATTTTAGTCGACTAAAATAATATTCATTTAGTCGACTAAAATGTTTCAGTTGACGAAATTAACACTCATGGTGATACCTCACATGTGTGGGACAATTGCTGTTTGTGCGCATGTGGGACTGATGCGTGCATTTGCCTTTGCGTGTGAGCGCGGGGGCAGGGACACTTGATTTTTTTTTTTTAATTATTATTTATTTATTTTTACACTGTTGCTTTTTTTTTTTTTAATGACTTTTATTGCTAACACAAGGAATGTAAATATCCTTGTGACAGTAATAGCCAGTGACAGGTACTCTTTATGGATCTATAAGACCCCAAATCCCTCCTCTGCCCTTAAAAGCATTTAAAACACCAAGATCGGTGTGGTTGAATGCTTTTATTTTTTAAATATGTCGCTGATTGTTTACGAATAAACCGGAAGTGATGTCAGGTCATCGCTTTCGGTTTAGTATTTACCGGCGGCAAACAAAGCCGATCCAGTCTTTGTTCGGCTCCGTGACTGGACCGGGGTGGGACGGGAGATCCTGATCACAGAAAGCCCAGCAGACTCCACTTTGCTCAGCGGGGGGGGGATCGATCGGCTGATCCCCGCTGAGCAGGGGGTTGACAGGTTTGTCTCCGATCACTGTTCAGAGATGGAGCTGTCAGAGCCCCGCTCTCCTCTATGGGGAGATCGGATGAAAACGGACCGCCTGTCCGTTTTCATCCGATCTGCCAGACGGATGGAAAATAGGGTCACCATCCCGTCTGGATTTCACGGACAAGATCGGATAGCAGCGGGTGTCAGCAGACATGTCACCGCTGACATCAGACATAGGAGTGAAGGGAGGGTCCGATCAGGTCCACCTGACAAAACTGACAGGTGGACCTGATGGGAAAGCCCACGTAAAAAGGGCCCTTACTCTTTTTGCCTCTTGTTTTTTGCACATTTTGTTGATTTGAATAATCCACTCTCCTTATTTTTATCTCCTATTTTTCTGATAAGGCATCTTATCTTTTCATTTGATCGATCAGTTGCAATCTCTATTGAATCCCCTAAAAGTTTCAGTTGATACACATTTCCTCTTCTGTATCAGAGATATTCACTTGTGTATTCCACTTTGCCGAAGTCAAACTGTCTCAAAAGGTCAACTTGTTCCCTTGTAGATTTCTTTTGTTCATACTGTATATTTCCCGTAATTCCTTCGTTTCCTGAAATGCACTTTCCTGGTGCCTCCATGGCAGCATACACATGGTTTCAGTTTTTATCATTCAAATAATCATCTCCTGTCCTTCAGAAACTTAGATCGTTTTGTCTGTATTATTTCTTTCACACTGGAGCGGTGCGCTAGCAGGACGGGAAAAAAAGTCATCTTCGGAGTGGTGAAGGAGCTGAGTATATACCGCACCTTCACCGCTCCTGCCCATTGAAATCAATGGGGCAGCGCGGCTATACCGCCGGTAAAATGCCTCTGCAGAGGTGCTTTGCAGTGGTTTTTAACCCTTTCTTGGCCGCTAGCGGGGGGTAAAACCGCCCCGCTAGCGGCCGCATACCGACGGTAAAGCCGCTTTACCGCCGACGCCGACGCCCCCCCCCCCCCCCGCCCCAGTGTGAAAGGGGCCTAAGTGAAAAAGGAGCGAAAATTTTGAAAAAGAAACAATATTTTCTACTTTCTGTTTTAAAAGATATCCAATAAAATCAAATTTCATCATAAATTTAGGCCATAATGTATTCTGCTACATGTCTTTGGTAAAAAAAAAAAAAAATCCCGATAAGTGTATGATGATCGGTTTGTGTGAAAGTTATAGAGTCTACAAACTATGCTACTTATCATTGAAAATTGATCAGTCCTGATGTACTGATGTCCTATCTCATTTCTTGAGGCCCTAAAATGTCAGGACAGTACAGATACCCCCAAATGACCCCTTTTTGTAAAGATGACAGTCCAAGGTGCTTAGTAAGAAGCAATTTTTTCCCCACAATAGTTTGAAAAATTAAGAATTTTTTTTCCCCACAATATGTTCATACTAACAAGTTATTTCTCACACATGGCATAGATAAACATGCAATTACACCCCAAAATACATTCTGCTACTCCTCCTGAGTATGACAACACCACATGTGTGGGACTTTTTCACAGCCTAGCCAAATACAGAGTCCCAACATGCAGGGAGCACCATTAAGAGTTCTAAGAGCTTAAATTACTCATTTAATTTCCTGAGCACCTATCACATTTTTGAAGGCCTGGAGCACCAGGACAATGGAATTTGATGTGGCAGATGATCACAAACAGATGTGGCAGATGATCACGGACAGATGTGTGCAATGATCACAGGCAGATGTGCACTAGATGATTACAGACAGATGTGCGCCAGACGATCACGGACAGATGTGTACAGATGATTACGGACAGATGTGTGCCAGATGATCACGGGCAGATGTGCGCCAGATGATCACAGACAGATGTGCACCAGACGATCGCAGACAGATGTGCGCCAGACGATCACGGACATATGTGCGCCAGACAATCACGGACAGATGTGCCAGATGATCAGGGACAGATGTGTGAGATGATCAGGGACAGATGTGAGAGATGATCACTGACAGATGTGAGAGATGATCACTGACAGATGTGCCAGATGATCACGGACAGATGTTCAGTGGGACAGATGATTACTGGGACAGATGTTCATTGAGACAGATGTGTTACAGGTGTTGGTGTTTTTCACGATTTGGGGACACTAGCTGGGTGATCAGTGTGTATAAAACAGCTCATACACACTGATCCCTGGCTCGCAGATCCGCTCTCATTCTCCTCACTGACTCTGTGTGAGGAGAAGCAGAGCCAATCGCCTGGCAGTGGCTCTTGGCTTACATTACATGACGGCTGTGATTGGACACAGCCATCATGTGATCAGGAGGGCCAATCACAGAGGGAAGACACACAGGACAAACCTCTGTCTATGTAAACAAGGCAGAGCTCTGTCCTGTCAGCAGGGAAGGAAAGCTGCCTTATTATTTCAAAGCACTTTAAGTAATAATTCAATACATATATTTAAAATGTGTAAGCGAGCTCTGTTTCTATCGAATAAAACCTAAATTTAATTTGTATTGCTTTATGTATTTTCTTGATTTGAAATGACACTGACTCTTTCTTTATACCGGGGGGGGGGGGGGCAGTTTGCCATCTTCGCCCTGGGCACTGGATGACCTTGTCCCACCACTGCCCACAACACTGGGCGGTGGTTGTGGGGGTATGCGGGCAGGGGGCTTATCAGAATCTGGAAGCCACCTTTGACAAGTCCCCTTTAGTGATCAACCCGGCTTGCCTAACCCTGTTCAGCCTGTGGTGGTCATCACTACTCCTGCAGCCTGCCAAGTACCTGCTGTCTGCCACCTGCCAAGTGCCTGCTGCCTGTGACTTGCCAGCCTGACAAATGCTTGCTGCCCGTGACCTGCTGACTGTCTACCAGCCTGCTGCGCCTGCTGCCCTGCATCATGATCCAGCCTGCATCCAAGTGTGCACAGACTTCTCATCTGCAGCCGTGATCACCAGAACTGCTAGGGACTCTTGCCACTTCAGGCTCTTGTGCCCCCTGTTACCTTACCAGGGGTACTGAGCTGGAGGTGTAAGAGATCGCCTTCCCCTCCACATCAGGCTCCATCACCAGGAATGTGACAAATGAACTGCCCTATGTGGGCTGACTTTGGTGCATTTTTTAACACTGCATTTTTGTGCGAAAAACGGGTAAATAAAGTGACAAATCACTCAGATGTGAATGGGGGCTATAGGTTGTGCTAGGCTTTTTCATTAGCTTTCATTGACCCAACCTGTAATAAATATTTATTTGTACAATAAAGACAGTATATGAGTAATTAAACATCTAAAAAAAAAAAATAGCAAAATATATTAATTTCACTTTAATCATAGTCATAACAGAGAATTGACTTGTTTTGGAGGGCAGTATGGTCTAACTACTAATAATTTATACAGACATCAATCGCATTTTGCTGATAATAGTACACCAAAGCTTAATTTTTATTATTTAATATCCTCTATTACATTTTTAATAAATCATTTTGCATGCTGAAGTATTGGTTCAGGAGGACTTGTCTTTATATGTATATGGGGGTTTACTATAAATACCGTATTCTGATATAAATTCTTTCATATATAGAAATTGGGATTTTAACATGTGCATGCAATTACTTAGATAGCATTTTGTTGTTTTGTGATTGACATGCTAAACACACATTACATTTAAAATGACTTGTGTTACTGGAAATAGTGTGACAGAAGAGAAAAACAAGAACAGCAAAATTAGTTTTGGTGAGTCTTATATGTTAGCAGTTATCTAATCCTGATTGCACATCCAGATGTTTGATGTTTAGGATTAGCTGATGATCACAGTCCTGATCAGGAGCTGCCTAAGGTATGGTGGCCTAGATACAGCATAGGATCAGCAATATCACTGTACATTATACACGGCAGTCTCCAAATACGATTTTCCTTTCAATTACGTTACATTTTATAACCACTTGAAGACCAGGCTTTTTCTGGCACTTAATGTTTACATGTAACAATCCGTTTTTTTTGCTAGAAAATTACTTAGAACCCCTCAAATATTATATATTTTTTTATAGCTGAGACTTTAGAGAATACATTTTTTATGTCACACAGCAGTGGTTTTCCAAACCCAATTTTTGGGAAAAAATACACTTTTTTAAATCTTAATGCAAAAATAACACACTACATAACCCAATTTTTGTAAAATATAAAAGATGATGTTACCCCGAGTAAATAGATACCAAACATGTCACGCTTTAAAATTGCGCACACTTGTGCAGTGGCCACAAATGACGTACATTTTACTATCCATAGGCGAAGCTTTAAAAGCCTTTACAGGTTACCACTTTAGATTTACACAGTCTTGTGCTAGAATTACTACCTATGATCTGACAAGGAACCGACGCACACGTTGGCCTTTCCGTGCTAGGACAGGGGGCACTTTAAACTTTTTTTTTTTTTTTTTTTTTTATTAATTTTTTTTATTCTCACACTTGCTTTCATTTTCTTTTTTTTATCACATTTAATGCTGTCACAAGGAATGTAAACGTTCTTTGTGACAGCAATAGGTATGTGACAGGTACTCTTTATGGAGGGATCTGGGGTTTATAAGACACCAAATCCCTCCTCTGCCCGTAAAAGCATTCAGAACACCAAGATTGGTGTTTTTGAATACTTTTGATTTAAAAAAAAAAATGAAATCCGATTAAACTGGAAGTGATGTCATGTCATCACTTCTGGGTTACTATAATGAAAAGCCGATCAAAGCTGCCCCCCCCCCCCCCCCCACCACCACCACCACCACCACCACCGCTTGCGATAATTTATCAAGAATCAGAATTCTCTGCCTATAGGCCCCTGAGATGTAAATCCGGCCCTGGATACATCAGTTCATCTCTTATGTGACCTGGACATACAACATATTAAGCTGCAAATGTTTATAAGTATGGGTTGCATCAACATAAGGGATATGGCTGTAATGTGGTAAATATTTAAAACTGCACATAGACTGGTACATATGAATACTGAGAGTTGGGTAATTAATGCGGCTCAAACAGAGCTGACTCTAATCTGCAGCAAAGCTACAACTGCTCATAATCAAGTCCTGTATTTCTCTGGAGACTCCATAAATTAATTCATCAAGCATTACATTCCCCTAATTCAGACAACACGGATTCTAATTGTTGTTTTGGAAATATTCATTATTTCAAATTGTCACTTTCCATTTAGCATTAAAATTTGCCTCAATCTCATCGCTGTGCTGAAGAGAACACATAGATTGTTTAGTCCAAATACAATTAACAGATTATAATTAATTAGCGATTTATTAGAAACTTCTCCTGTACATACTAGGCATTATATAATACTTTTAATGGTGAAGGCATGCACAGTACATAACTGAGTCTGGTGTACGTGAGTCAAGGGCAGATTTGTGTCTCATTCAGCACTTTGGTCTTTAAGGGGTTGGTGGCAATATAAGCAGATGGGGAGCAGAATCACTTTTGGTAGTAGAATAGAACTACATGGCTACTACCACCCAGTGTCTGAATGGCCTTGCAGTGATGGCCTGTCAATAGGGGGCGCAGGGGGGCCGCCCCCCCCTCCCCAAAGCAAAAAAATGTGTTCCTTTAAGAGTGTGCAGGGCGCTGGACACTATGTGTCTATGGGAGGCCTGATGTTTCCTACATCACATGGTCAAGATCCAGAAGCTATATTGGCCAACCCTTAGAGCATCATTAGGGGAGCAGAGCAATACGCCCCGAGCACTCCCACTGTGGAATTTATCTCCGTTTGTTGCCTAATGTTGGTGCTTTAAGCATCACAGCGTCACGCGTCCACTTCGCTTCCGGTTACTTTCCGTGGCCATCACACGCTGGAGTGGAACACTGGAACGCATTGTAGGGGCCTCTCTGAGTTTGACTCGGCCGGCGCTGCATGGCCAAGAAAAACTGCTGGTGGCCCTGCGTGTCAGACAGTCAGTGACTCAGACCCAGTGTGTTGTTGTTGTAAAGTCATGACAGGGAGCAAGTACTGCAGCATGGTGGACACTGACTGGATGGACTGTGGTGATTATTGATAGCATGAGGCTGCATTGATGGGCACACTGGCACAGTGTGGCTGCATTGATGGGCATACTGTAATGGGCACACTGAGGCTGCATTAATGGGCACACTGGCACAGTGAGGCGGCATTTGATGGGCACAGTGAGGCTGAAATTGATTGGCACAGTGAGGCTACATATGATGTGCATAGTGAAGCTGCATTTAATGGGCACAGTGAGGCTGCAATTGACAGGCACAGTGAGGCTGCAATTGACGGGCACAGTGAGGCTGCATATGATGTGCATAGTGAAGCTGCATTTGATGGGCACAGGGAGGCTGCAATTGACAGGCACAGTGAGGCTGCAATTGACGGGCAAAGTGAGGCTGCATATGATGTGCATAGTGAAGCTGCATTTGATGGGCACAGTGAGGCTGCATTTGATGGGCACAGTGAGGCTGAAATTGATTGGCACAGTGAGGCTGCATTTGATGTGCATAGTGAAGCTGCATTTGATGGGCACAGTGAGGCTGCATTTGACAGGCACAGTGAGGCTGCAATTTATGGTTTTTTTTTCAGTATTTTTCAGTTTGTTTGTGCCCCCCCAAACATTTTGACCACTTGCCACTGGCTTTGAGTGAAAGGCTAGAGTGTTACATGGCCATAAAAACTACATTCTGTCTGAGCCAATTGAAGCCTCTCTCTACACATATTGAGATAAAATGTATATGAAGTAGAGATAGAAAAGGAAGAGTTAGGTTGTGCAGATTTATGTGACAGGAGACTGCAGGCTTACAGACCTAGAAACACATAAAGAAGCTCGCTTAACCAGGCTGATTTTAATTTATTAGCCCCTTCACGCTGACATAACACATATATGTGGCCCCACTGCACTGGGCTTATTTTTGTGGTGCCGCATATATGCGTATCTCCCTTTGTGCACAGCACGCTCGCCAGCACAGGGACTGGGGTCTCACTCGGGATCCAGAACTCCTGATTCCAGGTCACTTGAATGCTGTGGTAACCTCTGATTGGCTACCAGAGTGATCAGTCACTGTGAAGCCCACCCCTGTGTTTCTCTCTCTGTGAACAGAGGATTGTATCTCTTTCCTTGCAGAGAGAAAAAAAGCGTGTGTAAAAAAAAAAACTAATAATAATAAAAAAAAAATAAATAAAAAAAAAAAACCTAGATCAAGGTTTGATCTAGGTCAGTGCAGGGTTAGTGGTTGGGTCTAGTAAGGGTCAAAGGTCAAGGGCGGTATATTTTGGGCAGGATTTTTTTTTTAAATTAGTATCAGTGTCAGCGTGTTTTAGGTAGGACAAAAAAAAAAAACGCAAAATGCGCACTATTGTTTCTGAGCTGTACTACGGGTGCAAACAACAAATAACATACACTTATGTGGTATCGCTGCGATCATCAGGAGCAGGAGATTTTTATTTTGGGTTGTTCTTTGGTGGTTGGTTGTGGATGTATACAGCTAAATTTAAACTAATATATATTTTTATTACTTTGGGACATTTTTCCTTTGATAATAATAAATAAAAAAGTAAATAAATAAATAGAAGATTTCCATAACCATTTACCACCAAATAAAAGCCCAATTTGTCCTGAAAAAAAAACCAAGGTATAAGTCATCTGGATGCACAATATAGTTGTGATGATATGTACGGTTTTACTAACACGTGTCAAAGTTGCAAAATTGTGCTTAGGCATTAAGATTTGTTTTACCCTTAGGCGCAAAGGGGTTAAAACTTAAAGTAGAACTTTATTTTCATATTGGATAGCGTAATGCCGCGTACACACGATCGGACTTTACGGCATACTTGGTCCGGCGTACCTGATTTCGACGGACAATTCGATCGTGTGTGGGCTCCAGCGGACTTTGTTTTCTCAAAAGTTTGATGGACTTAGATTTGAAACATGTATCAAATCTATCCGACGGACTCGCCTGTATGTTAGTCCGACGGACAAAAACCGACGCTAGGGCAGCTATTGGCTACTGGCTATGAACTTCCTTGTTTTAGTCCGGTCGTACGTCATCACGTACGAATCCGTCGGACTTTGGTTGATCGTGTGTAGGCAAGTCCGTTCATTCGGAAAGTCCATCATGCAGTCCGTCGAAAAGTCCGCCGGGCAAAGTATGCCGTAAAGTCCGGTCGTGTGTACACGGCATAAGGGAGGGTTATAACCCCTGTCAGATTTTATTTTGCCATCTGTGACCTGTTGAGGAGATTTACCTTCACTGCCTGTCACATAGATAATAAACGAAGTAAGAGAAAATCTCTGCAAAATAAGGGAATTTTTGGGGCCCCCCACCCAGGTCAGCAGAATTAGTGTCCCCATTGGAAGATTTCTCCCTCCCTCTATTACTGGGATTTTCTTTTACTTTCACTTTCAATGATAATGGTAAACAGGACACATAGAGAGGGTGAAACAGTAATAAAAAAACCTAATAGGTGTTCTAATCCATCTCCACTCTGCCCAAAACTAAGAAAAAATTTTGCCTTTGGTTAAACTTGAATGAAATTTAAAACAGAACTTCACTTATTACAAGAAGTTCCGCTGATTGTCCTCCCCGCCCCCTCCTCTGTGTTTACTGGAATTCTTTTTTCAGGGAGCATGTGGGTGAGGCCTATTCACCCTGCACTTGGGGGTACCTTTCACATGGAGCGCGCTCACCAATGCCCGAGACCAGACGAGGGCTGCGGTCATGTATAGAATCAAACATTAACCGCTAGCCAACCAGCCGCCGCAGTCATACTGCGGCAGGTTGGCACGGCTGCGCAAATCGCCGTAGATATACGTCACTCCTTTAAGATGATCTAGCAGGCCACGTGTCCCTGGAGCCGATGAGCATGCCCAGTGGGCACCCACAATCGCTCGTGACAGAGCAGGAATGTGGATCTGTGTGTGTAAACACACAGATCCATGTCCTGTCAGGGGAGTAGAAACAGATTGTGTGTTCCTAGTATATAGGAACACTGATCGACCATCTCCCCTAGTTAGTCCCACCCTCCCCAGTTAGAACACACCTAGGGAACACAATTAACCCCTTGATCGCCCCCTAGTGTTAACCCCTTCCCTGCCAGTGACATTTTGTCATGTACCTGGGTGTCTTCGAACCGGGATGTTCCTGGTTCCACAGCTGCAGTCTTACCTGTTGTGCCACAGAGGAGCTCTGGAGTTATTGCAATGTTCTCCCAGCTTGATGCATTGCCTTGGACTCACTAGCTCCACCTGTGGACAATGTACAATTCAATCAAGCAGCCCATAAATAGCAGCACTTCCTGTTACTCAGTGCCGTTTGTTTGGACTTGCTCCCTGGGTGTATTGCTAGCGCTGTGATTTTGACTACCGTGGATTGAACCTCTGCCTGAATTCTTGACCATTCTCCAGCCTGCTGATTTGGTACTTCACCACCAGCTCGTTATTGACCTCCGCCTGCCTGACCATCCTTTGGATTTCGATTTTGTACTGCGTTGCCTGATCTGTTGCCGACTTGACCTGCCTGACTACGTTTTCGTCTGAATCCTTAGCATACAAGCTCCACTTCGGACACTACCTACCACAGGTACCTTACACTTTTATACAGTAATCAGTTGCTATTTTTAGCTCTGATCGCTGTATAAATGTCTCTGGTCCCAAAAAAGTGTCAAAATGTCCGATCTGTCCGCCACAATGTCGCAGTCCCGATAAAAAGCTCAGATAGAGTAGGGACAGCTCAGATAGTTTCATTCATACATGTCATTCATACATACATTAGTGTAGAGTAGGGACAGCTCAGATGCATGCACTGTATTGTCACCATTTGAGGAGGCCACAAGGATGGTGAGCTGCGACAGTGCATGCATCAGTGACACAATCCCTGTTGTCTTCCTGCTGAAGCAGACTCTGCGTGGCATTATGGACAGGGCACTGGAGGCAGAGCAGCAGGAGGAAGAGGAGGACTTCATTTCAGAGTTGGAGAGCTTTCCAGCTGATGATCCACTGACTTACTAGGTCATGAGAATAGACCACTGTCCAAACCACTTGCCCAGTATGCTATTGAGTTGTTGGGCTGCCTTGCATCCAGTGTACTTTCAGAACGGGCATTCAGTGCTGCAGGAGGTTTCGTTACTGATCATAGAACGCGTCTGTCCACACTCTCCGTGGACCGTTTGATGTTTATAAAAATGAATCAGTCCTGGATTACCAGCTATGAAGCCCCTGATGCCGATGTCACTGATTAAATCTTTTTGGGATGTGGAATCTCTGCAGAACTTTGAGGCTGCCTAGCTTTGAGGGTGTTTAATAATTTCATCTGGAAGAATATTTTTGGTATAGGTTTCATGGGCACAATTAACACCCAAAGATCATTTTTTGACTGGGGCATATTATTGCAATTTTTTCCAGCAAGGCCAATTCTTGCTTTCATCAAGAGTACCTCTATAGGGTTATGGTGGGAAGGCGCCACCGACACCCAAAGAACAATTTTTCTGCACCTGTTTGACAGGTGCATATCATTACAATTTTTTTACAGCAGGGCCAATTCTTGCTTTCATCAAGATTACCTCTATAGCAGGGCTCAAAATTTCAAGTCCTGAGCTACTAGCCAGGCCTCAAGGGTTACTCGCCAGCAGTTGCTCCACCCAACCCCTACCCTACCCGCCCGTAAACACGCCCTCATAAATCATCTCATGAAATGACACTTAAATGTTTTATGCATAATTAAGTTAAATAAATATTAACAACAAGTTTATCCATGTCCACCAATGCAGCCTGCCCTGTGTCCACCAATGCAGCTTGCTGTGTCCACCAGTGCAACCTGCCCGTGTCCACCAGCGCAGCCTGCCCGTGTCCACCAATGCAGCCTGCCCTGTGTCCACCAATGCAGCCTGCCCTGTGTCCACCAATGCAGCCTGCGCTGTGTCCATCAATGCGGCCTGCCTTGTGTTCACCAATGCAGCCTGTCCATGTCCAATGCAGCCTGCCCCAGTTAATCCAGAGGAAGACAGGAAAAACCCAATAAGATATGATCCAAATTGCTCCAGCAGGTGAAAAAATGTCTTCCTACTCTGCCAAGAGGCAATCGGATATTCCCTGGATCAATTTTACCGATAAATATTAGTATCCCGTTATATTATGTGTATCTAAAGCCTCGTACACACGGTACGATTGTTGGCCAACTGAGCGTCTAATTTTTGTCAAAAGGGCGTGTGTCAGGATCTTGTCTTGCATACTAACGGTACACAATTGTCGTGCCACAAACACAAAAGTAGTGACGTACTACGAGGAATTTCAGCTCTTGAGCTCCACCCTTTGGGCCCCTTCTGCTAATTTCGTGTTTGGTGAGCATTGATTCCGAGCATGCGTGTTTGTACTTTCAACTTTTGTATTACGGATTTGTGTACTGACCATATGAAAATCTGACGTCAAACCATTGTCGCTGAAAATTTACTAGCCTGTCACCCAACATTTGTTGGCCGAAAGTTGGACAACAATTGTCAAAAGGAGCGTACTAACAGTAAGATTTTAGGACAACAGTCTGTCAACAGACAATCCCATGCCAACAATCATACCGTGTGTACGAGGCTTTAGAAAGAATCCAGGCCTTTCCTAAAACAATCTACTGAGCTGTCCAGAACCACCTCTGGAGGGAGTCTCTTCCACATTTTTCACAGCTCTTACTGTGAAGAAACCTTTCCGTATTTGGAGATTAAATCTCTTTTCCTCTAGAAGTAAAGCGTGCCCCCTTGTCCTCTGTGATGACCTTCAAGTGAATAACTCAACACCAAGTTCATTATAAGGACCAGCTGGGGGAATCAATTTATATATTTATACATGTTGATCATATCCTCCCTTAAGCTCCTCTTCTCAAGAGGGAATAGATTCAGTTCCCCTAATCTTTCCTCCATAGCTGAGCTCCTCCATGCCTCTTATCAGTTTGGTTGCCCTTCTCTGCACTTTCTCCAATTCCCTGATATCCTTTTTATGAACTGGAGCCCAAAACTGAACTGCATATTCCAGATGAGGTCTTACTAATGATTTGTACAGAGGCAAAATAATATCTCTCTCTCTGGAGTTTATACCTCTCTTAATACAAATAGTACAGAATTTTGCTTGCTTTGGAAACTGCAGTTTGGCATTGCATGCTATTATTACGCTTATGATCCAGCAGAACACCCAAATCCTTCTCCACCATTGATTCCCCCAGCTGTTCTCCTCCTAGTATGTAAGATGTGTGCATGTCTAAGATGTAAGATGGAAAAAAATGGGGAAAAAAATGTAACTAGGGGATTAGGCTTTTGTAAGATCACTTGTAGCAGTTTGTCATTTTTCTTTCTTTTTTTCTTTTTTGATTTTTAATATACAATACTTTTATTTTCATTTTTTCACAAATTGTTTTTAGTCCCTGTTTACCTTTTGCACCTGTGTATGCATGCCTCTAAATTGTCTATCAGTCCTCATTCTTGCTATAAGATGTGAAGTTCCTGACTGTGGTTGCTTTTTAGGAGCTTGGACTCATATCCTACACGGTGCACTTTTTCACTCACCTGTCCCTTTAAATTTTCTAAGTGGTTTATTTACATCAATATTTAGAGGGCTGTTGATGGTCTTTATTCCCCTGCCACCAGCAGACCCTCATGATTAAGCCCCAGGGTTGGGGCAAAACATGGTGGTGGCATGGCCTGGATTTATTGAGCTAAGGCTGAATTTACCTAAGCACTCGGGACGGGCGAGGTGTGCGGCGCCCGGGGCATCTTTTCCTGTTTCTGCCGCATACCTCCATGATGTGATAATCCATGCTGGTGTTGTCCATGACTTGGATGTCCTACAGAATCCTCTGTGCCTTCAGTGGACTGCAAGATACAGCAGTCTCAATACCAGGAGTCAAGAGCAAGAACAGAGCTGACCAAGAAGGGCCCTGGACCTTAGCCTTCCCCCTTTTTCTAGCATAGGTAGTCTGGCTGGGACCGAAAAGCCCGGGAACTGAGCACACATAACTTAACCCTTTCCCCCCGCCTGGGTCAGCCCCTAACTTACTGAACTAACACAGGCACAACCTGCTTACAAGTGGTCGGGTACTTAGTTCTAACAGGTATATGCTCCCAGGCGATCCGAGCTTATGTTTGGCCTTCCCCCTTCAACACCCCCAACCTACTGATCACAGATCCCTGCCGGCTGCGAGTCCATTCACAAAGTGCACCATGGTTCGCGCATGCACAGTGGGGAGCCAGCTGTGAAGTTGCAGGGAGTCGAAGCCGGCTTCCCACAGTCAACCGGCCCGGACGAGGACAGTGCTGGATCCTTAGACAGGTAAGTGTCTCTTTATTAGCAGTCAGCAGCTACAGTATTTGTAGATGAGTTGGAAAGGCTTTTGACACTTTTGAATGTTGAAAGTTTTTCTGACTATTTTTCGTGTGCTGATTGTTTTTTTTACTGGACTTACACATTTGTGAGAGAACATGGGGGTTGCATTTGTACATCTTACCTACTAAATTACTATGTCAGCAAGTGTGACACAATAAGGAAATGATGTTGTGTTGGAGTTATGCGGTATTATTTTACATAGTTAGCACTGTATGGTCACAACAGTCTGTAACCATGGAAGTAAGGCTGTACAAAGGCCTCATAGGTTCACTGCACTAAAGCCATTCCTTGCTGCGCTAGCAATAAAAATCAGCCCTACCAGTAATATGACACTATGTACTATCTCAAAAAATTCCACTAATCAGTCATATCTGGCTTTATGTTAAAGTGTTACTAAGCCCACAACATTAAAATCAGTCTGCATATGCAGTAAACCATGCTTGTTATGCTCACTGTGGAACCTAAGGGAAAAAATCCTCCATATTGTGTAAACAGGCTGTTTGATCCTGTCGTCTCTGATCCACCCCTTCCACTGTGCCCAATTCATCCCCTGATAGAACGGAGCCTTGGAGTCACACTGCACATACTCAGTTTAGTTTGTATTGCTAGAGAGGTTTTTTTTCTTGGGAGGGTGCATGTGATCAGCACAGGGCCAATCAGCACTGTCCAGACAGAGGGTCAGGGGTCCTGCAGCCTCCTAGAACAGTCAGAGGAGAATGAAAACTCCTCCTACAAGCTTTAACCAAACACTGTTAGAAGTCACAAGACTGCTATATACTGCTGATTAGAAAAGGTATTTAGCAGTTTATATTTACTAAAATAATTGCATTTCCATGTTCTGTGTACTGTGGGAGACCAGATATAGTGGATGCAGGGTCCTGGGTTTAGCAACACTTTAAATAACAAAGAGATCAGGTTGCTTGGCCTGGACAGGTTTCCTTTAATGCTTTCGCTGCCACCAACCTAAGGCTTACTCTAGAATCAGCAGGGGTATTTATGCACACTCAAGCATGCCTTCTTGTCAAGCTGACTGTTTGTTTTCCAATGGAAGTGATTTGGGTGGCTATAAAGCTGGCTACTTCCACAAACATTGTAACAACCGCTTTTCCCCATGGTGCATCTCACCTGTGGGGTCGGGATGGGAATGGTGGGTGTCACTGAGTGGAGAGGAGGGAAACAACATCCATTCACTCTTCCTACCTCCAGTGAATGAGCCCAGAGGCGACAAGCGTTTTGTCACTTCCAGATTCAGAGCTGTCTTACCACGATAGTGATGTCCAATGTAGCAGCTAATGAAGCTGAAGTGGAGTGCAGGGAAGACAAGAGGGGTCTAATAAATGTAAAGTAAAGTGTAGAAGATTTAAAGTTATATCCCAGCCCCTACATACAGGCGCAAAAAAAGGTAAAAACATGCGTAGCACCGCCCTACTTAGATGCTAGGCTGTCAGGTAAATTTAGTTTATTTTGTGCTCCTCTCTAATCAGTAGAGCAGTGGCTGATTGCTTTGGGCTGGTCAGGGTCCCACAGGCTGCACACTAGATTGCTTCTCCCTGCTTCCTGAAAAAGCTCCAGAATACAGGAGTGGAGCAGGTTGAGTAGACAGTCTGAATATTAATGAGGTTCCAGCCAATCCCTGGGGAGGCGTGTTTAGAAGGTGGCTCGAGAGAACATAAATAGTCTGGGGCTGGAGCAGTCTGGGTCCTGTTCCAGGAGGAGAGGCACCCAGGATGGAGGGCTATTGTCCTCCCAGGCTACTTAGCTGACACTGGCCAAGAACCTCAATGAAATCCCAGCAGACACAAAGCTGGAGGGTCTATAAACGCAAAGAAATCTCTGAGGTTAAAGAAGAAAGGGGGATTTTACCCAGGAATCAGTCTGGAGAGTCAACTTTTCAAATGTCTGCCGGATGTGGGAGGGAGGCATCCAACTACTTGAGAACTTGTGAGTACAGACCTGAGAGCAGAACCTGGGTGACCGTGCTGCTAGTAACCCTTTGATACACTTCTGTTAAGGCTTACCTGGGGCATTGTTTATGGTGCCTCAGTGATGACAATTTCCCTGAGAACTGATTGAGTGGATTGTTCTATGAAGTAGCCACAGAGAGAAAAGTGTCCTGTTGTTACTGTTCAGCATTCTGGAATATCCCACAGTTCTCTTTTGTATCCTAGTTAATCAGCAATAAATACAAAAAAAGCAACCACTAGACCAGGGATATGCAATTAGTGGACCTCCAGCTGTTGCAGAACTACAAGTCCCATGAGGCATAGCAAGACTGACAGCCATAAGCATGACACCCAGAGGCATGATGGGACTTGTTGTTTTGCAACAGCTGGAGGTCCGCTAATTGCATATCCCTGCCCTAGACTATTCATTGAGTCAATGGGGTGAATGCTGCTATGTGCTTGGCTGCCATTACACTGGTGGAAAGGAGAACCCGGGGTGTGATAGCGGGGCCAGCTGGAGGGTTTGCGCTACATGCACATCAGGTGCAGCTACATACAAAAACGTTGTTTGCAATACACATATTAAATTTAGGGGCCATCATTCACTGGTAAGGCTAAACTGATGACATGTAAAGGCTTTCAAAGTGTCCTGTGAACAATTTTGGGTGCTGATGTTTGTCGCTGTTTTATGGGTGTGTGCAAATTTTAAGAACCATGTTGAGTACTTATTAACTCAACACAACCTCATTCCTTTTTTTTTTTTAATTCCTTAATTAGTAAAGAAGCATCCAACAAACCACATCCAAATGCAAATGAACATAGTTTGCAGATACAGAGAGCCCCATGGGCATCATTTACAAAATAGTAACATCAAAGTATACATGAAAAGACTAGTAGAAACATAGACTGAGGACTAACTGGGAGGTCCATGTCGAGGAATCTGGACCACATCAAGTCCAGAATACAACAGTGTAGAGAGCCCCCATCCTTCAGGAGGTGACAACATTAGCAACCTCATCTTTTATATTTGACCAAAAATATAATGGGTATATTGTTGGGTCTGTGTCCTCAGGAAATGTATAATGTTTGTTGGTTTTAACTAATCTTCAAGCCCAAAATGTGTATATTAATATGTGCAAAAATTGCTTTGGCAGTGAAAGCGAAAGCATAATTCAGCACTTGACAAGAAATTATTTTAACTTTGTGTTGTGTCAGAACTTCAGCAGACCAGGTATTTTATGTCCAGGGGTCTACAAAAACATGTTTTATTGAAAAAGAGAGCTTACAGCAAAGGACATTTTTATTAGAACACATAGATAACCAGCCGTAGGGTGTTCCTTGATTCGGGCCCAAACCGTTCAGTATTATTTTTGGCAGTAGATTCAAACTTCCAGAATGCAGAACATTGAGTTTCTGATAATATAAACTAATGCACACTCTTTTCAGAGCCAATTGACTGATCAGACTTGTTCATGCCATATCAGTGTTGTGTCAGTATACCAAGGAAAATTGTACTATAACAGAAAACTGACACAGCAGCATTTATCTATGCAGATTTCACAACATTAGGCAGAGCCTATATGTTCCTACACTATATTGTCAAAAGTATTGGAACACCTGCCTTTACACACACATGAACTTTAATGGTATCCCAGTCTTAGTCCGCAGGGTTCAGTATTGAGTTGGCCCACCCTTTGTATCTATAACAGCTTCAACTCTTCTGGGAAGGCTGTCCACAAGGTTTAGGAGTGTGTCTATGGGAATGTTTGACCATTCTTCCAGAAGCGCATTTGTGAGGTCAGGCACTGATGTAGGACGAGAAGGCTTGGATCCCAGCCTCCGCTCTAATTCAGCCCAAAGGTGTTCTATCGGGTTTAGGTCAGGACTCTGTGCAGGTCAGTCAAGTTCCTTCACTCCAAACTCGGCCATCCATGTCTTTATGTACCTTGCTTTGTACACTGGTGCGCAGTCATGTTGGAACAGGAAGGGGCCATCCCCAAACTGTTCCCACAAAGTTGGGAGCATGAAATTGTCCAAAATGTTGTGGTATGCTGACGCCTTAAGAGTTCCCTTGACTGGAACTAAGGGGCCAAACCCAACCCCTGAATAACAACCCACACCATAATCCCCCCTCCACCAAATGGTTTGGACCAGTGCAAAAAGCAAGGCCCATAAAGACATGGATGAGCGAGTTTGGGGTGCAGGAACTTGACTGGCCTGCACAGTCTTGACCTTAAAGCAGTTGTATACCTGCAAAGGAAAAAAAACAAACAAAAAAAACCCTGTAAGGCAAAGGCATAATGAGCTAGTATGCACCGCACATGCTCAGTTTTCAGTGCGTTTCTATGCTGAGCATTTCCTCCCTATCACATCTGAGCAGCCCATGTGATTATAGAACAAAATATTTTACAGCGCACACATACAAGAATGACATTTCCTGCAGGGCTAGTTAAAAACATCTGAACATATTCAAAAAAATACGGGGGTCTGGTCACCCTATATGGTCATACAGTGCTAAGCCCACTTACTGCGACAAAATACCCCGAATTAGTGGGTCCTACTCTAGTAATAGAATGGAAGATCCTTTGTCTCAACCACGGGAGCCAAACTCCTCTATGTGGGCTATTAAATGTAGATTGATGAAGGCTTTACCTCCCTCTTATTCTTAGACACAGGCTGGAGGGGCGTGAGATACAGCTAGTGACTGGCAGAAATCCACCCACACCATGTTATAGCCCAAAAAAAATTGAGATTTGATTTAAAATATATATTTCTCTGAACATTTAAAACAGTTTATTGATATTAATTATTTATTTTTACTCTGTATACAAAATGCTGTTATTTTTTAACGTGACCAGCAGCAGAGGACTAGAAGCTCCTCCTGCTTATGTTTCCCTGCAGACAGGCTGGGGAAGAGCTGGGTCATAATGACAACTGGATATCAATTAGGAAAAAAGTACTTAGATGTTTTTTATTAAAATAAATGCAATGTCATCATCCTGGGCCTGAGCTTCTAGAAAGTGAGCAGGACCACCCAAAACATATACATATCATATATATATATATACACACACACACACACACACACACACACATATACAGTCCCCGAGTTATGAACATCCGACTTGCGAATGACTTCTACTTACGAACGGAAGGTGGTCGCCGTTCTGCACATGCGTGACCACTGTTCGCATCGGAAAACTACGTCTGCGCATGCGCCGCTACTTGACAGAACATCGGAAAACGACGTCTCTGTCATTCTGTGCATGCACCCCCGACTTACGAACATTTTCGACATAAGAACAAACCTACAGTCCCTAACCCGTTCGTAACTCGGGAATGGCTATATATTATTGCATACTGTACTCAGAAATACACAGTGCATATCCAAGAATATTGCATAATGACATAATAATGACCGCAGGTTTTTTTCTTAAAGAAAAAAAAAAAACTGCAAGACAATGGCATATTGTGCTAGAATGCATCGCATACTAGCACATTATGATTTACTTACCTTAGAACAAAGCCGTCAGTGGCGCGCTGTCACTGCTGACAGGGCTTCCATCTTCATCTTCCTTCAGGGTTTGCGTGTTTCGGCTGTCTGATTGACCGAGCCGCGAGCATGCCGTCCCTTCAGAGCGCAGGCGCCGGTGACGTCACCGGGAGCATGCAGTGTGGATATCTCCTAAACAGTGCAAGTTTAGGAGATATTCACTGTACCTATACAGTGAATATTATAGGCTTACCTGTAGGTACAAGTAAAAAAAAAAAAAGACTTTATTACCACTTTAAACAAAGGTCCAGGGTAGCAGGCACATAAAAGGGTCATCTTTTCTGGTCCAGATAAATACAAAGAGTAGGGTTGCTCTGTGACATATATAGGTAAACAGTTAGGCATCAGATATCTTAGCATACAAATACATCCAGCCCACCCACAGATCTCTAAATTTATCCTGTTGATTGTTGACTCTGTGTGCCCAGCGTTCTGCTTTCATTATAATATCCACTTCTCATTTCCAATCAGCTATCGAAAGGAAAGTAGCTTGTTTCTAAAAGCGTGGAATTAAGGATTTTGCCGCATTTAGTAGACAGGGAGTAACACTTTTCTTATGATTTGATAGATGAAGGGATGTCATGGAAGAGGAATTTTAGGGGAGTACTGGCTATCTGCCTAAGGGTCGTCTTCGATCCATGGGGTTTCGCTATTTAGCACTGCGCTAATTTACCTGGTAATTGTGCGGTCATGTGATGCTGTACCCAAACAAAATTTATATCATTTATGTTACAGAAATAAAGTTTTCATTTGGTGGTATTTGATCACCACTGTGTTTTTTATGTTTTATTATATAAATGAAAAACAGACCAAAAATGTAAAAAAATTATTTTTTTACAATTTTTATATTATAATTTTATTTTATTTGTATAATACTAATGGCAGCGATCAGCGACTTACAATGACACTGCAATATTGCGGCAGTCAATCTGACACAAACTGACACTGAGTGGAACTGACTGCCACTGACACTAATACAGTGATCAGTGATAATACTATACACCAGCCCTCAAAATTTCCACTCGCCTGCTCGCATTTGGTAAGTGGAAATTAGAGTTGGGCAAATGCGGAGCAGGGTCAGACTGGGCTGACAGTTTCCTGGCTGATCGCTTATGGCAGAAGCGGTGCGGCCATCAGAGCGGACCGGAGGGAGGGCTCCCTGCCCCCCGGGACCGCTCTGATGTCCTGTAAAAAAGCCACAACACTTCTGCCAGAAGCGATCAGCCAGGAAACTATGAGGAGGATCTGGCTGCTGGATCACACAGAGCGGGGATCTCCCGCTGAGACACGGCTTCTATATGAAGAGCCGGCCGCTGTCAAAGTCCCGCCTCCTTGATTGACATTGGACTAGTGTGCTGTCTATTAGAGTAGCCGGTCCAGGAGGCGAGACTTTGTTTGACAGTGACCGGCTATCCATAGAGAAGCCGTGTCTCAGCAGGAGATACCTGCTCTGTGTGATCCGGCTGCCAGATCCTACTGACAGTTTCCTCCCGATTCTTCCCTGCTGCACTTATGGGCAATGATATGCTGCACTTATGGGCACTGATAGGCTGCACTGATGGGCGATGATAGGCTGCACTGATGGGCGATGATAGGCTGCACTGATGGGCGATGATAGGCTGGACTGATGGGCGATGATAGGCTGGACTGATGGGCGATGATAGGCTGGACTGATGGGTAATGATAGGCTGGACTGATGGGCAATGATAGGCTGCACTGATGGGCAATGATAGGCTGGACTGATGGGCGATGATAGGCTGGACTGATGGGCAATGATAGGCTGGACTGATGGGCAATGATAGGCTGCACTGATGGGCAATGATAGGCTGCACCAGGGACATGAAGTGAGGTCAGTGGCTGGTGAGGCACTGGCTAGTATCAGAGCCAAATACACACAGTTTACATAGACCGCGAACAATAAAGCAAGAGCAATAATTCTAGCACTAGACCTCCTCTGTAACTCTAAACGTGTAACCTGCAAAAAAAATTTAAAGCGTTGCCTATGGAGATTTTTAAGTGTGTGCAATTGTAAAATGTGACATGTTAGGTATCTATTTACTCAGCGTAACATCATCTTTCATAGCATACACAAAAATCAGGCTAATTTTTGTGGGTTTTTTTATTCATAAAACCGTTTCTTTCCAAAAAAAAAACACTTTTGAAAAATTGCTGCGCAAATACCGTGTAATATAAAAAGTTGCAACGACCAACATTTTATTTCCTAGGGTGTCTGCTAAAACAATATATATATATATATATATATATATATATATATAATGTTTGGGGGTTCTGAGTAATTTTCTAGCAAAAAAATTATGATTTTTACATGTAAGAGAGAAGTGTCAGAATTGGCCTGGGTGGCAAGGGGTTAATTACCATAAGTAAGTGTAACACTTACCCCTGAAGGAGCGGCTTAATATTTGTTAGATCCGTAATTCACGTTTACTACTCAACCCTCGCAGCCCATAGATTTAAAAGTCACAGTCCTTAATGCTTTTCTTAATGCTTTATTCATCAGCATAAACTGGGATGGGAGAAGGACTTCCTTTGAGATGCTCTTCTGTTACATTGTCACCTTTCCATGAATCATACAGGAAAATCTGAGTACAATTGCGGACAGTCAAGAAATCATTTTTCAATGATCTCTTCAATCAGGGACGATGGAAGTAGGTTTGATAGAGAATGATTTGATAAAGAGTCACTCTGAATAACTTCTTCATCTGGATAACTTTAAAAGAACGATCCATATCTCTACATGTGTGCTTGCAGCTTCACCGCTACCTCTTTACCACTACTTCCCACCGACATGGTACTTCCAAATTAAGCTGAAGGAGAGCAAATCTGAATAACTCCTCCCACTTGACAGATTGGAATCCCGGGGCAATGCTGAACTCAAAGTCAAAGGCCATTACTGCCCATCTCACTGACTTGTGCACCAACAACCCTCAGTCTCTGGCAGTACCTTTCCCTTGGGCTTTCACTCACATGATCAATGTGTCATGTGCCACTCATAAACGGTCAATCGCCCATTTTCCTTCCGCTTTGTTGCTACTTCATCCGCAATGATCCTCAGTTTTCTCTATCTCTTTGTGGCCCGTTTCCCCTCCCCGCAGGGGCGGCCTACGACATCCACGACTACACGCGGCAACATGTCGTCTGTTCCTCCATGAGGACCGGATCTCCACCCTTCTCGCTAAGGTGAAGCTCCGTTGGCTCCCCGGAGGGGAAAACCTCCAACTTCCCCTCCGGGGACCAGGCTGGCTCTCTCGCTCCTCAGAGCAGGACTGGACTCGAACTCCCCCCGGCACCACATGACCCCCTTTTTTATATGAGAGTCCCGGGATTACCAAGCAAATCAATGATTGGCCGAGACCAACACATAAACCACCTGTCACTCAAATATGGAAATCAAACAAAACAGGCCTGCTGCAAATAACATCAGCCTGTCTAAATTTACCTGCAACAGAACGCTAACAAGAAAGGTCACCTACTTAAAAGTAGGTGCCCGCTACATACACCTCCCACTTGAATCACAACCGTCCCCAGTGACTCCTTAAAATTTCAAAGAAGAAATAGCATCTCATTACATCAATGGGAATGGGGGGAAAAGGGAATAAACATTAAAACAGGGTTAACATCACCTGTCACAGTATACAATATTAACATTCAAAAGAAAATATTTACATGGCCTGACTGTAGATCCCTACATTTAACACTCAATACAAGTGGAACCAAAGCACTGCTCCCGTGGGAGGAATACTCTGATTACCACAGGCCTTCTTCTGTGGAATGGACAGCCGTCACATCTCCAATATACCTAAAGGAAAACACACAATAATTTCTAACTACTACACAAACATTACCATGCAGAGGGGGTTATAATCCTCTACCGGGTAATTTGAACAAATATACATTTCTTTATGGCATGTATGTTCCCATTGAGATAATCGCTCCCTCAAAAGGAGTCCAACAGTAGTCCTGTAAAACGCATCCCAACAGACATGCTCGGCAGATAAATCCGTTTGCCCGTTGGCAAAATAAACTTTCTGTATGGCTCTTAAATAAGAGTCCTTGAAGAAGTACTTGTGCTACAAAGGGATTCAAGCAGAGACAGCACACCCTAGTGTCCTTAACTTTGTCCTTATTAGGCACCATGAATGTGAGTCTCCTGCTTAACAGTTTAATTGGGGAAAACCCACCCTAACCCATCTGCCATCCTGCAGTCAATCTGGGCAAAAGACATACACTTGTGAATACAATCCTTCTCACAAATAATATCTCGGGTCAGGCAACCTCTTGCGACTATCTCCTCTCACCGAGATAGAGTAACTGCAGGTATTTTGTCCAGCTTTTACCACCAATACTCTGTCCTTGTGGATCGCTCTTCCAAGCTTCCACTCTCGATGAATGTCTTTGAACCGAACCCAAACCCACTGTCAGGTGTCCTTTTAGGCTTGGGAATATGAAGGTAGTCCCACACAAGTTCATCCTCCCATGATTCCCGGGAACTTTCCACAAAGTCCATAACTTGTTCCGGGACATATGGAAAATCAAAACCCCATTCTTGTGCCACCTTTCGCTGCACCTTTCTCTGAACTCTAGAGAGTCTAGGTAAGTCTTTAGCCTTTCCTCGGCCAGGCAAGACACATGTGTCAGCAGCTCTACTGACCCATTTCTGAAATGTAGCTGACTTGCTAGGAATAAATGGTATTTGTCACATTAAATGGAGGTGCTGAAACTTTAATGAACCGGACACTCCTGTGGAAGCCTCCACTGAAGTTGAACTCTCAATAAAACATTCCTCCTCAAATCAAATTCTTCAGGGGATGACCAAATAGATCGCTCATCGATCCGTATTTCTGCAAGGTCTGTGGTGATCCCCAATCCACAACCCGATCTTCGCTCACCCTATCCGGCTCACCTGAGGGATCCCCCTCCTGTGGTTTAGGCTCCTTCCGGACAGGCAAATCAAAGGGCTCACTGCTAACTGGTTTCTCAGGGGTTCCCTCCGAAGACTGGGCAACAACTTCAACAGTCCCTGGATCCCCAGCCAAGTCATAGGCTTTGTCAGTAGAGCCTACCTGATCTCCTCATGGCTCTGATTCAGCCAAATCAGAAGGGAGCTCCTCTACTGCTGCTGCAGGTGACACACGACCCTCTCCGGCCTTCCGAATCACCCATTCCCGCGGCAGACAAAGTCCCGTTTTTTCTTTAACAAAATAGTACTTGACCTGGTGTTGGACGGGTCCCAATCTTGTTAACTGGATACCGCAATGTCTGCACTGAGCCCAGGCGATGACTCCAACTGTAGGCCTCCGACATCCAGGACATAGCATACAGAGTTTCTCTACTCCGTCAATTACTCCCAATGCCAGTCCTCCGGTTAGCTCCAACTGAACACCGGTGTCATCCAGAACCCGGTCCTGCACATCAAATAGCAGCTGCACAGCAAACGTGTTCTCAACACCTTCCGCCATCTTGATCTGGCGCGTGCCATGCTGAACACTGAAACTTTTTCCTCTGAGGCGTGGCTTCACCCCCCACTTGCTGGTTCAGCGCGTGAGGAAATGTAGCTGTATATTTTCAAAGTCCTCCCCAGCGACCCCTGGCGGCAGGTACTGTTATACTGCAGGCTATCTTGGCAACAATCACTGAATTGCAGGTTTTCGTAGTTATGGGAGATGGTTAGCGGCAAACGTGAAACAGATATCACGGACGACGCCCCCACATCTAGCACTTACCCCCGAAGAAGTGGCTTAATATTGGTTATATCCGTAATTCATGTTGACAGATTGGAATCCCGGGGCAATGCTGAACTCAAAGTCATAGGCCATTACTGCCCATCTCACTGACCCATGCACCAACAACCCTCAGTCTCTGGCAGTACCTTTCCCTTGGTCTTTCACTCATGTGATCAATAGTCCATGTGCCACTCATAAATGATCAATCGCCCAGTTTCCTTCCGCTTTGTTGCTACTTCATCCGCAATGATCCTCAGTTTTCTCTATCTCTTTGTGGCCCATTCCCCTCCCCGCAGGGGCGGCCTACGACATCCACGACTACACGCGGCAAGATGTCGTCTGTTCCTCCATGAGGACCGGATCTCCACCCTTCTCGCTAAGGTGAAGCTCTCTGTGACCCCAGGTCGACAAGCTACGACCCTCGAAGTTTGATCTTTTTTTTTTTTTTTTTTTTTTTTTTTTTTATGTTCTTGGCCTCACCTGCCTCCCCTAACTTCATGTCCCCGGGCTGCACTAATGGGCACTGACAGGCTGCACTGATGGGCACTGACAGGCTGCACTGATGGGCACTGACAGGCTGCACTGATGGGCACTAATAAGGCTACACTCATGGCCACTGATAGGCCGCACTGATGGTCACTGATGAGGCGGCACTGATGGCCAATGATGAGGCAAAACTGATAAGCTGCACCGGGGCTGCACTGATAAGGCAGCACTGATATGCTGCACTGATGGCCACTGATGAGACCGATGAGACGACACTGGTAAGCTGGACTGATGAGGCTGCACTGATATGCTGCATTTCTGGGCACTAATAGGCTGCATTGATGACCACTGATGAGGCCATGTTTAGGGGCAAACTTAAGTGGTTGTATCCCCCCCCCCCCCAAAAAAAAAAAAAAAAATTAAAAACCTGTAAGGCAAAGGCATAATGAGCTGGTATGCACCGCATACTAGCTCATTATGAAAAACTTACCTTATAACTAAGCTCCCACAGGGTCGCCCGGTCACATGTTCCCTCTGCGTTTCTTCCGGGTTCGCTGCTCCAACGCTGAAGCCGTGATGATGTCACTCACGCGCATGCACGCGGGAGCCCTCCGTTCCAGTGCGATACGCCGGACCGTTGCCAGACCTTTACTGCGCATGCACCGCTGATGTCAGCGGCTGCATGCAAGGTGAATATCTCCTAAACCGTACAGGTTTAAGAGATATTCATTTTACCTACAGGTAAGCCTAATTATAGGCTTACCTGTAGGTAAAAATGACCAAGCGGACAATACAACCACTTTATGTAAACCAATGAAAAGCAAGGCGCTAACACATATGTTATAATTGCATGTGAACAAAGGATAGAAAACAACCCAAATATACTTGAGAGTCCAAAAATGAAAAAAAAATTATTTATAAAAATTATTAATAAATATTGCACAGTCCAAAAAATGTTCCTAAATCTTGCTGAAGAAAACTCCAATCACTGTGCTCTTGGTCTTAAAGGTGCCTTAGATGCTCCTCATATAATTGCTCCACCACAAATTGTACAAAATGCACGCTTACCAGCAGTATCTGTGATGTGCGCCTTTGGTGTCATAGGGTACCACCCTTGTTTTCACAATGTCCCACCTTAAGAATGATATATGGGAAACCACCACCAGCTGATCTCCTTAAACATCAATAACCGAGACCCAGGGAGAGATAATAATCCAGGATAGTGTGATACAGTTTTATTAAAAGTCAAAACAAGGATTTAAAATACCGTATATAAATTTGCCACTCACATTTAAAGGTGCTATAATCAGCACCAACACAACCAGCCTGTTCGATTATCATGCACACCGCTCAGTCGAGCCGGTGTGCGTTCCAAACGGCCAAATGTTCAAACCAGATAAGAAAACGGAAATGACGTCACATATGGTAGAAGCGCACCCTAAATTTCACTTGTCAACATTGTCATTGAATAACGCTTAAGGCCTGACTAGTGGCTCAGGGACTTGAAATTTTGAGCCCTGCTATACACTGTCACTGTACTAATGACACTGTTTGGGAAGGGGTTAAAATCTCGGGTAATTAAGGGGTTAAATGTGTGCCTAACAATGTGTTATGTGTAAAATGTGATTTTTACTAAAGATCTTTGTTTCTGCATTACAGTGATCGTTCCCTTTATACAGACTCTTTATATACTGTTCTAAGAATATTAAGGTTTTTTGTATGTGTATGTCATGACAATTTTTTGTTATCATATTTTGAATTTTAATGTTGGAATAATGTATTATTTGTATTACTTATCAGCTACTGTATAATACAAATATTGAATAATACAATACTGCTGTATAATACAAAGATTGAAAAGTGAAACCTGAGGAAGCTCTTTCTGGGCGAAATTTGTCAATCCATATGCTCTTAGTTACTCGGTGTATATGTTCTTTCCACATGTTTATAGCTGTGACCAAATGTTTTTTATGGAGAAAATACTTTTTTCATTTGTATAATAAAAATAAATCTTTTATCTGTGTTAATTTTTATTATTTGATGTATTTTTTGGGCACTTAAAAATCCCCATTTCCCATAGTCTCCCTGTTGGAGAGACATGGGGGCTTTTATTTTATAATGTTCCCTCTGTACAAAGTCCTGTGTCAACCATGAATCATTGGCTGGGACCCGCTGACAAGTGTACAATTACAGTGGGTATCGGCGGCGGGAGGGGGGGCCATAAACCCCAAAACAGGCAGCAACATACTAGTATGTCGCTTTGCTCCTATGGGCCACCCGTCCGCAGTCTATTGCGGGCGGTCCGCAAGTGGTTAGTACACACCTACATGAAGTTCTTTGTTACATTTGTTGCGTGTAGGGCAGCCCATAGAAATGAAACGACAATATGCAAAAAACACGCACATGCGGGACGCACAATGTCGAGCTACACTCGTACAAGCATCCTCAGGTCAAGTGTCCTTCTTGTGTAAAGAATACTCAAGCTCAGTCGCTCTGCAGAGACCATCCAATCTATCAAGCCAAATGGCCAGAGAGCTGCCATTTTGCGGCATGTATGGAGATCTTGCACGTTTAATTACCAATAAATCAGCATGACCTCTAAACAGTGACATTTTCTGTAACAATGATCTTTTCAAGCAGAAAATGAAGAGGCTGATTTTACAGCGTGCACACACTGCCTGTGGTAAGATAACGGCCAGGAAACACACAGAGCTGCCTCCATTAAACACTATACTGCACGGCCGGACACTCCATTAAATGACACATTCTATTTGTTACCACGGCCATTCTCTACCACTAATAGACTGATGACTTCTCTGTGCTAATAAAAGACTAACCATATGAATGGAGTTTGGGCTACAGAATGAATATCCTTAACTTGAAGATAAAAGGCAGAGGGCCTACTAAGAAACAGTTTTACATACTGTAATTCAGGCATTGACTTGCAGTCTGGCCACCCTAACATTTAACAGAAGGGCTGGTGGGAATGAGAGTATGAGCTGAAAAGTGTAAGGGTAGGTTCAAACTTCTGCAGCTGGGGAATGCACACAAAATCACGTTCTTTCCCTATACACAATGTAGCACACTGCAATTTTTTTTTTTTAAATCTGTTGGGAATTAAGCATCCAAAAACATAGACAACAAAAAAGAACATAAAACAAACATTCACAGTAAGAAACCCTCGAATCCATCAATATCATGGGTATAAGGTAGTCCAAAACAGGAATAATGCCCTGTACACACGATCGGACTTTTCCGACAGAAAATGTGCAATTGGAGCCTGTTGTCGGAAATTCTGACCGTGTGTAGGCTCCATCGGACTTTTTCCATCGGAATTTCCGACACACAAAGTTTGAGAGTTGGATCTCAAATTTTCCGACAACAAAATCCGTTCGCGTAAATTCCGATCGTGTTTAGACAATTCCGACGCACAAAGTTCCACACATGCTCGGAATCAAGCAGAAGAGCCACACTGGCTATTGAACTTCATTTTTCTCGGCTCATCGTACGTGTTGTACGTCACCGCGTTCTTGACGTTCGGAATTTCTGACCAACTTTGTGTGACCGTGTGTATGCAAGACAAGTTTGAGCCAACATCCGTCGGAAAAAAAAACTGATGGATTTTGTTGTCGGAATGTGCGATCGTGTGTACAGGGCATCAGGCTATGTACACACGATAGGATTTTCCAACAACAAAACCGTGGATTTTTTTCCAAAGGATGTTGGCTCAAATTTGTCTTGCATACACACAGTCACACAAATGTTGTCAGAAATTCCGAACGTCAAGGAAACGGTGACGCACAACACGTACAACGAGCCGAGAAAAATGAAGTTCAATAGCCAGTGCGGCTCTTCTGTTTGATTCCAAACATGCGTAGACTTTTGTGCGTCGGATTTGTGTACAGACGATCGCAATTTCCGACAACAAGTCTTGTTGTCAGAAAATTTGAGAACCAGCTCTCAAACATTTGTTGGCGGAATCTCCGACAAGGAGATAAGGAGCACACACACGGTCGGACTTTCGGACAACAAGCTCACATCCAACATTTGTTGTCGGAAAATCCTATCGTGTGTATGGGGCATTAGAGTGGGCTACATCTGTGAATTTAGAGGTGTGGCTCACAACAACGCTGCTATTCACCCATATAACAATTAGATGGTGTAAATTAGGTAGGTGTGCAACGAAGAGAAGGAATGTCACTCATACAGTACTGAAGCCACAAAAGGGCAAACTTCACCTCATGGACATATCTGAAGCAGTGGAGGGTTCAGCTAGCCATTTAGACCATACCTCGTCATACTTTCTGGGACAACTTCTGTTGATGTATGTATCTTTGTACAACGGAAGACTATTATTCACCAATTGTTTCCAAAATGTAATAGATGGAGGAGTGGGCTTTTTCCAATGTAACGTTATTGCTTTTCTGGCATAGAAGAGCAGAAAACCACAGCATGATATCACACATAGGTGGAGTCTGAGAAACTGCACACCCCTAAATAGTAAATCTTAAAAAAGCAGGAAGTTCCCCGTGGGGGTTTTCAAGCAGCAATTTGAGAGTCACAAACAGTATATTGTAAAAAATAGAATATTTTTATTTTTAATTGGACAAAAGACAAATGGACAACACTATAACAAAAGTTAAAACAAGAGCTCTGGTTTACAACTATGCAAGACTACTAGAAAAGGGAAAAAAGGAGTAGATACCAAAGGGCATAAAATACAAATATGTCGACTTGTAGTGATGAAGTTATGATGATGCCATCCAATATACAGGAGAAAAAAAAGCCCCAATGCATTTCGACCTAAATGTTTGGCGGTCTTCCTCAGGGGGTTCTCATATTTCTATGGGTACATGAAAGGCAAATTCTAGTCATATGTGGTACCATGTATAATTGTAGTTATGTTATACATCTATTGTATATGTAAAAAAAAAATGGTAGTCATTTCATATTTACCCTTTCCGTGAAATAGGCTAGGTTAAGTGAGCCTATTTCACGGAGAGGGTAAATATGAAATGACTACCATTTCTTTACAAATGCACGCCGATATACGTCCGCACAATGGCAGCGGTGGGCAAATGGGCGTACCTGTACGTCCCCTTTAAGAGCCGGGGATAGCAGGAGCGTGCCCACCGCGTACAGCTTGATGGTGCCCGCGGGACCTCAGGACAGCAAAGTGCCTATGTAAACAAGGCATTTCCCCATTCTGTCTTGTGATATGACAGAGATCACTGCTCCCTGTCATCGGGAGCAGTGATCACTGTCATGTGACTAGTAGCCCACCCCCCCACAGTTAGAATCACTCCCTAGGACACACTTAACCCCTTCATCGCCCCTAGTGGTTAACCCCTTCACTGCCAGTGTCATTTACACAGTAAGCTGTGCATTTTTATAGCACTGATCGCTGTATAAATGACAATGTTTCCAAAATAGTGTCAAAAGTGTCCGCTAAAATGTCGCAGTCCCGAAAAAAAAATAAATAAAAAAAAAAAATTTGCAGATCGCCGCCATTATTAATTAAAAAAAAATTAAAATTAAAAATGCCATAAAACTATCGCCTATTTTGTAGATGCTATAACTTTTGTGCAAACCAATCAATATACACTTATTGTGATTATTTTTTTTTACCAAAAATATGTATAAGAATACATATCGGCCTAAACTGAGGAAAAAAATTTTTTTTATTATATATTTTTGGGGGATATTTATTATAGTAAAAAGTAAAAAATAATGCATTTTTTTTCAAAATTGACACACTTTTTTTGTTTATAGCGCAAAAAATAAAAGCCACAGAGGTGATCAAATACCACCAAAAGAAAGCTCTATTTGTGGGAAAAAAAGGACGTCAATTTTGTTTGGGTGCAACGTCGCACGACCGCGTAATTGTCAGTTAAAGCGACGCAGTGCCGAATCGCAATAAATGGCCTGGTCAGGAAGGGGGTAAAATCTTCCAGGGCTGAAGCAGTTAAGAGCAATATAGCTCAATACTATATTCAGGCTGCTTTAAGGGGATTCCAAACCTGAGAATTACTCCAAGAGCAGAGGCACATGTAAATGGCAAATAAATCACAATATGACACTTTATATCGAATTGGTTACCTTTACTCAAATGTGGCTTTATAAGTCCAGGCAGGAGGAGAGCAGAAGACTGACCCTCTTTATGTCAGAGGGCCTCTCTCTTCTCTCTTCTGTCTCCTGACACCACAGACACTTTATTCAAATCAACATTCAATGGATTAGCTTCCCAGATAAACCGTCCCACTGCATATACAGAGCCCTGAGTGTGTGTGTGTGTGGGCCCATATGACACTAGTAGCTTCAGTGCCTTGGAAGAAAGATGAGGCTTTGTATCTTCAGCTAGCCACTCTCGTTGGTGCACTTAAACTCCTGAATAGCAGGGCCAAACAACACAACTGGCCCAGATTATCAAGTAAAGAATGCAGGATCTTCTTCAGCAAGGTGAAAGGAAAATGGCGTCTGTATACAGTGTCTCTGTATCTGAATGTCCTACGGCACTACAGGTGTCAGCAAGGTGACAAAGAGCAATGATGTCTGTATACAGTGTCCATACAACTCTATGTGCAGTGTCCTTGTTTCCTGCAAATGGGAAAAAGCCCTCTCACCCAATCATACAGTCAAGGGCCAAAGGAACGTCCTGGAACAGGCAGGCTCTTCTAGTGACCCGACTGGTCACCTGACACTTGAACGCTTCACACCATCGGTGCAGGTGCATCTGGATATGCACCTGGGATCCCCCTCTCCCGACTGGCTCTGGATGCCTAAAATTACACGGTGGACTGACCAGGGAGGCAGACCCTCTCCCCTAGACCTAATCTCTTCCTTTCCCTCGTGTAGTCTGAGAAAATCCCCTCAGATCAGCAAGATGGAGTCTCTAGTTCCTTTGCCCCCAGAGCAGGCTGGAAGTTGTAGTTCTAAAACAGTGTAATCTCAATGTGAAACTTGAGTCCTGGAACTACAATTCCCTGTATGCTTTGCTTCCTGGTGTTAATCACTCTGCTGACAGGATGTGATGACACAGTCTTAGCTGGCACTAAAGGGAAACAGTATCACTGCAACAATGTTGCAGAGGGTCTTCTGATACTGCAGGTAAGATAGCCAGCTCCCTGCTACACTGTTCCAAGGCTGAAGCAGAGGAAACCAAGCCATGTTTGGTTACCTTGCAGCGTGCATAAACTCTAATGCCCTGTACACGTGATCGGACTTGTGCGATCGGAGCTTGTTGACGGAAATTCCAACCGCATGTGGGCTCCATCTGACTTTTTCCATCGGAATTTCCGACACACAGAGTTTGAGAGCAGGCTATAAAATTTTCCGACAACAAAATCCATTTGCGTAAATTCCGATCATGTGTAGACAATTCTGACGCACAAAGTGCCACGCATGCTCGGAATCAAGCAGAAGAGCCACACTGGTTATTGAACTTCATTTTTCTCGGCTCGTCGTACGTGTTGTACGTCACCACGTTCTTGACGTTCGGAATTTCCGTCCAACTTTGTGTGACCGTGTGTATGCAAGACAAGTTTGATCCAACCTCCGTCAGAAAAAATCTGATGGATTTTGTTGTCGGAATGTGCGATCGTGTGTTACAGGGCATAATGCCGCGTACACACAAGTGGAATTTCCGACAGAGAGAGACGGATGGGAGCTTTTCATCGTATATTCCAACCGTGTGTATGCCCCATTTTACTTTTTCTGATGAAAATTCAGACGGACTTAGATAGAGAACATGTTCTATATTTTTCTGATGGAACAAATTACTATCGGAAAAAACGCTCGTCTGTATGCTGTTCCGACGCACCAAAAACGACGCATGCTCTGAAGCAAGTACGAGACAGAAGCCATTGGCTGCTGGCTATTGAACTTCCATTTTCTAGTCCCGTCATACGTGTTGTACGTCACCGCATTCTGGACGGTCAGAATTTGGTGTGACCGTGTGTATGCAAGACAGCTTGAGCGGAATTCCGTCGGAAAAACCTTCAGAGTTTATTCCAACAGCAAAACCGGCCATGTGTACAGGGCATAACAATTCATTTCTCTTATTAAAAGTGCAAAAAAATACCCGTTTATCCAGCCAGAAATGTTGGGAGCTGACAACTTCCTGTACTTTCTGCCTATCAATTAGAATTGTTCCCTGCTATCTCCATGGACTACAAAACACTCCCCCTTGTTATGGAAATGAGAGGGAGGTGTTATGTAGTCCTAGCACAGTCTTATCTAGTCATAACACACTCCCTGTGCTAGGGTTCTGGTTCTTGCATTTAGATATACTTTAAATATACCAGAACAGCCCTCTTATTACATGATTGTAGTGTAGACCTAACCGATCTGACCTGTCACACTTTACTGGCGTAGCATCAAGCCTTCAAACAGTATACAGTACCTGAAGCAATGCTTTTTAGTTAACAAATGTACCAAGTGCTTCTCCTGGTTACTATACAAGACAGAAGCCTGTAGGCAATACTTTAAGACATACATTCAATAGAAGACAATGATACAATGCACAGTGGAATAAAAGAGTTCAGGTCCACAGCTTAATGCCTTTGTCAGAACAAGGACATACCTGCAGGCTACACTTCCATTCACAAATGTATTCAAGGATGCCTATTCCAAAAAAAACAACAACTTTGCAAATGGAACAACTGATCAAATATTACTTTGTCTGAGCACGGGAAGATGAATTGTGATGGTTGCTGTGGGTGACCACGCTCAGTGATTCGCACGCAGCTAAGGTGACTCATTGTTCATTCCATTGTGCAATTAGCGGCGATGGTAAAAGTATCATGTGGGTGGACATGCCACAAGACAATTTAAATTAGAGGCATTTCAAATCCCTCAAAATAGGATCAATTCACAAAGCTAACACACCAGGAAATAGGATGCTTAACCTCCCTGGCGGTATGATTATTTCGGATTTTAGGAGCTGAAAGCGGTACAATTATTTTGCATGGAAATTTGGCGTTTTATATTGTAGGTCTGTAATTCTTAGCAATAACACACTTAAATCTGTCCAAACAAGAGGCTAGTAGATATCCCAGGTATGATACAGTTTGAAACACAAAATCATAAATTATAATATAATAAATATAAATAATTTTAAAAAATAATATAATAATAATAAAATAAATTTCCCCGCAATTCACTATCGCTCAATTCTGCAAGTGTTCTTATTTACTATCGCTGTTTTCTAGCTAGTCTAAAGCCACTTTTGACGTAAAGGGACACTTTTTGGTTGCTATGGACAATCTCAAGTTTCCAGGCAGAAAGAACAGTATATACACCGCGGGGGACATCGCAGGATCCTGGGGACAAGGTAAGTATACCGCACCAGGATCCTGAGATGTAATCCCGAGTGTGGCTCGGGTTACCGCTAATGGTGCTGAAATTTAACCCCGAGCCACACTCGGGAATACCATCAGGGAGATTAAAGTGTTACTAAACCCAGGACCCTGCATATCTGGTCTCCCATAGTACACAGAACATGGAAATGCAATAGTAAATATAAAATGCTAAATTCCCTTTCTCATCAGCGGTATATAGCAGTCTTCTAACTTCTATCAGTGTCCAGCTGAGCACCGGTCAAAGCTTGTAGGGGGAGTTTTCATTCTCCTCTGACTGTCCTATGAGGCTGTATGACCCCTGAGCCTCTGTCTGGACAGTGCTGATTGGCCCTGTGTTGATCACATGCACCCTCCCAAGAAAGAAAAACTCTCTAGCAATACACACAAAACTGAGCATGTGCAGAGTGTCCCCAAGGCTCTGTTCTATCAGAAGTTGGATTGGGGACAGTGGAAGAAGGGGAGAGACAGGGATGACAGGATCAAACAGCCTTTTTACACAATGTGGAGGATTAAACCCTTAGGTTCCACAGTGAGTATAACAAGCATGCTTTACTGCATGAATGGACTGGTTTTACTGTTGTGGGTGTAGTAACATATAAATTTTGTTATTTTCATAACGATCAGATTTGAAACTCGCAGTCATGTTGCCAAATTAAAGATACAAATCTTTGTGTTAAAGATTGTGCATTGAGCCTAAGGTTCCATTCACACGTGTACTAAAGTGTACACCCGTGCAGGCAGGGGCGGACTGACAACTCATGGGGCCCCCGGACAATAGGAGATTATGGGGCCCCTGGGCAATAGAAGAAGATTATGGGGCCCCCAGGCAATAGGAGATTATGGGGCCCCCAGGCAATAGATTATTGGGCCACACAGTATACACACACAGAATACACTAAAAAGGTACTGGAGAGGCAGGGCAGCTATAATCTTGGGATTTAAAAAAAAACAAAAAACAGATTTTTACATACTGTCCCTGGTTTGATTGAGGCTGGCAACCCTGATGGGACGCCTTAGTGGCATGCCCGAATGGTCAGTCCGCCCCTGTGTGCAGGGCAATGTTTACCTACACAGGGATGCACAGGTGTTCCATGCATCCCCATGCAGGCAGTCTCACTGATATCATTTGGGAAGCAATGGCTGCATGGGACACAGAAGCTGCTCCCAATCGGACATCCGTACAGGTTCACAACTCCAAATATAGACTGTGTGTATTCGGGGCCATGCACCCACACTCACTTGCATGTCAGATTGGGAGCTGCAGTCCATGCAGTTGCTGCATCCCTATTGACATCAATGGGACCGCCTGCACTGGGATGCAAGTCCCTCCAAGACCATAACATTTAGTACGCCCCATGTGAACGAGCCCTTATACCCAGTGCCGGATAAAAAAATAAAAGGCAAATTGCCCTAGGCCCCCTGCCAGAGGGTCCCCAGACTTCCTTTTTAAAAAAAAAAAAAAAAAGAAACTTTTTACCCCCCGAGACTTCAGTAGTATACAGTACCTAAAGCAATACTTTTTAGTTAACAAATGTATCAAGTGCATCTTCTGGTTACTATACAAGACAGAAGCCTGTAGGCAATACTTTAAGACCTAAACTCAATAGAAGACAATGATACAATGCACAGTGGAATAAAAGAGTTCAGGTCCACAGCTTAATGCCTTTGTCAGAACAAGGACAAGGATTGTTAATATATAACTAAAGGGAAAACTTTTTGGTTTTTCTTTTAGTTTTGGATGGAGTGGAGAGGGATTAGAACCCCAGTTAGTTTGTATTGCTGTCTGTGCCCCCATTAGGGAGATACACCCTCTATATTTGTCCTGTTTACCATTATCATTGAAAGTGAAAGTAAAAGAAAATCCTAAATTTCGGGTTGTACCCAGAAAAGTGATAGAGGGGAAATCTTCCAATGGGCACTCTGGTGACCTGGGGGTCCCCAAGGAATTCCCTTAATTTGCAAGGATCTCCTATCATTTCCTGTTTGGCTTTGGGACAGAAAGTGAAGGGAAATCTTCACAATGAGACACAGATGGTGAAAAAAATCTGATAGGGGTTTTAGTCCTCCCTTACTCTATCCAAAATGAAAAAAAAAATAGTTTTGCCCATAGTTCTACTTTAAGGAAATTGTCCAGTTTGCAGCCAATCTCCTGTCATGTCTCACTCCATCTTAACAGGCATTTTTTATTACACGATAAAGGGCTTGCTGATACCTTTCCAGGCGTTAATACAGCTCTTAGAATATATTTGAGCAGGATGGTCACTAGTTGTTCGGGAGAAAGTTCATTCAGCAGATTGCCACGGATAAAGAGTTATCTGAGACCTGCAATGACCCATGAAAGTGCTCTGTGCATACTGGCTGTCAAGAACAGTGTCCTCAAGATGATACAGTTTAAAGAGTTAGTTAAAGTTGATGTAAACCCCATTCATGAAATTTGACCTGGGCACATACAGTATATCTGTAGTGTGTGCTTATCTCTCTTCAAAGCCCAACGTCCCCTGTCTTTCTCCTGCTCGGTTGTTCTGTTATTAGCATGATAACTTCTGACAAGTTCTCCGACAACCGAGATAAAACCAGCCTGAAATTTGTGTCGGGGATGGTGCATAGAAATAGAATAGCAGACAGCTGGTCTATTCCCAGCACAGCTCTGCACATTTCTTCCTTCCTCTGCCTATGTGGAGGGGGGGGGGGCGCATGTGCCTTTCCTCCAATCAGCTGTCACACAGTGTATGCCAAGACTTCACTCCCAGTGGTGGAACTGGAAGAGAAAATTCTAACACGATGTGCACTTTCTAAACAGTCTAGAAAGCTGATGACACATACATGTAAAACTTATGTAGCGCTGGTAGATTTACGATCTACCGCTGATTAGGTAAATTTAGTAAATTGTGTGTTAGGAAGGTTAAAAGTTCGCCTCTGTTCCCGCTTGGCTGACGTTGTGTGTACTTCCGTGCTGACCGGTGGGTGTCGCTGTTACCATTAGTCAGTGTTGGAAAGGCAACGTGTCAAAGTGTATAGATGCTACTCTGTCCCGGAGGCACACTCGGTGGAGGTGGTCCTCCGAGTTGCATTCTGGGAAGAGGGTATTTATGGGACAGACGCCATCTTTTGGGGTTAGTTTTACAGCCACCTGCTGGCCCTCCTGGCCGACAGGTGTGCGTTAAGGAGCTACCTCGTGGGCCTCTGATCGGGAGGCCCACGATGCTGCGGCGCAGGGGTGGGTCCAGAGGCTTGTCTGAGGCCTACCACCGCGGCCGAGGAATGGTCCTGAGCTGTCGGTCCTGTGCGACGAAGCTGGACAGCCGAGGAGATCCCAGGGGAGGACCCGTCTTGGAGAGATCATGCAGCGTGCTGGTCTATAGAGGGGCCTGGTGACTCGGTTGCAGGACGTATCCAAAAGTAGTAATTCTACAGCATAGTGTCGCCGGTTCGGCTTAAAGGTTCAGGCACTGTGACTGACTGTTCACTGCAGAAGATCTTATACATCCTGTGGCAGAGGATCGTGCAGATCCCCCCCAAACAAATCTGTAGCAGAGACTTTAGATTCATGCTGCATACTGGCTGCTAGACCGGTGAGAGAGGCTTATCCAGACGAGCAAAGAGTGTATCCCATGAGGGGAATGCATTCCACATAATTATCTGAATTCTACCAGGATATCTGTTGCTAAGATCTTATAAGAAGATATTTGAGTTTCTCCTGAAGGTTTCCTTTTCCGTCTCTTTCCTGCTACTTCCTAAAGTTTGACTGTTTAATAAAGCATTGAAAACGTACTCCAGTGTAGGTGCGTGTGTCACCAGCAGTAAACTCAACGGAACCCCTAGACCCGGTGCCGGTGAAACAGAGGGAAGCAGAGTGAAGGTAACAGACCCGCTTAAACCAGCAGCTCCACCGTGAGTTATTGCTACACTTATGTAGGAGGATTTGTTTCATCTCTGAGGCTGTTCACTTCACAGTGTATATGTGAGGGTTTACAACCACTTTAAAGAGTTCTAGCCACAAAATTTTTTTTAAAGTCGGCAGCTACAAACACTGTCCAGGGAGCCTGCATTGTCGCCCCCCCCCCCCCCCCCCAGGGGCCGATACATCCATTCTAATTAAGGGAAAACCGTCAGTGGAGCTTTGCAGCTTCACTCCCAGTTTCCTACTGCGCATGCGTGAGTCGTGCGGCGCTTTGTGAATGACCAGCTTATCTTCTGGAAGACACACAGATCCCAGAAGACAGCGGGGGCTCGCTGCACAAGAGGACATGACATCCTTTGCGCGGCCTGGCTGGAACGGAAGTACACTTAGTACTTCAAAAAAGGTGAGTTAAAAAAAAAAAATTAGTTAGCCAAAAAACGAGTAGTGGAGGGGTCGTCTTTTCTTTAAGACGAAGTTCTAAAAGTGGATGGAACTCCGCTTTAAAGATTTTGCTAAGTGCAGGAAGAAAGACTTTGTAAATATTGTAGTGTGATGTATGGACTTGCCAGTTCCAGTTACCTGTGAAATGTGTATTCTTAAAGTCATTTAAGTGATCACATTCCCTCTGTTCTCAGCTGCATAAGAGCTGGGGGTGGAGAAGCAGCAGAACACTGAGCTTCCCAGTGAATGGCTGTGCAGCAGGGGCATGTTAGGACAAGTCTGATCATTGGAGAGCAGGCTGAGTTCCCAGCATAGCTAGAGAACTGACCATAGTGTGCTCTCCTGCTTAGTGTGGTCAGTTTTTAATAGGAAAGCAGAGAGTGGCGTGGAGAGGTCCTTCACACACAAAGTCCTGGAGGAAGAGAGTGCGAGGCGGGTCCCCTGGTTTCCTTTATAGTTCCTCCCAGCAACCTCTCTGGTATTAACAAAGATCCCTGGGATATGTAGTCAGAACAGCCGTCTGATAAAACTACCAGTTCCATAATCCCTTTGGCCGGGCTCACAGATATGATGTCAGTCTCATAACGCGGGGCATAGAGGAATAATGTGGTACACAGATAGGGCAGGGAATAGCTGTTCGTGGCAATTATAGCCCAAATTGCTACATCCTCCCCCCACTTGAAAGTCTTTGGTCCCTGAAGACAGCACAACCTATAAGATACAGGGCTGGTGCAAGGATTTTTGACACCCTAGGCAAAACCTAAATTTTGCCGAACCCTTGGCTCCACCCCTGACTCCACCCCCTTTGCCCTGCCCATGTATACCCGACCTTTTTAATGAAGTGCCCATCAAATGCAGCCTCACCAGCGCCCATCAAATGCGGCCTCACCAGCGCCCATCAAATGCGGCCTCACCAGCGCCCATCAAATGCGGCCTCACCAGCGCCCATCAAATGCGGCCTCACCAGCGCCCATCAAATGCGGCCTCACCAGCGCCCATCAAATGCAGCCTCACCAGCGCCCATCAAATGCAGCCTCACCAGCGCCCATCAAATGCAGCCTCACCAGCGCCCATCAAATGCAGCCTCACCAGCGCCCATCAAATGCAGCCTCACCAGCGCCCATCAAATGCAGCCTCACCAGCGCCCATCAATGCAGCCCCACCAGCGCCCATCAAATGCAGCCTCACCAGCGCCAATCAATGCAGCCTCACCAGCACCCATCAAATGCAGCCTCACCAGCGCCCATAAAATGCAACCTACCAGTGCCCATCACGTTTGCATGCTTCCATTCGTTCAGGAGTCAGGACACAGACACAGTTCTGCACCGCGGCTGCGCCTCTGACACTATGTGCGAATGGAGCGGCGGCTGCCTGCTGATGCTGAGACTAAGTTGCTTGCTGCAGAGAGAAGAGAGCAACACCAGTGGCCGGGCGCCCTAGGCAGCAGTGCGCTCTAGGCAGCTGCCTAGTTTGCCTAGTGGCAGCACTGGCCCTGATAAGATAACCTCACTGTATCCTGTAAAAGGAATGGTTAATCATATGACAAACTAGAAGTTGCAACAGCCAACAATTGATCCAAAGAGGGATCTTCTAACAAGAATGTATGCACATTATCAGGCAGGGTCATATCAAGCTTATGACAGGCCAGTAACAAATTAGTGGCCCACCCAGTAGTGTTAGGGGGTGGATCAAGGTCATCCTTTACTAAAGGTTCAATAAAGGAGGCAAATGCTTGATTAGGGCGCTGAGCGGTAGAAATAAGTTCATTGGAACTTTCTCCAAGGGCATCATACATCAGTCTTTTGGGGAGACATATCTTCTGTCTCAGTCTGGAGTAGACATTCTCCAGCGGCTCTGATTCACGGCCTGGTTCGTGTTCTAGTTCAAGCTCCAGTTCAGATTCTGGTTCAGGCTCAGGTTCATGCTCCAGTTCAAGCTCCATTTCAGGTTCTGATTCAGGAACAGTCTCTCTCCCTACTTCATTAATGGGGGGACTGGGGGTCTCTGGCACATCAATTACTTCATTGGATTCCATCTTGACATTCTCATTCCCTCTCATCGGGTGGAAATCCAACACTTCAACCTCCGGCAGTATAGGACGTACCTCCTGAGTGGCAGGACCGTCACAAGAGGAGAAATCCATAACCAATCAAGAGCTAGCTCCTCCTTATCACTCTCTTCGTCAGGTAACATGGATTGGCAGGCCTTCCCAGGCCTGGACCTTAGTATGGGAGACTGGTAATTCTCTGGACAAGGAGATTGAGGTACTCGAACAGCTTTGGATATAGGTAACAGGTGGTTTCGGTGCCAGGTCTTTAGAGGGCCAGTCTTACACTCAGGCCTAATTTGGTACACAGGAAGCCCAGATAATCGTTTACAGACCATGTAAGGTTGAGAGCCCCATCTATCAGCCAGTTTATGCTTCCCAGGCACTCCTAGATTGCGTAACAACACTCGATCTCCGGGTTGTAAGTCCTAAACGCTTACTTTGAGGTCAAAGTTTTTCTTGTTCCTCTGTTTCCTGGTGGTGGATGCTTCCTTGGCTTTCTCATCTTCAGATTTTTCCAAAGCCTGTCGACGGTAGGAAGCCTGGGAGGTATGATCTAACGATATTCCAAAAGCCAGATCCACTGGTAAACGTTGGCGGTGTTATTGTAAGCATGAACCACCGCAGCTATATGATCTCCCCAATGCCGTTTCTTCTCCAAGAAAAGGGTTCCCAACATATTCAGCAAGGTAGGGTTGAAATGCTCAGGTTGCGGATGCCACTGGAGGTGGAAAGGAGTGGTTCTGGATTTCTTAATACTAATAAGAGTTCGCACAATCTTCGGATTAACTTGCTCTCAAAGTCTTGGCCTTGGTCTGAGTGTAGGCGTTGGGGCAGCCCATAATGGATGAAAAACTTTTCCACCAGGGTCTTTGCTACAGTACTGGCTTGCTGATCCCTAGTGGGGAAAGCTTGAGCATAATGGGTGAAATGATCTGTCACAACCAGGACATTACTTCGTCCACTCAAGTCAGGTTCCAAACACAAGAAATCAATGCACACCAATTCCATTGGCCCTTGACTCTGGAGATGGCCCATTGGGGCTGCTCTGCCATGTAAAGTCTCTCTGAATGCACCTGATGCAAGAGGGACAATAGCTTTCCACCTCAGCCCTCATGGATGGCCAAAAGAATCGATCCCCGACTAACTTGAAGGTTCTGACCGGACCTAAATGACCATGATCATCATGAAGTGCGGTCAATACTTTTAGTCAGTGTTTCTCAGGGAGGAACAGTTGGCAGATGCCCTCTGGCTCTTCAGAAGGGGCTCTCCGGTATACGATTCCATCCTCTAATCAGATTTTTTCCCACTCTCGATTAACTACCTTTGTCCCCTCAATGAACTATTCAACAGCATCTGAGGGTCTTGACAGATAGAAACTTCTTTAGAAGCTTTCCCCAATGGGTCTTCCAATTGGTCCCACCTCAAGTTGGGGCAATTCCTGACTGAGCACTTGTGTCAAATCGCAGTAGGAGTGACTCCTACAGCTTCAGCTCCTTTCGCCCCTCTGTGCTTATGCTTGACTCCTTGACATACAGCCAATACCCCTTCCAGAGGTAAATGGACCCAACTCTTCTGGCCAGCATTAGTGGTATGAGGCATCACGATTCCCCCCCGTGGTCGGTACTTCAGACTGAACTGAAATTCAGACAGAGCGGCCAACCACCTATGTCCAGTGGCATCCAGCTTGGTGGTGGTCAAAAGGTAAGTCAAAGGGTTATTATCCATCTTCATCACAAAAGTGGCTCCGTACAGATAGTCACGTAGCTTATCTACCACTGCCCACTTGAGGGCCAAGAACTCCAATTTGTGTACAGGGTAGTTCTTTTCGGGGGGGAGGCTGCGACTCACATAAGTTACTGGGCGAAGCCTTCTCACTGACTCTTGGTACAGCATTCCCCCAAGGCTATCTCTGCTGGCATCCACGTGCAATTCGTAAGGTTTGGATGGGTCCGCATAGGCCAGCACTGGTGCTTCAACAAGGCTCCCCTTCAGTCATTCAAAAGCTCTTTCATATTTCACCATTTATTGTTCCTGGATGAAATTCCGTGGTCTCCTGGGACCTCCCTTCTGGACTTTCTGCACTTCCCCTTCCGTCTGCTTCTGTAAGAGTTAATTCAATGGTCAAGCAATGTGTGAGAAGCTCTTCACGAATCTCCTATAATAGGAGCAGAATCCCAGAAATGACCTCAATTCAGTGATAGTGCTCGAGCGGGGCCAAGAAGTAACAGCCTCCAACTTCTGAGGGTCAGTAGCTATCCCCTCGGCTGAAACTACATGCCCAAGATACATAACCGAGGTCTGGTAGAACTGGCATTTTTCTAGTGAAAGCTTTAGTGCCTCTGCATGTAACCAAGAGTGTAAATAAATAATTCTGCGCTGCTCGCAAAGTTAGCAGCTAACACGCCAAATTAGATAAATGGTAAACATAAATAAAAAACAAAGTGTAGCGCTAAAATGTGATGTGTCAAAGACAGTATGGACCTTAGGTAACAATGACACTAAGAATTAAACAAATGAAATAAATACATTAATACACTATATATATATATATATATATATATATATATATATATATATATATATATATATATATATATATATATATATATATATAAAATAGTCCCAGTCTATATAGTTGAAGATATAAAGTTCATCAGTGGAAACCTCTAGTGTGAGGAATTATTCCAAGAGCTGGGATATGTGATTGTGAAAAGAAACCACCACCGTGTAGAAAGGAGGCTTACCAGATCGTTTGGACACGTCAGAGCATACGCTCTGCGTGCCAAACAGGCTTGAATTAAGGTGGATGGACTCTGGATCAGTTTCCTAGGACGGGGAAATCGCAATTCTCAGCCGGATGGAAACATAAGGACCATGGCCTCTTGTACGGAATGATGGAGAACAGCGCTTGTATAAAATCAATTGGCAGCAGTGGAGACCTCTCTGACATGTTTCGTCCCCAAGGACATCGTCTGGGGTGTCCATCCACTGTTGCTCTCCACAAATTTATAAAAAATATGACCCCCAACATGGGAGACAAACCCATGAACGTTTGCAGCGTGTACTTCCGGTATGTTGAAAATTCCACGCCACGCACTAGCTGATGTGAATATGCGTTCCACCTGTTTCATCGCATCTGCCTGTAGAAAGGGGGTGACGCTGGTAGGGGGCGGTACTGCATGGGCTCGATCAGGCCGGTGCGTGTTACAAAAAACCTCTAGACTGACGTCACGCGTCAAGATGAACATGCCGGCATGCGCATAGCCGACCGAAAGAGTGACACATCTATGTGCCTGACGCGCCATGAGTTGGTTTGCGTTCCATCTTCTAAATGGCGTGACGGCATGCGCATCACTTCATGGGAGTGATTATGCGGGCTTACGTAAGGGCGTAATGGGGACACAAACCCGGAAGTGCCAGCCAGATGGATGGCACGTACGCATGCGCGCCACGTCATGGACTGGCGTGCGTTCCACCACATGAATGGCCCCGCGACGTGCACGCCACGGAATTGTGCGAACATCCGCAATAGCGTAATGAGGACACTCACACAGAGAAATTGACGTACCTGTGTGTGTGTGGCCCTATGAGTGTGTAAACTGCAAAATGGAAACAAAAACACACTGAGGATGACATCTCAGCGAACGGGGGACATAATAAAAGAAATTACATAAATGAAGAATTAAATAAAAATATATAAAAAATAAAAAAGGGGAAGAGATAGAAGATGACAATTGAATGTCATCTCTTGATCTCTTGGAACAACCAAAAAAGTACTTAATATGGTAAAAAAAGTACATGACTGAAAATTAGAATAATATCTCAATGGAATGAAATGGAGCCCTATTGTATCGACTTAATATTCAAATTGATAAAGAAAAATGTATTTAAAGAAATATTATAAAAATTATAAAAAAAGGGGGGCTCACCATAGTGACAGAACTATAATATTCTGTCCACCATATAAAAATATACAATGTACACAATACTAACCTCACCAAAGAGGCTAAATTCAAAAAAAGAGCTAAAAGGTAAATATAAAAAATATAAAATATGATACATATGCCGCTCATGGAGTGTAACCGTTGGAAGACTTTCTCCAACCAAGCTTCATGCTCCTCCAATGTTCTGCCAAACACGATGATATCATCAAGGTACACTAATACTTCCAACAAATTCATATCTCCCACAGTGTTCTCCATCAGTCTTTGGACAGTAGCGGGGGCCCCAGCTAATCCTTGTGGCATTCGGTCAAATTCGAAGAATCCGAGAGGGCTGTTGAAGGCCATTTTTTCTCGGTCATCTGGATGTATGGGTATCTGGTAGTATCCACTCTTTAGATCCAGCACACTGAACCATTTAGCTCTAGATAAACACTGCAGGGCCTCTTCTATGCGGGGGATTGTGTACTGGTCTGGGATAGTCCTTCAGTAATCAATACACATCCGGAGGGACCCCTTCGTCTTTCTCACTACCACAATCGGGGATGCGTAAGGCCTCCTGGATTTTTTAATGACCCCAGACTTCTTCAGCTCAGCCAGCTGTTCTCTAAGGTCCTCCAGATCACACAAAGGGATTTACCTGGCCCTTTCGCAAAAAGGCTTGTCTTCAGTTAGCCAAATTTGATGTTGGGTACTCCTGTCACAGCCCACATCAAAGTCACCTTTGGAGAACATCTTCTCCCATCGGGCCAATTGAGCTTTAATCTTCTCCTCCCATCCTAGGGGTAGATTTGAGCAATGGACAGTGGGCTCTCTTCCATTTCCTTTCCGAACTAGATCATCCCCCGTCACTAGGGTGGCAGCACTTACTTTCCCTATCACCATCCCAGACCTCAGACTAATGTCAGTCAAGACAAATGGTAACAGAATATTATTCCTATAGACATTCCTATTCCTTCTATAAAGAGGAACCCAGGCCGGCCCGTTTAACCACTTCAGCCCCGGAAAGATTTACGCCTGTAATCTTTGAGGCTCCAGCTTTTAGGAGCTTCTCATTTGGGGGGGGGGGGGGTGAGGAGCAAGGAAGGAGAGATGCAGGACTACGTACATGCCTCTTGCTTGGCATGTATAACTCTGGCAAATCTACTAAAGGTATAGTCTGCTTCTTGACTTGGCTCCCATCTCTGCTGCTCTTTAAATGTTTGCAAATAAGGAATGTGCCATCACCTTTGGGATGACAAAGAATGTATATATCTAAATCAACTGCATTTCAATAAAGCGTTACGGGCTTTGATTGTGTGGACTCTTCCTTCTCTTAACAAGGAAGTATACCCTGACGGGTTTTACTTCCTCTTTATTCCCCTGCAAAGTAAAAGCATAATGGGCTAGTATTCATTGCATACTAGCCCATTATGTGCCACTTACCTGCAAACAAAGCCTGCGATGTCCCCACTGGTGACCGTGTCCATCTTCACCCCTCTTCCTTCCGGGGCCATGGACGATCGTGCCCTTTCTACAGTGTGCATGCGCCAATGACGTTGACGCAAGTGTATATGGTAAATATCTCCTAACCCAGGTTTAGGAGATATTTCCAGTACCTACAGGTAAGCCTTATTATAGGCTTACCTGTAGATAAAAGGGGTCTGTAAGGGTTTACAACCACTTTAACCCAGTGTTGCCAACCATCAATAGATTTACGGCCAGCCCGTAAAAACAGGGCACTTTTCCGGTGTCCGTAAATGTCCGTAGAAGACGAACAGTGCCAGTAAAAATGTCTGCGACGGGCTCAGATGAGAACTGCGCATGCGCAGCGCCAACTCCGGAGTCTGGAAATCCCCGAGACAATCCGATCATAAGCCCGCCCCATGCTGCTCATGCCGGCTGATGATGTCATACCGTGCAAGCCGCCTAAAATGCCAGGAGCCGAGCGGGAAGACAGAGTGGCAGTGGACATAGACAGTGCATTGAGGCGGAGGCAACAGCAGCACCGCGAGAGATGGACAGCGCAGGGCGCTGCGGACCTGGCCGGGCCAACCCCCTGGATAGACACGTAAGTCCCCCTGACCAGTGCCACTGAGCAGCATTGAGCACCCTGCCCTGGCTGCAGCCCCCTGGTTAGTGAGTGACGTGCAGCAGCTGTGCATGCATAGTTACAAGCCAACTTGTTTTGAACTGAGTCCCACCACTGGACCCTGTCCCCTGACCGCAACATCCATCCATTGCTTGACTGGATGGAGACAGGCACAGGCAGCAGTTTCCAGACAAAAATGGCAGTGGTGAGATTGTACAAAATCATTGTATGCAATCTCTGTCTGCTGTCTCTCTGATATCTCCTGTATCCTGTCCGCATCACCATCTCCTGTCCGCATCACCATCTCCTGTCTCCTTTCCACATCACCATCTCCTGTACTATGTCTGCAGTCTCTGACCATCGCCTGTACCATGTCTGCAGTCTCTGACCATCGCCTGTACCATGTCTGCAGTCTCTGACCATCGCCTGTACCATGTCTGCAGTCTCTGACCATCGCCTGTACCATGTCTGCAGTCTCTGACCATCGCCTGTACCATGTCTGCAATCTCTGACCATCGCCTGTACCATGTCTGCAATCTCTGACCATCGCCTGTACCATGTCTGCAATCTCTGACCATCGCCTGTACCATGTCTGCAATCTCTGACCATCGCCTGTACCATGTCTGCAATCTCTGACCATCGCCTGTACCATGTCTGCAATCTCTGACCATCGCCTGTACCATGTCTGCAATCTCTGACCATCGCCTGTACCATGTCTGCAATCTCTGACCATCGCCTGTACCATGTCTGCAATCTGACCATCGCCTGTACCATGTCTGCAATCTCTGACCATCGTCTGTACCATGTCTGCAATCTCTGACCATCTCATCTTTTATCATGTCTGCAGTCTCTGAGGGGGAGCCTGGAGAGGAGTCAAGAGTGGAAGCGCCGCCAGATTGGGGATCACAAGAGAAGTCAGATTTGTGTGGACTGTGTAGCGGAGACTATCGGATAAAACCAGAGCTGCCAAGCTGGAGTTGCCTGACTGAGCCCTGCATGGTGCACCTGAGAGGAGGTCAGTCTGAGGAGGGGTCACTGATGTAAGAGGGGGAGTGAACCCAATAATGTAAGGGGGCACTGAAATAAAGGTTAACCCTTATTTCAGTAACCCCCCCTTACCTTAGTGTATTCACTCTGCGGAAGGTAATCTCTGGTCACCAGAGTCGTCCCCCCCCCCCCCCCCCTCATTAGAGTTCCCAATGTTCCCCTCTACATCAGAGTCTGCAGGATTTCCACTTATAGTGCAAGGGAGAACTCTACGGACCCTGATGTAAAGGACATTGCTGCAGACCCTGATGTAAGTGGGAACTCTGATGTAAATGGGAGCGCAGAGCCCCCCCCCTTTACATCAGAGTTCCCCCTTAGATCATGATCTGTGGCATTGTTCTTTACATCAAGGTTCGCAGAGTTCTCCCTTGCACTGTATTGGGGAACTCTGTGCTGGCTGTGTTATATTAACCTGACCTTCATGTAAATAGAGAAATTCGTTTTTTGACTTTTGTTTAACTTAAAAAAACATTGCTAATAGCACTAGCTACATGTTTATAGTTTAAATATTAAAAGTTGCATAGTTTAGCACCAAAAACAGCCATTTTAGGTACTTTTTTGAAGTGCCAGTAAAAAAATGGGTGTCGTTTGTAATTTTTACGCATCTTGCCAGTAAATTTCACTTGGGGGGGTTGGTAACACTGCTTTAACCCCAAGATAGGAATGCCTTTTGGAAACGAACAGGTGCTTGGAGAAGCTGTTATCGGGGTCCATTATCGTAAGGCCTGAGGAAGTGATGAAATGGGCTACTAGGTGGTGCAGGTTAGGCCAGGAGCCTCCTGGAGGGGTGCTTCTGTATTGGGGAGGATCCAGCGCCCATAGCACCTCAGTTAGTCTAAGGGGACCAACCGGTGCCAGGCTTGAATTAGTTAAAGCGTACAGTCTCCCCCACCACATGACTGTACATGTGAAAGACATGCAGACAAGCAGCTAGGCCACAACACATTATTTCTAGCTATACTATAGAAATTGACCCATGTGGTAAGGGGAAGAATTATCTTGTGGAACTTTGAATGTATTTCCTAGGGAGAAAGTATATACTTTGCATAGCATTATCAGCAAAAATCACTATTTATTTGACCTCATAAATGAACTTCTGGAAGAATGGTCAAACATTCCCATAGACACTCCTAAACCTTGTGGACGGCCTTCCCAGAAGAGTTGAAGCTGTTATAGGTGCAAAGGGTGGGCCAACTCAATATTGAACCCTACGGACTAAGACTGGGATGCCATTAAAGTTCATGTGCGTGTAAAGGCAGGTCTCACAATACTTTTGACAATATAGTGTAAATCTGTAATATCAGTGTGTTTTTCCTTTCGTTCTGTTAAAGAAATATGTGACATTCACAGCTGCTGTTTGACAGCCTAGAGAAAGCAATCTGCTTTCAAATAATTAAATACAATAGTTTATCCTATTAGCCATATGCAGTTCATAAGCGTTACTTATAGATCAAAGTGTAATTGACTCCCTTCTAGTTTTGTTTGGTCAGTGTGTATGTTATCGAGGAACACAATAAATCCACAAAATAATCTTCTGCAGCTAATGAAATTTCCCCCCCCAGCTACTTATTTACCAAGGGAATCGTCAGAGAATTAAAAAACATACAATCATAACAGCTTCATCACACCTGCAACAAGACTTTACATATGCATGCCATAGCAACCAGTTAAACACCTTTAATTACATTAACCCGGAGTCTGTAATTACGTTGCACTACACACCTGTGTGTTGCATTGATTGTCATTGGAACTTAGAGAAGTGTTGAGACATCAAATATTCAGCAGCAGCTCTCAATATTAGAATAAAAAAGCTGAATAAAGGTTTAACTAAAGTAGAACTCCAGCCAAAACTTTATTTTAGTAATTTGATAGAGTGGGGAAGAGTTGGAACTCGTGTCAGGTTTTGATGACGGCTGTGTCCCCATTGGGAAGATTTACCCTCGTTTCCTATCCCACTGACATTGGTAACATGGCATTTCCAATATACATATGTAGGAACTTTATTAACTACTAAAGGCTTTTAAAGTACAAAGCTCTTAATTCACTCGCTGGTCATCTCTCGCCTCGACTACTGCAACTCCCTTCTCATTGCCTTTACCTCGACATAGTCTATCACCTCTTCAATCCTTAATGAATGCTGTTGCCAGACTCATCCACCTTACCAATCGCTCTGTGTCTGCCACTCCTCTCTGTCAATCCCTCCACTGGCTTTCTTGGCTAAAGAATTAAATTCAAAATGCTAACAACTACGTACAAAGTCATCCACAATTTCACCCCCAGCTACATCACTAGCTTAGTCTCTAAATACCAACCTACTCGTTCTCTTCGTCCTCTCAAGACCTCCTGCTCTCTAGCTCCCTCATCACCTTCTCCCATGCTCGCCTCCAGGACTTTTCCAAAGCCTCTCCAATCCTATGGAATGCCTTACCACAATCTGTCTGCTTATCTCCTACTCAATTAGCTTTTAGACGATGCCTGAAAACCCTTCTCAGAGAAGACTACCCCACCCACACCTAACAACTGTATTTTCATTTTCTCCAACAGCTCATCTCCCACAGTTATTACCTTTTGTTTCCACTTGACCCTCCCTTCTAGATTGTAAGCTCCAACGAGCAATGCCCTCTGATCCCTCCTGTATTGATTTGTATTGCAAGTGTACTGTCTGCCCTCATGTTGCAAAGTGCTGCGCAAACTGCTGACGCTATATAAATCCTGTATAATAATAATAATAATGTACAGCTGACCATACACGGGTCGAATTTTAGCTGATTCTTATAAATCAGCCAAAATTTGAGCTTCGTGTTGCTTGCCAACACCACCCCGACTTGACAAATTTTGATTGAGAAATCAAAGAAGCCAGTTTGAAAAACGTCTGATAACTGCAGTCACCATTCGGGTGTTCTGAGAGCCGCGGCTGCAGGCTGTCAGGATAAAATAGCTGTCAGGGGAGATTCCCCCATCCTCACAGTTTAACATAAATGGGGGAATCTATGGAAAGAAATCTTATCTGTATGGCCAGAGATGTAAAAGTTTTTTTCTGGAAAAAAATTAAAGTTTTGGAAAAATTTTAAATAAGTTCAGTGTGTAGTGTTACAAATTGAAAGTTATTTTGTTAAACTGGAACGAGAAATGCAGTCTATATAAAAGTATTCTGCTCAAAGAGATCGATCAATGTTCTCCTTATTTTTAGGTGTCATGTTATCTATAAATGAAGAGATTGTTTATTTTTGGGAGGCCGTGGTTTGTAACACTTCCCAAGTTGAACTTGCTGCTGGTGAAGAAACACTTTGTGATGATCCAGAAGCAGCAGAGAGTGTTTCTGGAATGAGAACTCTGGAGGGAAAAGTGCCTCGCACTTTCATTTTAGTCCTCTTCATTTCATTCCATAAAGTATTTTTTAATGTCTTTAGGGCCCCTCTGGCATGCCAGGATGAGTTTTTGTCATCCTTGTAGCATTTGGAAAAGAATATTTCTTCTCACAATATTTGCAAATTGCAGCTTTGCGCTCAGGAGAAATTGCGCTGTGGAAATGTTTCCAAACTAAATGTTGATCTCTTTATTTTACTTAGAGGTGGAAAACAAACAATTTACTGACCAGACTATAGTTAAACAGTATGCTGTGATGATGGAGAACATTAATAGGAATCATTTAAATGTTATAAAGATAAACTCATTTGTCAAACAAATTGACCCTCTTACCTGTCAATTAAGGCCTGAGGGGACAGAAATGATCACCTACTGTATCCCAACAGTTGCCCAACTGTAGGAGGTACAAGTTGGAGCCCACAAGCAAACTAAACTGGAGCCTTTATTCTGCAGTGCCCCCTAGTGGCATAAATGCATATTTCTCTTATTTGAAAACTGCATTGAGAAGTACAGTGTTACTTGAATTGTATTCCAGATTTTGCTTGTCTTCAGCTGAGAGAACTTGTAATAATTTAAGACTTTAACTAAAGCCTCAGAAATCTTTCATTAAGGTCTTCATGTTATATAGTTTGAATACCATGTCAAAGATATATTACTTAACCATTTCAGCCCCGGAAGAATTTGCCCCCTTCCTGACCAGGCCATTTTTTGCCATACGGCACTGCGTCACTTTAACTGACAATTGCACGGTCATGCAGCGTTGTACCCAAACAAAATTGATGTCCTTTTTTTCCCACAAATAGAGCTTTCTTTTGGTGGTATTTGATCACCTCTGCGGTTGCAATAAGCGTAAATTGATTAGTTTGCGCAAAAGTTATAGTGTCTACAATGTAGGGGATAGATTTATGGAATTTTTATTTTATTATTTTATTTTTTTTAATAGTAATGACGGTTTATTTGTGACTGTGACATTGCGGTAGACAGATTGGACTGTTTTGACACTTTTTTGGGACCAGTGACATTTATACAGCGATCAGAGATAAAAAAAAGGCATTTATTACTGTATAAATGTCATTGACAGGGAAGGGGTTAACACTAGGGGGCGATCAAGGGGTTAACTGTGTTCCCTAGGTGTGTTTTAACTGTGGGGCGATGGGACTGACTAGGGGAAGAGATCGATCGGTGTACCTACTGTCACGGGCATGGCCAGAGCGGAGGCTGTTGGAGAGGACTGTGTGCAAGCCTGTTGCCCACCGATTATGGGCCCTAGCATTTGAGGTGAATGAGAAATCCAATCTGAACTGTATTAATCGGACTCAGTCATGTATATATTGTATGGGGACTCCTTACTGTATATTTGTGTCCCTGAAGATGGAGGGGGGATTCCTCCAGCAGCCCCCTGCTGATAAGTCTGATTCATTCTGCTGGGACACATCCTGTGAGGAGATGCTGGTGTTATCAACATGTGTTTATGTTAATTGAGAGAGCTGATCACATTAGCCACCAGCCCTGGCTAATAGACGAATGGTCTAGGCTGAGGAGGGGGGAGATTGTTGTTTGTATTGTTAATTGTATTAATGTGTGAAGCTCAGTGCCCACAAGACTGTCATTTGGTCTGGGTACATTTTGTAGTAAATTAGGTCATGTTAATTAGGTTAGCTTTGAGTCATCCCTGCTGTATAAAGGTCTGTGAGATCTCAAAATAAAGGTAGTTCTGATGTACTCCAAGACTGGTGTTGTCTAGTTCTTGGGGTTCCTATAGCCAGATCCATTGGACTCGTGTTCCAGAACTTAGGAAGCGGTATATGACGGAAGCACTCAAGCGGAGTGTGGGGCGTTCCGTGACATTGGTGGCAAGCAGCGGGAAAGCTTCCTGAAGTCTGGGACATCCAAACTTCCATCTGGATCCAAGGTCCAGATAGCAGAAGAGGAGAGGTACAGATACCAGCCGCCATGGATGAGGAATTTAGAAGGAGGTTGCGAGAGATGCAGATACAGCACAGAGGACCAGTATCGGAGCAGGTCCTGCTGGGATGGTGTGATTCTATTCGCTGCAAACTCTGGAAGGAAGCGCTAGCCCGTGAGCAGCGACACCAGGGAAAAGTTCTCCCCTCCATCGAGGAAAGGTACTGGTCGCAGTACGGACTGCGGGTGCGGTTTTTGGGAGAAAAACCACACAAGAAGCAGACAGCTGAATTAAGCAGGCTGGTCTGGGCAGAGATGAAGCTGGATGAGAGCTACAGAGCCCTCCGGTGGCATGTATCCCAAGCATGTCCCTGGATAGCGGATGACAGCCCAACGGAAGGCTTAAGCTACGGCGGTTTGGGACTGTTGTTTGTGAAGCTGACAGGGGACCCTAACTTTGGGAGTGATTTGGAGCGGCGGGTGGACGAAATCATGGATTTCAGAGAAGGGCTACTGAACATTTCGGAAGTGCACTGGGCACAGGAAGATTTGGAGTTTCTGGCCGTTCAGGAATGGGAGCTAGAGATCGCCTACAGACGGCTGCTAGACATTGCTCAGTGCCAGGGCTGGGCTCCCTTTGCCTGGGACTATCAGGAAATACCAGCTGACAACCCTGAAATCCTGGCTGAAGAGTTGGCAATGTGGCAGAGCGATAGTGTGCTTTGCCAACCTGCCCCCACAGCTATGGAGGCGGAGGTCTTATGGCGGATGCAGCAAGTGCTGACTGACCTTGATGATCCTGTTTCTGCATGGGATGATCTTGGATGGAGGAATGTACCTGTCCAGCAGCATGCCAGAGAATCTGCAGTGGAAAATCTGGAGATTGCCATCCCCAAAACTGAAGTGCTGACAACAGGGCAGAGCTCTGCTAACCTCTGCCCAGCACTGATAACATCTTCTGGGTTCCATGGACAGGAGATGGTGAACCTCCATCCCCAGACACCAGTTGCAGAGACAGGGGATTTGATAGACTTTTCTGCTGAGGAAGAACCATCGGGTGAGCCCCCAGCAGAAGAGTTGGGATTAGGGCCAAACTTCATTGCGCTCTGCTCAGCACTGATGGCATCTTCTGAGTTCCACGGACAGGAGATGGTGAACCTCTATCCACAGACACCAGTTATAGAGGTAGAGGATTTAATAGACTTTTCTGCTGAGGAAGAACAACCTGATGAGCCTCCAGCAGAAGAGCTGCTATCAGGGCCAAAGTTCACTGTGTTCTGCCCAGCACCAACAGTGGCTTCAGTCTTCCTGAGAGAAGAGGTAGTCAGCCTTTCTCCCACAACACTGACAGGGACATGTGATTTTCTGCCAGCAGCATCTATGGAGTTAAAACAGACTTCTCCAGCTGAAGATCTGGTAACTGAACAGAGGGTCCAAGACCTCTGTCCCACACTTTTACCAATTCCAGAGACTGGGGATTTAATAGATGTTTCTGTAGAGGAGGAACCACCTGGCAAACCCCCAGCAGAAGTGCTGGCAACCAGACAGAGGGTCCAAGACCTCTGCCCCACACCTGCAGCAATTGTGGAGGCCCAAGGTGAGGAGGTTGCAGTCTATCGCGAGCTGCAGATCAGGATCCAAGGAGAGAATGCAGTCATCACCTCACAACTGCAGCTTGATCTGGTGTCGGTTGATGGGGCTTCAGTCCCCACCTGTATACCCCAGGGATGCTGGGCAGTCGGCCCAGATCCCCAACAGCAGGATGGAGTGAGCCCAGTCCCCCTGTCTTCTCTCCAGCGGCAGAAAGGATTCCAGGGAGAAGGGCCAGTCCGGGCCTCTCCCCAGCGGCAGATATGTTCTCTGAGAGAGGCAGAGGATGGCTGGGTGAGTAATGCACTGTTTGGGATGATTTGTTTGGGGTACTGTGTGGGTACAGGCAGTAGAGGACTGGAACTATGGACTAACTTCGGAGTCAACCCGTCTAGGGTCTCCTCCTGTGTTAGTCTCCTGCCGAAAGGGGAGAAATGTCACGGGCATGGCCAGAGCGGAGGCTGTTGGAGAGGACTGTGTGCAAGCCTGTTGCCCACCGATTATGGGCCCTAGCATTTGAGGTGAATGAGAAATCCAGTCTGAACTGTATTAATCGGACTCAGTCATGTATATATTGTATGGGGACTCCTTACTGTATATTTGTGTCCCTGAAGAGGGAGGGGGGATTCCTCCAGCAGCCCCCTGCTGATAAGTCTGATTCATTCTGCTGGGACACATCCTGTGAGGAGATGCTGGTGTTATCAACATGTGTTTATGTTAATTGAGAGAGCTGATCACATTAGCCACCAGCCCTGGCTAATAGACGAATGGTCTAGGCTGAGGAGGGGGGAGATTGTTGTTTGTATTGTTAATTGTATTAATGTGTGAAGCTCGGTGCCCACAAGACTGTCATCTGGTCTGGGTACATTTTGTAGTAAATTAGGTCATGTTAATTAGGTTAGCTTTGAGTCATCCCTGCTGTATAAAGGTCTGTGAGATCTCAAAATAAAGGTAGTTCTGATGTACTCCAAGACTGGTGTTGTCTAGTTCTTGGGGTTCCTATAGCCAGATCCATTGGACTCGTGTTCCAGAACTTAGGAAGCGGTATATGACGGAAGCACTCAAGCGGAGTGTGGGGCGTTCCGTGACACCTACTTAGTAGGAGCACACGATCTGTCTCTACTCCCCTGAGAGAACCGGGATTTGTGTGTTTACTGGCTAGGAAGGGGTTAACATTAGGGGCAATCAAAGGCTTAACTGTGTGCCTGGTCAGTGTCTTTGTACTGTGTGGGAGGTGCTTTTACTAGGGTAAGACATGGATCCACGTCCTTGCTTTGCAGAGACACAGATCCATGCCTTTGATCCTGACAGACCGCCGTTCTTCCTCTGTACCGAAGCGATCGGTGGGTGTCGGCGGACATTGAGTCTGCGGTACTTGCCAATCAGCTCCCGTTGTGTATAATCACAGCGGGAGCAAGCCCCTGGTGGCGAGCATTCGCGCCCGCTTCCCGGGAGAACGGGATCACGTGTGTGTGTGTGTGTGTGTGTGTATATATATATATATATATGCGATCTGGCGCAGAGGTGGAGGACTTTAAATGGTTAAGAGAGGTCAGGACAAGCAGGATCAGGAACAAGGTGTATTGAAGAACTCAGAAACAAAGAGCCCCTTGAACAGACAACCAGAGTAAGCACTTTTAAAAGGGAGGAGAACCAATCAGGAGGGACATTGATATCCACGAATGAGCCATTACCTAAAGTAGAATTCCAGCTTTAAGTTCATTTTAAATAGCTTTTTTCTGGCCAAACTGTATTAGTTACATAGAGCAGTGTTTCTCAACTCCAGTCCTCAAGGCGCCCCAAAAGGGCATGTTTTCAGGCTTTCCATTATTTTGCACAGGTGATTTGATCAGTTTCACTGCCTTATTAATTACCACAGCTGGTTCATTTGAGGGAAATCCTGAAAACATGACCCGTTGGGGTGCCTTGAGGACTGGAGTTGAGAAACACTGACATAGAGTAAGCAGTTCTGCACTCCATCAGCAGTATGGGTGACTTCCTGCCTACTGCCGGAATTAAATAGTCGGAGATGGGCTTCCCTACCATTCAAGAGAATCCCTGTAATTTAATCAATGAATACAAGGCTTCATCTGATTGGCTATGGTAGAAATCATGACGTTACCCACCAGCCTCTCCGTACATCATAGAGCACACTTCAGAATGTAATGGAAATAGTTAGTTTTGGTCAGCTTGGTCCGAAAGTGAACTGAAAGCTGGAATTCTGTATTAAGATGGCCATATAGGGATTGAATTTTGGTGGAATTTCCTGCTGATTCGAGTGAAAGTTGGTTTTGTGGGAGGTCCTGTTGCCACTACTTGGCTTGACAAACATTGATTTTTCAATAGACTTTTGTCAAAGAAACCAGGTTGAAAATTCTTGGCTTAACAGCGCTTACATCCAATCAGATGCAGACGCAGTTTGAGTAATCTGACAGCTGTGGGTGCCAGCTGTCAGAATACAATAACTAACATTGCAGATTCGTCCATCCATGTTGTATAATGTGGAGAGGAGAATCAAGTGACTTCTCTAGTTCAGGAGGTGGGGGGAATCTTAGCACATACCTCCCAACCTTTTGAGATGGAAACGAGGGGCACCGATTAGCAAAAAAAGTAGGCATAGGACACACACCCTGCCACGCCCCCTTAAAGGAGAATTATACAAAAAATTATTAGTTAAACCCACAAGTGCTCTTTTATTTTTACTACTACTATTCATTTATACTGGCTTTTGGAACTTACAGATACAGCAATTTGGAAAATGGATGAAAGGTTTAGCACTGGGAAACACTTTTTGAAAGATAAATAGTGCATTTTATATATAACTATATAGATCAGACCATAGGCGTGCGCAGTATATATATATATTTTATTTTTTTTTTATTTATTGCCCAAGTGGATAGATGCGTTTTGGTGCAGTGAGTGCACATCAGAGAGGCATTTATAGTTAAGGGCCTGGTAGCCCACGTTTATTAAAGGGAAAAACAAAACAAAAGTCCATCGAGGAATCCCACGCAGGGGTCCAAACTTCAATTAAACACACAAAATCCAAATGAAAATGCTAGCCCACCTGGCTACTCTTCAGCAGTAATGCTGCTATAGGGAACAGGCCCCTCAAACAAGCTGCTTGGATGCACATAGTCTTAGGCTCCTTGGTCACACACAGCTTCAAGAGCTTCAACGCACACAGCATCTGGCTCCTTGGACGCACATAGCTTTGAAGCCCTTCAATGCACACAGCTTCTATTCTCACACAGAGACACTTACTAGCAGCCACTGCTCCACCTTCACCTTCCTCCACTCATTCTGCTCTCACCAGCCCCTCGTTATATGGGCTGTGTGCGCCTGGGCACACACCCTGCTGGCTGTCCACAAAACCCGGACACAGGGTTGGAGAACCCGTCCCACCCAAGACTCTGAAGGATCTCCAAACTACAGAGCCCCATAGGGAACTAGCAAAACCTGGAGAAAACTGCCAGAGCAGTTTTCTCTGTTTCAAATTTACGCTCTGTAGCTCTGCACTCAGCCAATATGCAGACTCCACTTTAACCCCACTTTCAGCCTTGCTCTGCCACAATATATATATATATATATATATATATATATATATATATATATACATACATATATATATATATATATATATATATATATATATATATACATACAGTTGACCCCTAAATTCGCAGGGATTACGTTCCCAAAAAAAAGCAAAACTGTGAAAAAAAGCAAACTTTTGATGTGGTCAAAAAATTTGTTACAAAATTAATAAATCATATTGTTCTTAATAATTTAGCATTAAAATACATGACGAATTATATATTGCCGCAAAAAAAGCCATAAAAAAAAATTGAGGAGGATATTTGCTGTTTCTGCGAAATTGCGGGGGTTTTCATGAACAATTATTAGTTAGATTATAAGGAAAAAATCTGAGAATGAGGCCACGAACGCTGAACTACGACTTAGCAGGGGTCGACTGTATATATTTATTACAGACACACAAACTCTTATAACTAAATGTAAACAAACATTTTAAAATGTAATAAAACATGCACAATGTTATTTTAATTTTTTTTTTTTAGGAGCCCTGTTGGGAGGCTGTGGTGAAATATCAGGGGTTTAAACAGACGTCTGATGTCTCACTTGTGAAACAGAGAAAACAACAGAGCAGAGAGATTCCCCAGTCCATTTCAGTGAATGAATGTGAAGTGCTCTTTGCTGAGCAGCTTTCTGTTCATTCACAAACTGAAGCATAGTAAACACAGCAGGGGGGGGCCCGGGCAGCAGGGGGAGTCTGCGCCACGTGGGGGTGATTAGGGTGTGCCCAGGCACACCCTGCACACCCCCTGCACACGCCTATGGATCAGACGAAAATGAGGGAAAAATGAGGCGGAAAGAGGGACAGAGGGACTTTGTTCCAAATCAGGGACAGTCCCTCAAAATCAGGGACAGTTTGGAGCTATGTTAACATGTGTGGCCAGCTTTAGGAAGGAATACTGAGCAGTAAGAAAATAGGTAGGAGACAGATGGAGAGGAAGCAGCAGAATCAGGCAAGCAGTAGGATACAATGATAGCAACAGGAGAAACAGAAGAGGAAGTAACAGCAGGCAGCAACAAAGAAACAACCCATATGGCCGATCATGTTGTGAATGACCACTGTCTAGTCGGTTGAACCCACAGCAGGTGGATCCCCAACAACAGCAATATCACTACCGGTTGTTGTTAGTATAGGTGGATGAGGCATGTGGTCATTAAATAACACTGTCAGTACTCACACCCTGCAGAGGATGTGATAGAAGTACACCACTGTGCATTTGATCACATCCTATTTATCATGGTATCATTATTCCCCCTCTGTATTATTCTGGTTTTAAACAAAGCGCTGTGGGTTGTACAACATGCATTACAATACAAGTCGCAAGTGGTTAGAGTGGAATACCTTGCTTCCTCATCTCAGGACACTACATCTTTCATTAGCATTACTCTGCTGTGCCATCTGCCTCTAACGACTGCTTTTTTTAAATTTTTTTTTTTTTTTAGGGTCACAATTGTTTTGAACAGTTGCTGTGATGCCGTATTTACATTCTCAGACACAGCTGCACTTTCCCTATTCATAGCAGGAAAAATGCAGAAGACTGTCCCATTAATGGTAATTAGCCATCTGCCAAGCCAAGCCAACTCTGCCTAAACAAGATAATGAAGGAAGGTGTATGGATCATTGTTTGCTTGTCTGGTGTAAGAATGTAAGATTGCCAAGCACTGGTTCATGTGGAAAAGCATTTAAAGGGAATTAATCAGTAACCTTTATTAGAGTATTCAAGGCCTAGAGTACTATGGTGCAGCTTGATGCCTCCATGCCCTTTTCTACACAGCAGGGGACCGATAGGGTGATTTATTAGTAGTTGTACTACAATTAATGGTCAACTGTCAAACAAATGGGACAAATGCCTTCATATTGTGTAAACTACACAAGTAGCATGTAGTAGTGAATAGTCTCACATGATTACAGAATGCTTCAATTGTGTGCAACTGATCACTACTACATGCTACTTCCATTGCTTATATAGTAGAAAACTATCTGTTTAGAGACCTCGCAAATCTTAGTAATTCATTGCAAGCCCTTTAAAACAGACAGAAACTGAGCGCCATGACCGAAAACGCTATTTAATTAATTTTTATTATTCAATGCAAACTCTCCCATCCATCCATGTCTCCATGCTTTATTACAGCCCTTTTCATCCAGGGTGCCTTGAGGTTTCTTTAGGGGTGCCTTGGCAAAATGCCTAAAAATTGCCCCAAAATTGTATACAAGCCAGTGGGTGGATGAAACCTGCCTTTTAGTTACACAAAGCCACAGGTTTTCATTGCACACCATTACAACCTTCCAGCTGCCAACATCCTAACAACCAATTACATCATCAGTCTATAAGAAGGATGTCAGTTGCCTGAATATCATCCTTTTTTGACCCTCCCTTGCCTCTCTCTATCAGCTCTGGGGTCTCATTAGCTATGTGATGGAGAAAAACTGAGGGAGAAGAGAAACATTGGAATACTAGTCAGTACCAGTTTGCAAAAGTGTATTTGCTTTGGAAGAATGCATCACCTCTAATGTTGGGTGTCCTACGGTGTATAGAAGTTGCTGCATTATGTAAAACTATTAGAATACAGTGGAACCTCGGTTTGCGAGTAACGCGGTTAACGAGTGTTTCGCAAACCGTGCACTGTATTTCTAAAAATCCTAACTCAGTTTGTGAGTGTTGTCTCGCAAAATGAGCAGGATTCAGGCCAAAAGTGGTGTGCAGTACTGCTTTTGGCCTGAGGTGGGGGGCGCCGGAGCCGAGCAGATCCGAAAGTCGCCAATCGGAGCCGTTCGGAAATGCACGGAAAGGCCCGAGGACAGTACGGCTGACCTTGGCAAACCTCAGAAAGGCTCGTGAACGGAGTCTTTCCGAGGTTTGCCGAGGTCAGCCGAAGTGTCCCTCGGGCCTTTTCGGCTGTTTCCGAGGCTCTCCAGCGCCCCTCACCTCTGGCCGCATGCGGTATTGCATCCCATTGAAGTCAATGCGGAACTAATTATTTTCATTTCCATTGACTTCAATGGGAAAACTCACTTTGATATGCGAATACATTGGATTACGAGCATACTCCTGGAACGGACTATGCTCGTAATCCGAGGCTCCACTGTATTAGTTTAACCTCCCTGGCGGTATGATTCTTTTGGATTTTAGGTGCTTAAAGCGGTACAATTATTTTGCATGGAAATTTGGCGTTTTATATTGTAGGTCTGTAATTCTTAACAATAACACACTTAAATTTGTCCAAACAAGAGTCTAGTAGATATCCCAGGTATGATAAAGTTTGAAACACAAAAACATAAATTATAATATAATAAATAAAAATAAATAATTAAAAAAATAAAAATAAAATAATAATAAAATACATTTCCCCACAATTCACTATCGCTCAATTCTGCAAGTGTTCTAATTTACTATCGCAGTTTTCTAGCTGATCTAAAACCATTTTTGACGTAAAGGGACACTTTTTGGTTGCTATGGACAATCTCCAGTTTCCAGTCAGAAAGAACAGTATATATAATATAGAACTGCATGCAGGGCATAGGACAAAGCACTGGGGACAAAACGGATGTGAAATCATTTCATACAGTACTGTAATCTGTAAGATTACAGTACTGTATGTGTTATGATTTTTACAGTTTTTTGAATTTGCCGCCAGGCTCCACCCCCGTGCGTCGCGACGCTCGCAGGGAACGGAGCCTGGCACGGAGAGGCTTCAGGCAGAGGACGGAGCCCGCAGACACAGCGGGGGACATCGCAGGATCCCGGGGACAAGGTAAGTAACGCCGCACCAGGATCCTGCAATGCGATCCCGAGTGTGGCTCGGGGTTACTGCTAATGGGACTGAATTTTAACCCCGAGCCACACTCGGGAAAACCGCCAGGGGGGTTAAAAAAAAAAAGGAAATATAATATATTTCCCTATCTATTTACTAAGGCTAGCAGCATAAGGAGTAAAAAATAATTAAAATTGATTGAGAAAGTTTAGTTTCACTTAAAGAAGAGCATCTGCGCTACTAAGTAGCTCTAGCCTAAAATCCTGATTATGGATATTCAGTCCATTTCAAGAAGGGTTAGGCTTATGTTGTAGAGTCAAGTGCATTTAGCTCCATTGCCAATGACATCACCAGCTAACTATTTCCTAAAATTCCTACCCCGACACTTGCAATTTACAACATGCTGTTGACTCCTGCTCTCTCATTGCTGCTTACCTGAACTTCTGGCTTACACAGGAAATAGTTACCAGAAGACAGTGCAGTTTTGAGTCTGTTAGCTGGAAGAAGGCAGGAGGGAGGAACAGGGGAGTGCCTTTCCATCCTAGGCTTCAGGGCTGTGTGTTTCTATTGATGCAGACAGTGTTGAGAGACACAACTCTAGTTCATGCATACCAGGGTGACTCTATCCAAGCTAGCAAAGATAACTTGCCACAGATTTGTGGCAGTGTTGAATTGTAAGTCTGGTAACTTGCTGCACATTTTCACTGGCAAGTTGTACATTTGCAGAGCACTTGAAGCACAAGTTCTAGTTGACACTTTTCCAATTTGTAGCAAATTTGCGTGGCGAGTCTCTAGCAAGAGCAAAGTTGCAGTGGTGAGTCCACAGCAAGATCTCTGCAAGTCTACAGGATGAAAATATAGTCACAGTGCCCCCTGTGGTGGGATGACTGAACCAGGACTTGCAGCAGACTTGCAGAATGTTTGCAAAGAAAGTCTTGCAATGTGGACTTGCTGCTATTGTGCAACAAACTTGTGAAGCCTGGCAAGTCTAGCAATAGTCATTTTCAAACTTGCAGCACAATTGCTTGCTATATGGTATAGGATGCTGCAAATGAAAGAAGCTACATTGAAACAGGTAATCTGGGACAGCGACACCAGCCATAACTGGAACACAAGCAAGGATTAAAAGTTAAAGAAGCTAAACATTCAGTAAGTTATTAAATCAGCTGATGAAAGTGTGCAGGGTTTAATATCACATTTGGCACATCTGGGTGCCTGCACTTCATACCTGTTAGCAGCTTTTTGTTTTCTTAATGCAACAGTCTCCTATGTTTAGGATTTAGGTTACTACCGCTGCTGAAAAACTCATCAGAACGTATGTGGCCAGCGAGAGAGTGACACATACAAGCAGAAGAGTGTGTCACCTTGCTGCTTTGTCCTTCATAGTGACCCAGCCACAGGCCAGTTCTCACAGATGTGACATTGGTCTAGGGGTGGTCATAGGCTTCTGAAAGGTGGCCGGGTCGGGAGGGTAAAGGGAGAGAAGAATGTTTGACTGGGTTGAATTTTCCTAGTCTTGAGAACTGAAAGAGAGAGGTGTAAAGGAGAAGATGAATGTTTGACTTTATTAAATGTTTGTAGTCTTGAGAATTGAGAGAGATGAAGGTAAAAGGTAAAAATGAATATTTGAGTTGGTTAAATGTTCTTAGTCTTGAGAATTAAGATATAAGAAGGTAAATGAGGAGAAAAACGTTTGACTTTGTTGAATGTTCTTAGTCTTGAGAGCTGAGAGGGGATGGTAAAAAGAGAGAAGAATGTTTTACTTGGTTGAATGTTCTTAGTCTTGGGATGTGGGAGAGAGGAGGGTAAAGGATGAGAAAATGCTTGAGTTGGTTTAATATTCCTAGTCTGGAGAATGAAGAGAGAGGATGGTAAAGAAGAAGAGGAATGTTTGACTTTGTTGAATGTCCCTAGTCTTGAGAATTGAGAGAGGAGTGTAAGGAGAAGAGGAATATTTGAGTTGGTTAAATGTTTCTAGTCTTGAGAATTGAGAGAAAGAGTAGGGTAAAGGAGGAAAGGAATGTTTGACTCTGTTGAATGTTCTTAGTTCTAAGAGTTGAGTGAGAGGAAGGTAAAATAGAGGAGGAATGTTTGTTGAACGTATTTTGTCTTGAGAAATAGGTAGGTAGGCAAAGAGAAGGAGTAATGTTTGACTTGGTTGAATGTTCCTAGTCTTGAGAATTGAGAGAGATGAAGGTAAAGGCAAATAAGGAATGTTTGAGTTGGTTAAATGTTCTTAGTCTTGAGAATTTGGTGAGAGAAGGTTAACAGAGGAGTGGAATGTATGACTTGGTTGACTGTTCTTAGTCTAGGGATGTGAGAGAGAGGAGGGTAAAGAGGAGAAAATGCTTGACCTAGTTAAATATTCGTAGTCTGGAGGATTAAGAGAGAGGAGGGTAAAGGAGGAGAGGTTTTTTTTTTCTTGTTATTTAACAGTTTTAGGAGGAACTAACAGAAGCCATTGGGACATAGGATGTGATGGAAATACAGCCAGCTACACAGAGCCCCAATATCAACAATAAAAAAATAACTAAAGTATACAAACTTGCCACAAGCATTCATCCCTGTACATAAAAGGAATGGCACAGTATGTATGGGCAGAGTATACCAACCAACTAAAAGATTTATTATTATTTTATTTTAATAAGTTACTTATATAGCGCCGTCAATTTACGCAATTTAACCAACAGAAAAATCACACTCACACAATCCAGACACAAAAGAAAAAAAGAAAAAAAAAACGCACACCCTCACATATTTCTCTCTCTCTGCAGTAACACACTTATGTCCTGCAGAACATTAAAAGAAATATTGGGAAGTGACCAGATCTGCCATCTGAGAGGCTGAAATACTGTATCCAGCCAGGGCTGTCATATTTTTGTAAATTACTTAGGACAAGCATGACCCGTGTAAAGTGGTAACGCCTGGTTCACCAGGCGATTGACATATTGTAAAGTAGGTGAAACAGGGTTTTTCCAATGGAGCACTAGTGCTTTTTTAGTATAAAAAGGAGAGGAATGTTTGACTTGGTTGAATGTTCCTAGTCTTGAGGATAGAGAAAGAGGAGTGTGAAGGGAAGAGGAATATCTGAATTGGTTAAATATTTCAAGTCTTGCGAATTGGCAGAGAGGAAAGTAGATGAGGAGAGGAATGTTTGACTTCGTTGAATGTTCCTAGTCTTGAGAATTGAAATAGAGGTGGGTAAAGGAGGAGAGGGATGTTTGACTTGGTTGAATGTTGCTAGGTTTGAGAGTTGAGTGAGAGGAAGTAAAATAGGTAAGAAATGTTTGACTTGGCTGAATGTTTTTAATCTTGAGAAATGCTAGAAGTAGGCAAAGGAAAAGAGTAATGTTTGACTTGGTTAAATGTTCCTAGTCTTGAGAATTGAGAGGGAGGGGCTTAAAGTTGTTTGAGTTGATTAAATATTTATTCTTGAGAATTGAGAGAGCAGAAGGTAACGAGAAGAATATTGTTTGACTTGGTTGAATGGCCTTAGTTTTGAGACTTCAGTGAGAGAAGGTTAACAGAGGAGAGGAATGTATGACTTGGTTGAATGTTCTTAGTCTAGGAATGTGAGAGAGAAAAGGATAAAGGGAGAGAAAATATTTTATGTGGTTATGTATTCCTACTAGTCTGGAGAATTAGGAGAGCAGAGGGTAAAAGAGGAGAGGAATGTTTGAATTGTTTAAATGTTTCTAGTCTTGAGAATTGAGAGAGAGGAAGGTAAAGGAGGAGAGGATTGTTGGACTTGTTTGAATGTTCTTAGTTTTGAGAGTTGAGTAAGAGGAAGGTAAAAAAAGGAGATCAATGTTTGCTTTGAATGTCCTAAAGAGGAAGTAAACCCTGATGGGTTTTACTTCCTCTTTTGCTCCCTGCAAACCCTGCAAATTAAAAGCATAATAGGCTAGTATGCATTGCGACATTGGCGCACTACAAGTGAAATATCTCCTAAACGGCGCACATTTAGGAGATATTTCCACTACCTATAGGTAAGCCTTATTCTAGGCTTACCTATAGGTAGAAGTCACACAATAGTGTATACAACCACTTTAAGTCTTGAGAAATAGAGGTAGGCAGAGGAAAAGAGTAATGTTTGACTTGGTTGAATGTTCCTAGTCTTGAGAATTGAGAGAGAGGGGTGTAAAGGAGATTATTTGAGTTGGGTAATGTTTCTAGTCTTGAGAATTGATGGTAAAGGAGGAGAGGAATGTTTGACTTGGTGGAATGCTCCTAGTCTTGAGAACTGGGAAAGAGGAGGGAAAAGGGGGAGAGCAATATTTGACTTGGTTGAATGTTTAATCTTGACAATTAAGTGAGAGGAAGATAAAGGCATATTTGACTTGGTTTAATGTTCCTAGTTTTGAGAATTGAGAGAGAGGAGTCAGGGTGTAAAGGAGAAGAAGAATATTTGAGTTGGATAATGTTTCTAGTCTTGAGAATTGAAGGTAAAGAAGGAGAGGATGGCTTGACTTGGTGGAATGCTCCTAGTCTTGAGAACTGGGAAAGAGGAGGGTAAAGGGGGAGAGGAATGTTTGACTTGGTTGAATGGTAAGTCTTGAGGGTTAAGCAAGAGGACAGTAAAGGAATATTTGACTTGGTTTAGGCTAAGTTCACACCTAAGATGGATGAAGCTGACAGCAGGGGTCTGGTGCGTTCTCCGTTTTAGGGATGAATCAGGCCTGAATTTTTGCCTGAATTCATACCTGAAACTGAGCCAAAGACGCACAGGACCCCTGTGCAATTTGCTCGGCAGGCGCCCTGGAGATGTCCATTGAGAGTCGGTCACAGTCTCCTGTCATGTGAATTGGATGCGGGGAAACCCGCATCCAATTTTGACTTGAAATTTTGAATTTTGTTTGATTAAATGTTCGTAGTCTTGGAAATTAGAGGCGGGTAAAGGAGGAGAGGGGCAGTACAAAATTCTGACAATACTTATCTCAGAGGAAAGAGTATTCTAACCAGCCAATTGTTCCCCAGAGAGTGGACAGCAAGGTGAAAGGCCTCATATATGTGAGATCATCAAAAAAGTCCTGACTGGGCAACTGTTAATTCATCTCATGTCTATGGGTAGCCCAAAATTCATGAAAGCAAATGTCTGATTGCCATTTGATAATGCACATTTGTTTGTACTATATTATTATTTTAATGTAATCTATAAAGTACTGGTTTCTGGTCCCTGAAGATCACAGTATAAAAACCAAAGCAGAATGTCACTGCAACAGTAATAAAAGAGACACTCAGCATAAATCTAGACTATTAGCAGATTACCTGGTATGACCTTGCAGTTTATGAGCTCTAAATATCCATTATCCCAAGAACCACTGTTTATCCAACGTCATGATCTGGAAATGTCAGAGATGTTTATAGCAAAGGGTTTACCAAGCTTTGCAAGTGTTCATACAGAATGTGAGAACCGCTCTTATACTTAGCCTTCTCCTACAAGAGGTCAAGCACCACTCTAGACACCCAACAAGCAGGAAGAATTTTTTTTTTTTTTTGTTAATCCAATAAAAATGAGCAGGAGGGTTTGGCTTTTAAAATACCTCTTGATTACCCATTCAAAGACCTCACAAATCTGTATTGTAATGCAAAATGAAAAACCTGCCTATTGCACTTAAAGCAGAGCCACCCTTGTTCTTTTTCACCAATCAAGACACCTAATTTTCCACTTGTTTTATCCCTATTCACAATCACTTACTGTGTTTTAAATGGCCACTTAATCTATAAATTCCTACTCCAGTTATAGCGGTCATTCTATGTATAGATACTCTTCATTCCTCACATCACTTTGTTCTATGCAACAAAAAACGTAGCAACTTGGTTTAAATCTGCACTACAATAAGATATAAAAGACATGACAGCTCTGTATTCATTATTAAATTATTAAATTTAGTTTTTAAATTCAAGCAGTGTAAGTACCTGAATTTGACGGAGTCATTCTTTTGCAGCCCCCCTACATCAGAGCTCAGATTGGGAGAAGGAGAAGCAGTACAAGGAGCCAATAAAGCTGGCCATAGATGACTCGGCAGGTTAATCCAAAAAATCAAAACAAAACACCGGATTTCCCCATCCACACAAGTGAGGTGGATGGGGGAATCCTCCCTGCAACGCTATTGTATTCTGACAGAGGAGACTCCTCTCCTCTCTTACACTGATTAGGGCTGCAGTCGATTTGTCTGCAGTGCCCTGCAGACTCAAAAAAAAAAAAAATTCACATTTTTGTAGCTGCAAAAATATGTGCATTTAATTTTTTAAACGTGGACTTTAACCACTTAAAGCGGCGTTCCCATTTAAAAAAAAAAATTAAAAGTCAGCAGCTACAAATACTACAGCTGCTGACTTTTAATCGGACACTTACCTGTCCCAGGGTCCAGCGATGTGGGGGAACGAAGCCCTGCATGTCTCCCCCTCCGCTCAGCGGCGCTGGCATTTTAACTGTGGGCGCCCGGCTGTGGCTTCTGCGCATGTGCCAGCCGCGCCGTGCGCCATCACTGGCCCCGCAATCATCTGGGACTGGTCACGCGTCCCAGATGATTGACAAGAAGGAGGGTGGAGAGGCGATCTCCATTCCTGCGGCGAGGGAAGTGACGTCAGGAGCCCAGGCACCGAAGGAGGCAGACTACGAGGGACCCCCTAGCAGCAGGCATTTAGAGGTGAGTAAAAAAAAAAAATTTCTCCAAAGGTTTTTTTTCTATTTTTTTTAAGCACGTTACTATTGGTTTTTTTTTGGGGGGGGGGGGTGGAACTCCACTTTTTTTGGGGGGGGTGGAACTCCACTTTAAGGACCAGCCCTTTTTTTCAAACTTGTTTACAAGTTAAAATATTTTTTTTTGCTATAAAATTACTTAGAACCCCCAAACATTATATATATATTTTTTAAGACACCCTATAGAATAAAATGGCAGTTGTTGCAATACTTTATGTCACACCGTATTTGCGCAGCGGTCTTACAAGCGCAATTTTTTGGGAAAAAATACACGTTTTTGAATTTAAAAAAATAAGACAACAGTAAAGTTAGCCCAATTTTTTTCTATATTGTGAAAGATAATGTTACACCGTGTAAATTGATACCTAACATGCCACGCTTCAAAATTGCGTCCACTCGTGGAATGGCAACAAACTTTGACCCTTCCCATAGGCGACGGTTACAAATTTCTACAGGTTACAAGTTTTGAGTTACAGAGGAGGTCTTTTGCTAGAATTATTGGTATAGCTCTAACGATATCGGTGATTCCTTACATGTGTGGTTTGAACACCGTTTTCATATGCGGGCGCGAATTACGTATGCGTTCGTTTCTGCGCGCGAGCTCGGCGGGATGGGGCGCTTTAAATTTTTAATTTTTTTCTTCCTTATTTCTATCTATCTTTTTAAAAATTTGGGTCACTTTTATTCCTATTAGAAGGAATGTAAACATCCCTTGTAATAGAAAAAAAGCATGACAGGACCTCTTTAATGTAAGATCTGGGGTCAAAAAGACCTCAGATCTCACATTTACACTTAAAAGCAATAAAAAAAAAGTTTTTTTTTTTCAATTAAAAAAAAAAAAAAAAAAAAAAAAGCCTCCTTTATGAACATTGGGCGGAAGTGACGTTTGACGGCTCCGGTAAGCGGCGGAGACCACTGGGGAGCAGCGGGAGGGGGGCCCTCTCCCGTCCCCGATAAAAGTGATCACGCGGCGAATCTGCCGCAGAGACCACTTTTATCTAAAAGCTATCTGCTGCCATAACCCCTGTATTAAACGTATAACGACGGCGGGCAGTACGTAAGTGGTTAATGCAGAACTACACTGCATCTGAGCAGTATAAACACTATTTAATTCATTTTTAATATTTAAATCAAACTCACCCATTCATCCATGTCTCAATGCTTTATTTTTTTGAGAAATCACTTTGAAAAACAGCATTTCTGGCTGCGGTCATCTTGAGTATGGGCAGATGATTCATGTAGCATTTATTTCCTGGAATACATCTGCCCTTATCTCAGGCATCCAAGCAGGAGGGTGTGCTTAGCTGAGAAAGCCCCTCCTCCCCTTCTGGGATGAATGACATTATTTTGGCTTAGGCCAGAAACCAGGAAGCAGCTGAAGAAATGTAAAAAACAAGTTTAAAACAAGTAAATATAATTTGCCTTCCTATCTATTTACTAATGCTAGCAGCATAAGGATTAAAAATAGTCAATGTTGATTGACAGAGTCAAGTTCTGCTTTATATAAACAACATTTCTACTTCTGGATGATAGTTTTCCTAGCATGTGCGCGTTACAGTAACTTCAATTTTTCCCCACTGAGGACCACATTCACTATTATGCCCCGTACACACGGTCGGATTTTCTGACGGAAAATGTGTGATAGGACCTTGTTGTCGGAAATTCCGACCGTGTGTAGGCTCCATCACACATTTTCCATCGGAATTTCCGACACACAAAGTTTGAGAGCAGGCTATAAAATTTTCCGACAACAACATCCGTTGTCGGAATTTCCGATCGTGTGTAGACAAATCCGTGCCACGCATGCTCAGAATAAATAAAGAGATGAAAGCTATTGGCTACTGCCCCGTTTATAGTCCCGACGTACGTGTTTTATGTCACCGCGTTTAGAACGATCGGATTTTCCGACAACTTTGTGTGACCGTGTGTATGCAAGACAAGTTTGAGCCAACATCCGTCGGAAAAAATCGATGGATTTTGTTGTCGGAATGTCCGATCAATGTCCGACCGTCTGTACGGGGCATAACAATTCTGTTCCTTCAGATAAGGCACAAGAAAAATTTTCCACCCTTCTTTGATTTTTCAGCTCAATCTATCAACAATGATCGTTAGTTGGTCCCATTCACACTTGGCGATTTTAAATTACCGCGATTCTGCCCACGATTCCAAAATTGTACAGCAATCCCTGCAAAACGCGCAACACACGTCTGGGTACCATTCATTCTAAATGTTACCCCAAACTTAGTGTGATTTTGCTGATATTGTTATGTGGCAATCGCGGCAAAACACTGCTTTAAGAAAACCACGTGAAGCTTGTCACCCAAGAAGGAGAAGGAGCTTTTTTTGGGCGACCAACAAGCATAGGGCAGCCCATTGAAGTGAATGGACTGCCCTATGCGTGACTTGCAGAATCACGTGAAAATCACCCATACAAAATCTTGAGTGGGAACGGGAGTTCTCTCTACACAAAGTCCGAATGAGACCTTAGAAAATCAAACCAAAATCTAACAGTGCATGCTTTACCCTCACTTCTATCTGGAAAAATGTTGTCAGCAAGATCACAGACAGTACTCAATTGTTCCTAGACAGGCGCAAATCTAAAAAAGGCATGTATAATGTCTGATTTATTTTGTGTTCTCAACAGCTTGTGTTGCAATAGTAATATTGTGGAAATCAACAAAAATAACAATTTGATCTGGTTAAGATCCATCGGCCCCCCCCCCTTGCGACGCCTGGGTGTGGTGCACCCCGCACACCCGCCCAGGATTGGCCCTAAGACCAAACTCTCCTGGATAATGGTCAAGGAGAAACTCTCAGCCATCCTCAATGATAAAATGCCCTGCTTTGAAAATATATGGATCACCTATCTTTCAGGGAACACTAAGGGGTTGATTTACTAAAGGCAAATAGACTGTGCACTTTGCAATTGCTCCAGAGGTTAGTAAATGAGGTTATGCTTCACTTTGCAAAGAATGCCCAATCATGGGCAAGGAAAATACAAAAAACAGAGCTTTTGCTTGTACATGATTGGATGCTGAAAGTCAGTAGAGTTTCTGTTCGCTTACTAAGCTCTGTAGCAACTGCTCTTTCAGAGCACAACTACACTTTGCAAACTGCACAGTCTATTTGCCTTTAGTAAATCTAACCTGTGTGTTGAGCTTTTCTTTTTTTTTTTTTTCGCATAGAATACTCTATATACTCTCTTTCTTCCTTTCTTTCAATTCCTATGCTTCTTGGATGTGATTTTTTTGTACCCCTGGATTATTATTTGGGTAATAATCTGATGAGTCGAGGAAATATTACCATCAAGGGGGTGTAGAAGCAACGATCCTTTATATGTCATTTACTACTTTTGACTTTACTGTTGGCTGATTATGCGAGATAACAGCTTTTTCAACCATTTATAAATGTTTTGTATGTACCATTTAAATTCTGCCAATAAAAAATGATTGTAAACGAAAGCGAAGGGAAGTCTCTCCTACAGGGCCCCAGATAGCATTCAAAACCAGACAGGGGTTCTAACTCTTCCCCACTTTATCCAAAATGAACAAACAAAATTTTTGGCTGGACATGCACTTTATACCCCTGTCTACCAAGGTAGGTTTTTAAGCGTCCAGGTGTACAAGAGGTTAAAAGAAGCTCAGTTTACTGCAGCGGGACCATAGATGCATTTATGTGTTAAAGCCCACCTTCCATAATATGCGTTATGCCGGAAGAAGCAAGTTCAAAAGAAAAAAATTTAAGAACCTGTTGTAGGAAAGTTTCCAGTCAGAAGAATTTGCACAAGTCACCCGACGTGCGTCATCATCAATAAAAAATATAAAACAGGACATAAAGAATTTTCCAGGTTATTGATCGTTGCCAATATCTCAGACAATTTTGCAACCTCATTCAAACTGTGATGTAAAAATCAAGAGGTTTTTAGAATGACGTGACTAATTAATTATCTATACTATTTTTCCGTTCCAGCTGGCTTAATCCCCATCAGCCACAATAATTTATTAACGGAGGGATGAGAATAGACATGAATCAGTTTAATGTGCTATAAGTAGGGCGTAACCATGGAAACGGGATGCAGAATTCTATTTTATCTTTGTTTATGTACGGTGTAATTCCCACCTAACCTTGGCAAGTCATGAAGGAGATAAGTAAGTCTACGGATGTCAAATAACTGCAGACTTTGCATTAAGGGCGGCATGAATTTAATTTCTGTGTGTATAAAGTGCACCTGTCATCTGGTATGCTGTCAGTGCGTTGAAATATAGAGGGCGAGGAAGAAAACACAGTGAGGGTTTAGAGTAATGGAAAGCTATGCCACAATTTTTTCGTACATTGGGGGGGGGGGATTCAATAAAGCCCTAATGATACCTTTCTGGTGGTATGGCCTTTCAGTGGCCTTACCATCAGGTGTGGCAGATTCAAGAAGTTTCTAAAAGTACCACTTAAGCAAAGCGGCGCTATTATTGCCTCAAATTCAAAAAGAATTATCTCCGGTTCATAGATAACAAAACTGGAGGTAATTAGGACGAACTCTAAGTTGGTGTACAGAGACGGGCAGAGTGCCTGTCTCTGTGCGCTGTGTAGCAGGAGGCATATTTGCCACCACTACCCCCTCCCCAACTGTCGCTGGTTGTTAAGGACGATGACAACTTCACAGCCGACAGCCTCCTAGCAACCAGTGATGCTGACAGAAGGTGGAGCCTGATGGGAAAGCTGAGAAACTAGTTTCCAATCAGGGTCGCTCTCTCCTTATTTCAGGAACCAGCAGCAGGGATTGCCAGATCTGTGTGGTTACGCTTAGGAAACTGAGACCAGACTATGTATTCTTTAACCGCTTCCGGACCGCCCACCGCATATATACTGCAGCAGGGCGGCCCAGCTGCGCAAAATCAAGTACTGGTACGTGATTTTGCGCACACGAACCAGGGCGCGTGCACACGCCGCTCCCGCTGTGATGGTTCGGAGGAACGGCAATTTGCCTATGTAAACAAGGCAGACCACTATTCTGTCAGGGAGGAAAAGATAGATCTTGTGTTTCTGCTAAGCAAAAACACGGATCTCTCTTTTCGTCCAGTGCCTCCACTCCCCCCCCACAGTTGAAAAAGCATTCCCTAGGAGCACACTAAACCTTTTGATCGTCCTTGGTGTTAACCCCTTCCCTGCCAGTGTCATTTATACAGTGACAGTGCATTTTTTTTTTAGCACTGATCACTGTATTGGTGTTGCTGTTCCCCAAAAAATGTCACTTAGTGTCAGATCCCGATAAAAATCGCTGCCATTACTAGTAAAAAGAAAATTAAAATTTCATAAATCTATCCCGTAGTTTGTAGACGCTATAACTTTTGAACAAACCAATCAATATACGCTTATTGGGATTTTTTTTACCAAAAATATGTACCAGAATACATATTGGACTAAATTGATGAGGAATTTTGATTTTGAAAATTTTTATTGGATATGTTTTATAGCAGAAAATATAGCAGAAATAAAAAATATTGTTTTATTTTTCAAAATTGCCAGTTTGTAGCGCAAAAAATAAAAACCGCAGAGGTGATCAAATACCATCAAAAGAAAGCTCTATTTGTGGGGAAAAAAGGACATCAATTTCATTTGGGTACAGTGTCGCATGGCCGCGCAATTGTCAGTTAAAGGAACACAGTGCCGTATCGCAAACAATGGCTTGGTCAGGAAGGGAGTAAAACCTTGCAGGGGGCTGAAGTGATTAAAGTGATTGTAAACCCTCACCTTGTAAAATAACCCATTCAGTTTAAAATAGAAATGAAAGTGAAAACATTTGTGTATACATATAGAAAACATAAATACCCTGTTTTCCATATTTTGGCAAGTGATCACATACCCTCTGTTTTCAGCTGTATACGAGCTGGGGGAGGAAAAGCAGCAGTGATTGGCTGTGCAGAGGTTGGGGCGTGTCAGAACAAGTCTGATCATTGGAGGACAGCAGGCTGAGTTCCCAACATAGCTAGAGAACTGACCACGGTGTGCTCTCCTGTTTTGTGTGGTCAGTTTTAATAGGAAAGCAGAGGGACTGGCAGGGACACCAGAAATTTCACACAAATGAAGCAATAAAAAAAAAACAGGATACTTTTTCATACAAGTACATAGTACAGCAGCCACATATCAGGAATATTAAGTGTTGGTTTTACATTCTCTTTAAGTAATATTTATTTACAATGAAACCAAAATCCACCCAAACACCAGCAAACAGGAAACACAGCAAACACCTCGTCCAATACCTTCATATGGAGGTAATGGACGAGGTGTTTGTGCCCTCTTGTGTGTCTTTACAGTGTATTGAAGATTGATCAGTCTGAGAAGGGCTATATCGAGGAAATCATTACCTGCAAAATACATTTCAAGGATTTCCTTGGTTTGAGTGCTGGACGGTTTCAAATCTTTTTGTAGGAAACATATACAGATGAAGTATAAACCATATAATCAAAATGCCTAACTAGTAACCTAACTAAGTAATAGGAAGACTATCTAACAGTGGCGGCTGGTGCTCAATAATTTGAGGGGGTGGCGGCAACCCAACGCCACCCCCCCCCCCCACCCAGGGAGACGGACATGAATGCGGGGAACACTGGGAATACCAGCAATACCTAACCCCCTCCAGGGTCAGACGGACGGGAGGGCTGAAAGCTTCCCTACCATAGGAGGAAAATGTCCTGCCGGGGATGACTCAGATCTCCCCTCCTCCTCCCTCCCCTATCCGAGGTGGGAAGTACTGGAAGTGGCTGAGCCACTGCGGGTGAGCCATCCCTGGAGTCACAGTGGCGGCTGGTGGGTCGGTCGGGGTACCCCTGCGTCTCCTCCAGCCGTGCGTCTCCTCCCTCCTCCACCTAGGCCAATAGGATTGCTGCTCCTTTCCGCTATTTGGGAAATGGGTCTCAGGACCTGCTTCCTGATTGGCTGGGAGGAGAATGAATGGGACAATAGCGAATATTCATTCACTATTGTCACACAACTGGGTGAGCTCACTGCTCCCCAAGCCCACCCTTTTTTGAAGCCTATTAGAGCCTCTGGCTCTAATCATGTGCTTAAAAAAAAAAAAACCCATTCAAATGCAATGCGTCCGGCGCCCTGCATGTAGATTTGGGGGCCAGACGCATGGATAGGGGGGTCGGCACGACCACTGCTAACAAACTAACTATATACAATATGTACAAAAATGGGGAACATAGATAATCAGGGTGATACCACAGATGCAAAGAGGAGGGGGGTACCAGGACTGGGATCAGAAACAAGGGGAGCAGATATAAGGCAGCAGGGTACATGATGTAGGGCAACAGCAAGATCAGGAGCAGGTTAAATGGCAAGCAAAACACTGAAGGGAAGTGTAATGCCCTGTACACACGGTCAGACAAAATCCATGGATTTTTTCCGACGCATGTTGGCTCAAGCTTGTCTTGCACACACACGGTCACACAAAGTTGTCGGAAAATCCGATCGTTCTAAACGCGGTGACGTAAAACACGTACGTCGGGACTATAAACGGGGCAGTAGCCAATAGCTTTCATCTCTTAATTTATTCTAAGCATGCGTGGCACTTTGTGCGTCGGATTTGTGTACACACGATCGGAATTTCCGACAACGGATTTTGTTGTCGGAAAATTTTATAGCAAGCTCTCAAACTTTGTGTGTTGGAAATTCCGATGGAAAATGTGTGATGGAGCCCAAACACGGTCGGAATTTCCGACAACAAGGTCCTATCACACATTTTCCGTCGGAAAATCCGACCGTGTGTACGGGGCATTATACTGTAGTAGAGAAGGGACTAAATACCCTCCCAGCAGCCAGAATCAGATAGAGGTTGATTAATGGAATCTGCTGGCTGCTAGGAGACATCCGCTGGTTGACATCAGAACTACAACCTCTTGCTCTGGGAAGCACAGTGCCACCAGCAGGTGATCCAGGTTCTGGCACCTTGCGATTGACAGCAGGTAGTGGATGAATTTTATAGCCAATAGAAGGCTGTCTGTTGCCTATGGATCGGCCCATTGCATGCTGTCAATCACACAGGGTAGTGTACCTAATGGTGAATTAGTGTCTCAGCTTCCCCAACAGGCTGCGCCCAACCAACTTCAAAGATCCTCATCTACTGCGTTGTCTGTATGACAGCTGCAGTGGCAGGAGGGAGCTCAGCTGCACTGCAGATGGAGGACTTTGGATGTGCTTGACCTAAGTTCATGTACCTGTGCGGAGGCACAATAGAATTTTAAAGTGTGTCGTAAACACTCTTTAATGAATTCCTCTAATTGTGTTTAATCATTTCCTCCCTTTTCATATATCAAAGTTGAACTTCAGGAATTTTTTAAAACATGCTGTCTTGGACTAAAAAATAAAATATCTGCTGTAATTCTCACCTTATCTCCAGAGCTATCACCAACCCCACACTCTGATGTCCAGCACCATGCATTTCCCGGGTTCAAACTACATTTTAACCATTTGTATACCAGCCTCTAGTACCCCTTCTATACCAGGTCATTGTTTGGTTTTCAGTGCTATGATAGTTTGATTGACAATTACTTGGTCATGCAATATTTTTAAAACTGATAAAATTGAAAACAGTATCAAACCCAAAAACAAAAATGTAATATATTGCAGCTTATCGGTTCTTAGACGCGGTAGCTGCATTCGTTTTTTTCTTGTTTTTTTTTAAGGTTTTTCTTTCCTTTATTTACATGTGACGATCCGACCAGTAAGTCTGTTATCTTTTTACTTCCTTTACTAGACCAAGTTGTCCAGGAAAGTGGCAGTTAGAGAGTTGAGACAAACCATTTACCACTAAAAGCAGTGCTTACAACCCAGATATAAGGATAACTTGCCACAAATTTATGGCAGTGTTGAATTGTAAGTCTGTTAACTTGCTGCACATTTTCACTGGCAAGTTGTACACTTGCAGAGCACTTGAAGAACAAGTTCTAGTTGACACTCTTCCAATTTGTAGCAAATTTGCCTGGCAAGTCTCTAGCAATAGCAAAGTTGCAGTGGTGAGTCTACAGCAAGAGCTCTGCAATTCTACAGCATCAAAATTCAGCCACAGTGCCCCTGTGGTGGGATGACTATTGCACAACATAACTGAACCAGAACTTGCAGCAGACTTGCAGAATGTTTGTAATGAAAGTTGATCTGGAGTCTTGCAATGAGGACTTGTTGCAATAGTGCAACAAACTTGTGAAGCCTGGCAAGTCTAGCAATAGCTAGGGAAGTCATTTGTAAACTTAAAGCACAATTGCTTGCTATCTGGGAATGATCAGCTTATATAAAACATTTTTTCTAAAGTAGAAAAAAAAACTGTTGCTGTACCTGCTTATAAAATCTTAGCAGGCATTCAGTTTTAATTTGTTAGTCAAGTCCATCCTAATCTGCTAATCCACCTATCACTCCCATCTCCCCAAACTGACAATGCTGGTGTCTATAGGTGGCTCTGTTGCTCATCCATTCAGACTGGAGCTACTCTAGAACAGGAAGTGTGTTGCTGGTCAGATCACTAGGTAAAAATAAAGGAAAAAAAGGCTAAAAAGAAAAGAAAACTAATATAGTGACCACATTTAGGGATGCCATATATTACATTTTTGTTTTTGGGTTTATTACCAATGCCAATGGAAATCTAGTTAGTAGGTAAGAAAACATGCATCTTTACATGGTTTTCAGGTGCTCCATTGAAGTCTATTGGGGCCAAAATGCATGAATCTGCCCCAAAAGAAACTCATGGATTATATGACAAACTTCAAGCAAAACTACAGCACTATAGAATACAATGGAAATTCTAGTGCTGAGCGTTTAAGTGCATCTGGTGAAACTTCAAATCATCCTTCAAATTGCTCAGGTGTGAATTGGGCCTAAGGAAGAATGGGGGCCCTAGGCAACGTTGACCCTTGAGCCCCTCAGTTTACACAGATAAGCAGGGATAGGCACGGACCAAGGCTATAGCGGAAATTTTCCAAAGTACAGACCTTAGTGAAGGACACCAAAGTAAATTTCAAATTAAAACCATCAAAAACACTCTGTCTACTAGCAGGGTCTAATAGGGTTCCCAAAGATCCCCCTTTAGAGCAGGCCAGGGTCCTAATAGATCCCCTTTAGTCTTACCTTTTCACCTATATTCTACCAGGTTTTCCTGCATCACCAGGTACTCCAGGCTCTCCCTGCAAAGAATATATATATTTAGCCAACATGACCCCCTTTAGAGAAGGCCAGGGTCCCCTATAGATCCCCCTTTAGAGCAGGGTCCCCATAGATCCCCCTTTAGATTAGGCCAGGGCAGCAGGTCCCCCAAAGAATAGATCCCCCTTTAGTCTTCTTACTCTTATCTTTTCACCTGTAATTTTCCCCTGGTTTTCCTGCACCACACTCCAGGCTCTCCCCCTACAAAGAATATATATAGATATCCTGTAGTCCTGGGTCCCCTCTTAGTGCTCCCCAAGTTTGGTGTCCCTGTCACTTATAGTTCGGGAGCAGTGCCATGTCAAGCTGACCAAGATTTCCCATAGATGCCAATGTTAACCACTTTAATACCAGGCACTTAGACACCTTCCCGCCCAGACCAATTTTCAGCTTTCAGCGCTGTCACGATTTGAATGACAATTGCGCGGTCATGCTACACCGTACTCAAACAAATTTTTTATCATTTTGTTCCCACAAATAGAGCTTTCTTTTGGTAGTATTTGATCACCTTTGCGGTTTTTATTTTTTGCACAACAAATAAAAAAAGACCGAAAATTTTGAAAAAAAACAAGTTTTTCTTTGTTTCTGTTAAAACTTTTTGTAAATAAGTACATTTTCTTCTTCACTGACGGGCACTGATACGGCGGCACTGATGGGCACCGATGAGGTGGCCTTGATGAGGTGGCACTGATGAGGTGGCACTGACGGGCACTGATCATGGGCACTGATAGGCGGCACTGATGGGCACTGATAGGTGGCACTGATGGGCACTGATAGGTGGCACTGGTATGCGCCACTGATGGGCACTCATAGGTGGCACGGATGGGCACTTATAGGCGGCACTGATGGGCACTCATAGGTGGCATTGATGGGCACTCGTAGGTGGCATTGATGGTTACTTATGGGTGGCACTGATAGTTGGCACAGATGGGCACGGATGGGCACTGATAGATGGGCACTGATGGGCACGGATGGGCACTGACAGGTGGCATGAATGGACACTGATGGGTGGCACTGATGGCATTACTTGTTTGCAGTGATGCCCCTAAGGGTGGCATTGCTGGGCATCACTGCAACATAATTGTGCCAATCAGTGCCCATTTGTGGGCACTGATTGGCACAGATTTGGCACACTGGGCACATGTGGATGGCCATGGGGTACATACCTGGCCATCCACATGTTGCCCCTTCCCTGGTGGTCCTAGTGGCGATCCCTGGTGGTCCAGTGTGGTGATCTGAGGGGGGGCTGCGCTGATAAACAATCAGCGCAGACCCCCCCCTGCCAGGAGAGCCGCCGATCGGCTCTCCTCTACTTGCGTCTGTCAGACGCGAGTGAGGAAGAGCCGATCAACGGCTCTTCCTATTGACAGCGTGATCAGCCGTGATTGGACACGGCTGATCACGTGGTAAAGAGTCTCCGCCGGAGGCTTTTTACCAAGATCAGTGTAGCGGTGTGTCAGACTGACACACCGCTCCACCGATCGCCGTGATGCGCGCCCCCGGGGGCGCGCTGCGGCATGTTATCCTGCTGGACGTCATATGACGTCCAGTCAGGATAACAGAACCACTTCCCGGACGTCAATCCGCTATAGGGCGGGCGGGAAGTGGTTAAAAACCAGGAGCAGTGCCATGTCAAGCTGACCAAGATTTTCCATAGACGCCAACGTTAACCACTTGCCGACTGGCTCACGCCTATATACTACGTTGGCAAAGTGGCACGTTCCTGCAAAACGACATATGGGTACGTCGTCCCCTTTAAGAGCCGCCGGAGGCATGCGTGCACCCGCTGCATGGTGGGGGGCTCGATGTGCCTGGCCGGCAGGAGCAGTGGCCGCCGGACACCTGCGATTGTGGGCACGAGAGCCAGAACGGGGATTTGTGTGTGTAAACACACAAATCCCTATTCTGCCAGGGGAGAGGAGACAGTTCGTTTGTTCCTAGTAAGTAGGAACAGCGATATGTCTCCTCCCCAGTCAGTTACACACCACCCCCAGAGTAAGAAAGACTAACTAGGGCACACATAACCCCTTGATCGCCCCCTAGTGTTAACCCCTTCCCTACCAGTGACAGAGGGTACTAATAAGCTGGGGATATGTTAAACAAGGGTACCAATAAGCTGGGGATCTGCTGAACAGGGGTACTAATAAACTAGGGATCTGCTGAGTGGGGGTACTACTGACCTGGGGTTCTACTGGGCCCCTTTAAAACAAATCAAAAATCAACACACACAGGGCATTTGCCAAGCTTCATTTTAAAGCTTCAAATAAGCATCACAGAAGCATCAAAAATACATCAAAAATCAAGTTGAAGCGGTAGGCGCTTTAACTGCTTGCCGACGTTATACATCGGCAGAATGGCTCTCCTGGGCGAAACAACGTATTGGTACGTTGTTCCCTTTAAGAGCCGCCGGAGGCCCACGCCTGCTGCGCGGCGGGGGATCCAATGCACCTGGCCGGCGGCGATCCTGGGCACGAGAGACAGCACGGAGACAGCACTGTTCTGTCAGGGGAGAGGAGACATATTGTTTGTTCCTACTAAGTAGGAATAGCGATATGTCTCCTCCCCCAGTCAGTCGTATCCCCATACAGATAGAACACACCCAGGGAACACACATTTAACCCCTTGATTGCCCCTAGTGTTAACCCCTTCCCTACCAGTGACATTTACACAGTAATCAGTGCATTTTTATAGCACTGATCGCTGTATAAATGTCAGTGGTCTCAAAAATGTGTCAAAAGTGTCCGATCTGTCCGCCGCAATGTCGCAGTACCGCTAAAAATCGCAGATCACCACCATTACTAGTAAAAAAATAATAATAATAAAAATGCCATGAAAATGCCATAAATTGTTCTCATAGTTTGTAGACACTATAACTTTTGCGCAAACCAACCAATATATGCTTATTGTGATTTTTTTTTACCAAAAATATGTAGAAGAATACATATTGGCCTAAACTGATGAAGAAATTTGTTTTTTAAAAACATTTTTGGGGATATTTAATATAGCAAAAAGTAAAAAATATAATTTTTTTCAAAATTGTCGCTCCTTTTTTGTTTATAGCGCAAAAAAAGAAAAACTACAGAAGTGATCAAATACCACCAAAAGCTCTATTTGTGCGGAAAAAAGAGCGCAAATTTTGTTTGGGTACAGCATTGCGCAATTGTCAGTTAAAGCGACGTAGTGACAAATTGTAAAAAGTGCTCTGGTCAGGAAGGGGGTAAAATCTTCCGGGGGTGAAGTGGTTAATGTGTGTAAAAGTGGGAGCAAGTGTAAGTGAGTCCACCTAAAGAGTGAGCAAGAGAGAGTGGCTATGTCCCTACACACAGTGGGACCATGCAGAATGCATGTAGCCACCCTCTATAGGAAGTCAGATCACAGCAGCAACAATTAAAAAAAAAAAGGAATTTGGAGATTTGTTGGAGGCTGAAAGCAATAGTAAGGACTTTTTTTAAAAAAAAAAGAGGAATAAATACTTGAATAGAATATATATATATATAATTATTATTATACACAATTTTTATAGGGCCAACAGTTTACGCAGCGCTTTACAATGTATAGTGGGGACAACACAATTACAGTACAGTTCAATACAGAAGGTACAGGAGAGCCCGGCTCGTAGAGCTTACATTCTAAGGGAGGGGGTGGTGGTACAAAAGGTAATAGCTGCAGAGAATGATTTGATGGGGGTGGCATATATATATATATATATATATATATATATATATATATATATATATATATATATATTTTTTTTTTTTTTTTTTTAAACCAGAGTTTAGTGTCATTTTAATATGAGCAGTAAAAACAGCTTAAAGAGGAACTGCAGTCTGCTCACATAATTTGTAATAAAAACATCTTTGCCATTCTGAAGCTTCCCTCCAACCACTTTGCATATTATTTTATATATACTCTGATTCTGAACTTGCCAATTATGCTGCAGAAATCTCCCTCCACTAAGTCCGGCTGCAACCATTTTAATTGTGAGCAGCTGAAGCTTCTGCCTGTTCACTTCTTGGATTTACACACCTCCAGTTCTGCAGCTCTCATTAGCCCTCTTATGACTCACCCCCCCCCCTCCCATCCTGGCAAACTCTCACAAGAGTGAGAGAGAGAGCTGTGCATGATGTCATAAGCCTAGGCTTTTTACCAGACAAGAAACAGGAAGTTGGCTGTGATAAGGTATTTACTGGCAGAAAATTTTTTTTACAGTAAAACCTTGGTTTGAGAGCGTTTTGCAAGACAAGAACATTTTTTAAATACATTTTGACTTGATATACAAGTAGTGTCACGTCAAGTTACAACTGACTATGAAAGAGAAGAGGGGCACCTCCAAGTGTAGCAATATGGTTACATTTAGTGAAGGTACAGAATTTATCAGCTCACATGGTTGATGATTAAAACAGGCACATCTAAGTATGCAGACATCCGGGGTAACGCTGTCCACATAGACCGACCTCCGCGCCACCATCGACGCCATCCCTTCCACACTGCGTTCCACCAGCGGTTCGATCGCTGTGCTGCAGGGTAGTCTTCCCGGTCACGATTTCAGACTGACAGCGGTGAGAGCCAGCGGTGCGGAGGATGTGTGGACAGCTTTACCCCGGATGCTGCATACTTAGATGTGCCTCTTTTAATCATCAACCATGTGAATTGATAAATTCTGTACCTTCATTAAATGTAACCATATTGCTACACTTGGGGCCCTTTCACAGTGGGGTGGGGGCGGCGTTGGCGGTAAAGCACCCCTATTGTAAGCGGTGCTTTACCGGCGGTATTCGGCCGCTAGCGGGGAGGTTTTACCCCCCGCTAGCGGCCGAGAAAGGGTTAAAAACCACCGCAAAGCGCCTCTGCAGAGGCGCTTTGCCAGCAGTATAGCCGCACTGTCCCATTGATTTCAATGGGCAGGAACGGTGAAGGAGCGCTATACACTCCGCTCCTTCACCGCTCCGAAGATGCTGCTAGCAGGACTTTTTATTCCCGTCCTGCTAGCGCACCGCTCCAGTGTGAAAGCCCCGGGGGCTTTCACACTGGAGAGACAGCAGCGACACTTTCGGTTCGGTTTGCAGGCGCTAATATTAGCGCAATAGCGCCTGCAAACCGCCCCAGTGTGAAAGGGCCCTTAGAGGCGTCTCTCTTGTCTTTTATACTCTGTAGCTCCTGCTGGATTTTGCTTCTAATCCCCTTGTGGAGGCTTCCATTTGTGGATGGACATTTTATGGTTACACAACCGATCACATTACTATAATCTTTTTATATGGACTATAAACTGAAGGTCCTATGAATGAATGGTTGTGGAACGAATCATCTGAGTTTCCATTATTTCTTATAGGGAAATTCGCTTTGATATACAAGTGCTTTGGATTACAAGCATGTTTCTGGAGGGAATTATGCTCGCAATCCAATGTTTTATTGTACTATCCAAAGTTAAAACAACAAGGTCAGAAGATTCAATAGATGGAAAGATGAAAAAATGACTGAAGGTCCAACTTTAAAGGGGTTGTAAAGGTAATTTTTTTTTTTATTTAAAATAACAAACATATCATACTTACCTTCACTGTGCAGCTCGTTCTGCACAGAGTGGCCCCGAACCTGGTCTTCTGGGGTCCCTCGGCGGCTGTTTCAGCTCCTCCCCGCAAGCATTTACCACCTTCATGAGAGCTCCCTCGCATGGTGGTGAGTGCTTGCGGGCGCGCTCCCGTGATACAGCCGGCGGCTATAGCCGCTCGCTGTATCACTCGGCCCCGCCCCCCGGCGCGCCGCGTCATCGGATGTGATTGACAGCAGCGCGAGCCAATGGCTGCGCTGCTTTCAATCCATCCACTGCAGCCAATCAGCGACCAGGCTGAGCTGCAATGAGGACGAGCAGCGAAGATTCGAGGCGTCAGGTAAGTAAAACGGGGGGGCTGGGGGCGGCGGTACTTTCAAAAGTTTTTTCACCTTAATGCATAGAATGCATTAAGGTGAAAATTTTTTTATCTTTACAACCCCTTTAACTGCTTTCAAAGTGACTTTAAGGATGGTTTGCAGCTGTAACATCACTGATTGTAGGACACTGCATAGCTGTTTTCCAAAATGTATTTTGTAGCCTATTTTAATACAATAATGCAAGTTTGTTTTGTTATTATTGTATGATCTGCTGTTTGAAAACAAGCTTTGACATATTCAAATGATACAAGTGAATGTCAGTGGCAAAGCAACCAATGTTACAAGTCTGCCATCTAGTGTTCACAAGAGGAAATGTGACTTGGTTAAAAAGCCCAACTCAAGACTTAATTTTGTCTACTTTTAGAGATTTCCTATCACATCCTGGCCTGAGAAAATGTGAGAGAAATTCTCCCCAGTAAGGACACAGGTGACAGCAAATTTTGACATGGGGCTCTAACCCTTCCCCCTAAATAAAAACATTTTGGCTGGAGTTGGACTTTCAAGGAAATCTGACTATTGAAATGTGGCAAATTCCATTGCTGATCTCCATCTGAAAAGATTAGCTGCTTGGATCTCTTAAACTTTAACCACTTGCAGACCGCCTAACGTACATATACTGCGGCAGGTCGGCTCTATTGCTCGAAATCACGTACCTGTATATCATTTCATACAATATCAGTGCATATTTGTAGCACTCATCACTGTAATAATGTCACTGGTTCCCAAAAAAAGTGTCAAAAGTGTCAGTTAGTGTTCAATATATCCGCTGCAATGTCGCAGTCCTGCTAAAAATCGCTGATCGACGCCATTACGGGTAAAAAATAAATAAAAATGCCATAAAATTATCCCATAGTTTGTAGACGCGATAACTTTTGCGTAAACCAATATACTTATTGGCATTTTTTTACCAAACATATGTAGCAGAATACTTGTTGGCCTAAATTGATGAAGAAATTAGATTTTTTACATTTTTTTATTTGATATGTTTTATAGCAGAAAGTAAAAAATATTGTTTTTTGTTTTGTTTTTTTCAAAATTGTCGCTCTTTTGTTGTTTATAGCGCAAAAAATAAAAACCGCAGAGGTGATCAAATACCACCAAAAGAAAGCTCTATGTGTGTCGCACGACTGTGCAATTGTCAGTTAAAGTAATGCAGTGCCGTATCGCAAAAAATGGCCTGGTCATTAAGGGGTAAAACCTACTGCGGCTGAAGTGGTTAATACTTTAAAATATAACTAAATGGAAAGCTTTTTCTATGGTTTGGATAGAATGGAGATGGATTAGAACACCTGTCAGGTTTTTATTGCTGTTTGTGCCCCTGTTAGGGAGATTCACCTTCTCGATTTGTATTATGTTTAGTATTAGGTTAATTTATGTGTAACAATATTTAGTATAATATTATGGAAAGTAATGCAATATTTGCATTTTTATAGTTTTTTTTTTTTTCAACTGGTGTTTTTTATTCAATGCAGTCTTTTATAAGAATGGTAAGTTTATTATAGTATAGTATTTAATTCGTTTTTAATTTTTGTTTTCAATTCATGGTATTGTATATATAAATTTGTTGTTAGTGGTGATTTATATTATGTTTGTTATTGTGTTTTAGTTTTTTGTGTTATTGTTTTATGTTGTTCTTCGTTGAGTATAATTGAATCTTAATCATTTCCATTTGAGGTTAATAAAGTATTCTGAATTGATTTGATCTGTTTATTGTTATCACGAAAAGTGAACATGAAAGAAAATCCCAAATTTTGGGTTGTCACAATAACAGGAAAAGAGGGGAAATCATAGAAATGCTAGTTCTGATGACTACCAGGGATGCCTTTACATTGGAGGGATTTTCTCTCACTTCCTGTTGTGGCTATGGTTTAGAAAGTGAAGGAGAATCCCCGCAATGGGATACAGATGTAAAAAAATAAAAATAACGGAGGCTATAACCCGCCCCCCCCCCCCCCCTCCTATCCAAAATGAAAAATAAAGTTCTACTTTTGGGAGGTGATTCTTTTTTTTATTGCTTTTAACCACTTGCTGACTGGGCACATATATCCCCTTCCTGCCCAGGCCAATTTTCAGCTTTCAGTGGTGTCACATTTTGAATGAAAATTGCACATTCACGCAATGCTGTACCTACCCAAACTAAATTTTTATAATTTTTTCACACAAATAGAGCTTTCTTTTGGTGGTATTTAATCACAACTGGGTTTTTAAATTTTTTGCTAAAGAAACAAAAAAGACAGAAAATTAAAAAAAAAAACAACAAAAAATTTCATAGTTATAAAATTTTGCAAACAGGTAATTTTTCTCCTTCACTGATGTACGCTGATGAGGCGACACTGATAGGTGGCACTGATGGGCACTAATGAAACTGCACTGATGAGGCGCAACTGGTGGGCACTGATGAGGAGGCACTGATGAGGCTGCAGTGATAGGTGGCACTGATAAGTGGCACTGATGGGTTCTGATAGGCCACACTGAAGGGCACTGAGAGGTGGTCCTGATGGACGGCACTAATAGGCAACATCCTTTGATGCAGACAAAACAGAGAGAGTGATTCACCGCTCAGGTGGACCTGATCCCAGGTGTGTAGTGGTAAAACCTTCAGAGGAGAAGAGTCCCAGGTGCTGGCTAAATGCAAGTCGGAGTAAGGTAAAATCTGGATGCCGCACACCGGATAAAGTTGAAAAATCTTCTTTATTATAAAAATTGGATCATCGTACAGACACGGCGGACGCGTTTCGCATGAGCTATGAGTAAGCACTCAAAATAGAGTGCGAAACACGTCAGCTGTGTCTGTACAATCTGCCTGATTGTCCTGTATTTTTGATGATCCAATTTTTATAATAAAGAAGATTTTTCAACTTTATCCGGTGTGCGGCATCCAGATTTTCCTGTTCTAAACCTTACTGATAGGCAACACTGATGAGCAGCACTGATGGGCACTGATTGGTGACACTGGTGATAAGGCACTGATTGGCAGCACTGGTGGGCACTGGTAGCTGGCACTGTTAGGTGGCACTGGTGGGCACTGATCAGTAGCATTCGCAAGCATAGATTGGGACTGATGTCCTTGTAAGGCTGGGTTCACACTATTGTGAATTGGATGCGGGTTTGTCAGCATCCAATTCATATAGCAGGAGATTGTGACCGTCTTTCTATGGAGCCGGTTCACACATCTCCGCAGTGGCTCCGGTGCGTATTGCACAGAAGGATGTCTATTGATCCCCTCCTGGCATTGGAAGCCCATGCTGTAGCCATCTTTCAGCTATAGCGCGGGCAGGAAAGTGGTAAACAATAAAGTTCTACTAAGTCCTGACCCGGAACAGGCACGCAGATCAGAGGAGACAGAACTTGTTCCAAGTTCATGACTTAGATGGTTCAGAAGGAAAGGTCAGCACTGGGGGCTTCTATACTTTTTCAGTACAGGCTTCCTTTTAAAGAAAACTTTCAAGTGAATCATGAAGGATATTTGGTCAATGGTCACACCCAGGTTCCTCTGCACCGTATTGACATTCCAGCAGCATTTGAGACTGGAGTAGCATTTGGAGAGAATCATTGTGGTTCCAGGTCATCCTGTTGTTGGGCATTGCTCATGATTGATGTTGGATATACATAATCAGATGACGTGATTGTCCTGAATTGGGGCGGGTACGGGGGGCAGAGGAGGGCTGTTGTTCCAATAAATAATATAATAATAAATTATAATTAACTATAAATTAAATTAAATATATTTATTTAATATTTAAATTGTTTGCATTTGAGTAGGGAAAGGGTGCGGATATATAGTGCACACTTATTCTAAATATCATCCCCCCGCAGATCCCCACATCCACCGAGCCAGGGGTGTGGGAATGAGGACCTTGTCTTGTTCAACATGGGGCAAGGTGCCTTGCAGGGGGTAGTTTCACCGCTCCTTCCCCTGCAAGATACCCTCCCCATGTTGAGGGCATGAGGCCTGGTATGGTTCCTGGGGGAAGGGCGTGCTCCCGTTTCCTAGCTAGCCAGGTTGCATGCCTGTATAAACTAAAAACGATATAATTTAGAAGAGGCCGACCTGCAACTGTCATTTAGCTGCAATAATGTTTTAGTAAATGTCACTTTTGCAGGATTTCATCTTACTGATGCACAACTTCACATGCAGATGTAAGGCATACCCCAAGAATCTTATTTAAAGCGGTAGTAAACCACATTAAAAAAAATCTGGTTCCTGCAAGTTAATGTCATAATGTGCTAGTATGCACCGCCTCCTTGCATATTATGAAATACTTACCCTAAAACGAATCCCTCCAGCATCGTGCTATCACAGCTGACAGGGCTTCCATCTTTACCCGGTCTTCCTTCCGGGTTCATGGGCTCCACCTGTTTGAATAGCCGAGCCCTGATGACGTCACTGCGCATGCGCGTGGGAGTCACAGCCATGGCACAGCTTTCTCAATAGATGGCATTTCGTCCACTGACAGCGTAGTGCACTGGTGACGTCATTGGCTGCTACTATAATAAATATCTCCTAAACGGTGCGTGTTCAGGAGATATTTACCATACCTACAGGTAAGACTTATCATATGCTTATCTGTAGGTATAAATAAAAGAAAGAAGCCTTTACTGTAACTTTAAAAGAATTAGTACATTTTTAATGTTGTCCTTCAAGTTTGCCCCCTGCTGATAAATATTTTTGTTAAATATTTTTGCATTGATACATGTACCCTATGGCAATCCCCAGCTACCCATTTTTTTAAAAAAAGCCCACAAATTAGGCCAGAAAAACAAATGACAAGATTGGGCTCCCTTAGACTTCAATGGGGTTTGGTACTATGTTCAGGGTTCGTGGATTTTCCACTGGGTTCAGTGGCTGTCCAGCGAACTGAACTTTTTTTAGTTTGCCCATGCCTAATCAGCAACGCTGAGAAAAAAGAAAAAAAAACTATTTAAAAAAATATGAAAACATATATTTTCTATATAAAAAAATGACAATGTTACTAAAGCAAGCTATACATTATGCAGTTTTCTTTCCATCAACCATTGGGTTGAAGAAAGAAAATAGCTTGTTTCCCCCCTCAACACAGCCGGTGTTGAGGGGGGAATCCCTCTCTCAGAGCTATTGTATTTTGACAGCGGGAGGTTTCTCAGCCATCAGAATACAAAAATCACTGCAGCTATAGCTGTTGCCTGTCAGCAGAGATTGAACAAGAAACCCGACAGCAGTGATCAACTTCAGGGCACCCACCCAGCCTACCCATACACGGATCGAAATTTGTCTGATTCCTGCTGAACTGGTAGAATTTTGGTTTATCTATGGCTGGCTTAAAAGAGAAATATGGGTTAACAATAAATAAATAAATATATATATATATTCCTGTTCTAGGACTGAGAACTGAGCAATTAAAGACCACTGATCACTCAGTTCTCAGTGTTCTGTGAGCAGAAAGCCGGGGAATGTCAGTCACCGGCTCTTTGCTCTGCACCTCAAGCGCACCCTGGTGCACCAGGCTGTGGAGGGGGCGGAAGTGGCTGGCTCAGCCTCTCAGTGGCTCGCTGAGAGGCTGAGCCAGCTGTTGATCCAGGCTTTTGGGTGGATCCCAACCATAGAGTCGGGATCTTTTCAGAGCCTTGACTGGCTGACTGATGTCACCTGACAGTGGGCTTTAGCCCACTGTTGGCTAAATGGGTCACAGGAATGCAGAACGAACTGCACTCCTGTGATCAGCAGGACAAGTATGGCCAAAAGAGCTTTGGCTATATTCCCCTTTAAGTTAGGGTTTACATCTACTTAAAAGGGAAGTCCAGACTGAGCTTTTTAGGCTGGGCTTCTCCTAAGGGTCACAGGAGTGCAATCCGTTTTGCATTCCTGTGACCCATTTTCAGCGAAGAGCATTCTAAAGTCTGCTCTCTGCTGATGTCACTGCCATCAGTCGAGGCACCGCATCATCCCGACTTCCAAGTCTGGATCCACCAGCTGCTTTGATTGATAGCGGTCTCAGCGAGTCGCTGAGGCGCTGAGATGGCTGCTCCCCGCCCCTCCACAGCTCATCACTCCAATGAGCGCAGAGAAGCAGAAAGGAGAGACGCTTACTGACAGTCAGCAGCTCTCCTCTCGGGGATCTGTGAAAACCGAGCCATCAGTGATGTTCGATGGCTCGATTCTCAGTGCAGAGACGGCAGGGGACAGATGCAGCTTCGGTCTGATGCTCCATCCACATAGGTAAGTATTAATCTAAAATTTTAAAAAAATCCCATACTTCTCTTTTAAACCCTTCTAAGTGCCATTTTATTATTTTATTCATTAACGATAATTAGCTTATTGAACATTTATTTAGGTGTCTATACAGCAAATGTTCTCAACTCAGCTTTCACCCAGGATTTTACACATTTTTCCTATTGAATCCCGTTAGGAAATGTGTGAATCTTGGGTGAAAATTGTATGAATATTGAGTGAAAACATTTATAAATAGACTGCTTAGGGCTGCTTAACTGCTGAGCTGTGTGCAAGCAGCCCATAAAAGGGAATGGAGCGCATCGGGCTGTACGGACTCACCAGCACAGCTGAGTTTGACAGGTACACAGTGATGCATGTACAGAGCTTGACTCGAATCCTGTGCATCCATGTCCGTGTACCTGCCCCTGCATACCTGTCATACTCAGCTGTGTGGGTGAGTCCGTACAGTCGTTGCATTCCCATTCACTTGTATGAACTGCCTACAAGCACCTCAGCGATAGCAGAGAAAAGTGATGAACTCCTTTCCCTCTGCGAAGCTGAGCACCCATGTGAATGAGCCAAGTAGTTTTTATTACAAATAAAACTTTTTCTAAATTAATGATCAATTTTTCAACTTTGAGTTTATACTTTTTACACTTTTGCTAGGCAGTGATGTAGACAATCAGTATGTGCAAACAAAAATGTTTCTCTCAGGTGGAAGGATTATACATTTCATTTTATCACACCGATCACTTCCTTCCTCCTATGTTTTTTTCCATGTAGGTCAATTCCTGCCCTTGCATTGCTGGCCAGTAAATGAGTACGTGAACAGATAGAAAATTAAATCTGCCCTACATAAAGCCAAGTTATGGATTTAAAAATACTGTCTTGTTACTTGCTACAAAATCGATAAACTGCATTTACTGAGCACAGGAATTGCATTCTTTGCTTAAGTAAAATCCATTGCAGATCATTGTCTATGAAAGACCTTCAAGGTCCAATAGCATTTACAGTTGTTCAACAATAAAATCAAAGAAAAGGAAAATGAATCTGATCTGATTTATTTTTTGAATCTTATGCCTCGTACACACGATCAGATTGTTGGCCAACAAAACCGTGGAATTTTGTCCGAAGGGCGTTGGCTCAAACTTGTCTTGCATACACACGGCCACACAATTGTTGGCCAACAATTACGAATGTAGTGACGTACTAGACGTACTATGTGGTTCTTCAGCTCTTTAGCCCCACCCTTTGGGCTCCTTCTGCTAACTTTGTGTTAGTAGAAGTTTGGTGAGTGTTGATTCGCACTTTTCTTTTTGCATTTTTCATTTAGCGCTTTTCATTTCGTGCTTTTCAGTTCATTTCTGAATGGCCATTTGTCAACCAGCCATGTTGCGGAATCGGAGGAGATAACGTGTTATTTATTATTGGCATTGGAGTTATTGCTTTGACATAATTTTTTTGGTTGAATAATGAATTGATTTTGTATATTTTCTATATTTTTGGATGCATAGAATGCACTTTTTGGTTAAGTTCTATTGGCAGATAGCATGTCTAATTTTATTTGTTTTCTTTTTTTTTAATGCACAATGAAAAAATTGTGGAGAATAATACTTGGCTATGTGTTTTACTTCAAATGACAGTTTGGGAGTAGGCAGTTACATTTAAAAAAAAACAATGTAAAATTGACAAGGGACACCACCATAGCTCCATTACGAACGCTAGTTTACAAGACCGACTGCTTCTGCTTCCGAGCATGCGTGTTTGTACTTTGGGCGACGGACTTGTGTACACACGCTCGGACAAACCGACAACACACATTTGTCTGCGGAAAATTTGACAACCTGCTAGCCAACATTTGTTGGCGGAAAGTCCGACAACAATTGTCCAATGGAGCATACACACGGTCGGACTTACCGCCAACAGCCTGACATCACACATTTCCCACTGGAAAGTTTGATCGTGTGTACGGGCCTTAACTTTCAGGGTAGGTTTCCATCGAACAACGAACACATTACTGCAATGGGAGTTACATGCACTGATGCACTGCAATGCCATTCACTTTGAATCATTTTTGGTAAGACAATGCCCATGTGGCCATATTAGGTCAATGATATCACAAGCATCCCCACCCCATTACGTGCAAGCAGCTGCGGGGTGGGGAACCAAACCGCAGCTGATTGGCCCAGCGCTGACAGCTTTCTTTTGGGTTGAGACTGAATCCAAGCTCATCCCTACTGTGGATGTACAAAATGATGGGTGACAGTCAATTTAGTTGAGCAAATGGTAGTATGGGGAGGACCAGAGGATTGCAGATTGCTTCTTCTGGGCCTTACATTCTTGTCTTACATTCTTGAACCTTGAGGCGATTCAGTTCACATTTGCAGCGCTTTACAAATCATTCATTCAGAGGAGGGTGAGGTATGGATCAGGATAGCTACAAAAATACAGTAGATCTTATACTTTAAGCTAGACCTCAATCTCTTCCAGATCTCTCACTAGCTCCTTAGAAAATTAGGCTCTCGTGAAGTTGTATATCAATCTTTATCTTCCAAGGTAGGACAACACAGAAAGATTTCTGTGTATAACTTCCCACTCAAACTGTCACTCACCGCATGTCCAGATGTGGGGTACAATTGCAGATTGCTTCTTCTGGGCCTTAAATTCTTGTCTCTAAAGGGGTCACCTACAGGAGTTCCTCCCAGGAGGGGCGATGCCTGGAACCTTCCAAGTACGAAGCCCTAGGCAAGACTGACTTCTAAGGGGACATCCTCACAGGGCAAAAGCCCACAAGGGAAGAGATAGAACAGGAAGTGCCTCAGATATTAAACTGTTCTCTTAGCAGTTCCACAGCCTACTGATTGGCCAGTTTATTAAACACACATAGCACAGAATAAGACATCTCTAGCCCACCCTGCTGGAGCAAGTTAAAACAGCATGTGGCAGAGAAAGTATACTCCTATGCATGGAGGATCACTCCTGCTGAAGTACAGTTTAGCTGGCTACAGAATTCACACAAATACAAAAAAAATATATAATATATATATATATATATATATATATATATATATATATATATATATATGAGATGTACTACACCTGTCATCTTATATTAAGGGCCCATTCACACCAGCAACCTTGGGCTGCATTAGGCATTTGGGAAACAATTTTGGTTCACACAACTGTGCTGCATTTGTGTGTGGTGAAAGAAGTATGTGTTCCAGCATAAGCTAATTCATCAGCAGCGCATAAGAAATAAATACAAGTTGAAAGAAAAAAAAACAAAAAACACTGAAATGCATTTTAACAAAACACTGCAATGCATGTTCACAATACACATCAGCTGTGTAGTGTAAATGGGCCCTTAAAGACAGCTGCACATTTTAAATTTTGTCCTTTAACCTCTTCCTGCCCAGCCCCAGCATCCATTTAATAGAGTCTGTATGCCTAGGGGGAGGTATGGATCGGTGATCATGTTACCACTATGATTGTCTGTCACAGTGGTCACATGATAACATATCCCGCTGGCTATCAAACATTAGTGGGGACTGAGAGCTGTCTTTGAAAGCTCCATCTCTGTTCAGTGAGCGCACTCTCAGCATTGACATATTGGCCGCCTAGTGACATATATTTGCTGTACGTGAGTGGTAAAGTCCATCCTTTTATCACCGCACATACAGTGCTCAGCATAAATCAGTACACCCCTTTTGAAAAGTACAATTTCCAAAATTTTGACAAAACTGAGTTTTATAGAACATTTGTTTAGCTCATTACATGAAGGGAAGGTTATTAATATAGCTTAGATTACAAAATCTTCAGTTTTACTCAAATTAGTTGATGCTAAAATGGATACACCCCACAACAAAAACTACTACATCTAGTATTTTGTATGACCTCCATGATTTGTAAGGATGGCACCAAGTCTTCTATGGAATGAACAAGTTGGCGACATTTTGCAACATCTATCTTTTTCCATTCTTCAAGAATGACCTCTTTTACAGCCTGGATGCTGGATGGAGAATGATGTTCGTCTTTTCAGAATTCCCCATAGGTGTTCCCCAATTGGGTTCAGATCAGGAGACATACTTGGCCACATGGGCGTCCGCAAAACTTTTTTCAGGGAGGGCATCATTGTAGGGTCACCCATGCGCTGCCCCTTTTCGACAATTTCATTATCACATTGTCATGGACAGAGACAGCAGGCATAGTACAGTCCCTAGGAGAAGTAATGAATAATGGCTGACAGGCCCTCTTACCAGACCCAGCGAAACTACAATAGTGATCCCTCCGGCTGGACGATCGCTCACTCTGGGTTCCCTGGGGGGCGATTGTGGTCAGTAGTGTAGCATGTCTGTACCCTGACAGTGGCTCAGTCTTTGTCTCTCTGGTGGCGCTGGGCAGTGTGGCTCTCTCTCTGGCGCTGGGTAGCATGGCTCTCTCTCTGGCGCTGGGTAGCATGGCTCTCTCTGGTGGCGCTGGGTAGTGTGGCTCTCTGGTGGCTCTGGGCAGAGTGGCTCTCTCTCTCTGGCCCTGGGCAGCGTGGCTCTTCCTCTGGCACTGGGTAGCATGGCTCTATCCCTAGCGCTGGGTAGCGTGGCTCTCTCTGGTGGTGCTGGGTAGCGTGGCTCTCTCTCTGGCGCTGGTTAGCGTGGCTCTCTCTCTGGTGGCGCTGGGTAGCGTGGCTCTCTCTGGTGGCGCTGGGTAGCGTGACTCTCTCTGGTGGAATTGGATAGCTTGGCTTTCTCTCTGGTGACACTGGGCAGCGTGGCTCTTTCTTTGGCTTCCGCCCAGCACACACCTCTTTCTTTGTCTTGTAGCACTCTCTCCCTCAGCTTTTTTCCAGGCTGCAGTCTCTCAATCTCTCTCTTAATCGAGCTGTAGCCTCCTTCCTGTGGAAAATGGAGCCGCCAATCTTCGGTACTACATGTCCCATGATGCTCTCCTATCCTAGTCTCCTTTGATTGGCCCTCAGTTATGACCAATGGGGAAGGAACAGATCGGGCAGGAAGCTGGGTGGGGAACCTGGTGGGAGCCGAAGTCTCTTAACCCTGACAGGAAAAGGGTGGGGCGAGCAGGGGAAACCGCTAACAACCCACAGCTCGCCTTTCTCCTGACAAAGCGCCGCCGAGTACTCTGCTGTACTGAGCAGGGAAAAGATCCCGCAGCCACACTACACTGATGAGGGGGGCTTACCAGCACCTTGATGGTGTCACCCCGCTGTTAGAGCCGCGCGTGCGGGGGGGGGGACAGACCATATTTGGTGGGCACAGTGGCTGCATATGATGGGCAGCGTGGCTGTATTTGGTGGGCACAGTGGCTGCATATGTTGGGCACAGTGGCTGCATATGATGGGCACAGTGGCTGTATTTATTGGGCACAGTGGCTGCACATGATGGACACAGTGGTTGTATTTGGTGGGCACAGTGGCTGCACATGATAGGCACAGTGTCTGTATTTGGTGGACACAAGGGCTGCATTTGACGGCAAAGTGGCTGTATATGATGGGCACAATAGCTGCATTTGATGGGCACAGTGGCTTCATATGATGGGCATCGTGGCTGTATTTGGTGGGCACAGTGGCTGCATATAATGGGCACAGTGACTGTATTTGTTGGGCACAGTGGCTGCACATGATGGGCACAGTGGCTGCATTTGGTGGGCATAGTGGCTGCACATGATGGGCACAGTGGCTGCACATGATGGCACAGTGTCTGTATTTGGTGGGCACAGTGGACGCACATGATGGGAACAGTGGCTGTATTTGGTGGGCACAGTGGCTGCATATGCTGGGCACAGTGACTGCAAATGATGGGCACAAGGGCTGCATTTGATGGCAAAGTGGCTGTATATGATGGGCACAATAGCTGCATTTGATGGGCACAGTGGCTGCATATGATGGGCACAGTGGCTGCATTTGATGGGCACAGTGGCTGTATTTGATGGGCACAGTAGCTGCATATGATGGGCACAGTGGCTCCATTTGATGGAACCGTGGCTGCATTTGCTGGGCACAGTGGCTGTATTTGATGGGCACAGTGGCTGCATTTGATGGGCACAGTGGCTGCATATGATGGGCAAAGTGGCTGCATTTGCTGGGCACAGTGGCTGCATATGATGGGCAAAGTGGCTGTATTTGCTGGGCACAGTGGCTGCATATGATGGGCACAGTGGCTGCATTTGCTGGGCACAGTGGCTGCATTTTGCTGGGCACAGTGGCTGCAGTTGATGGCACAGTGGTTGCATTTGATGGGCAAAGTGGCTGAATTTGATAGGCACGGTGAGGCTGCAATTGATGTTTTTTTTTCCAAGGATTTTTCAGTTTGTTTGCGCCCCCCCAAAAAATTTTGAGCACCAGCCGCCACTGTTTTGAAAGGAAAGTAAAGGATTTCTGACAAATCTGTTGGGGTGTACTCATTTATGCGCACAGCAAATTCTCCGCACCTCCCTGAGTGGGGACAAATATTTGCATTCAGCACCAATCCAGTGATCTTCACGGTGTGTGTCCTTTTCTTACTATAAGTTCATGCCATGGACATATTCAATCCTAGGGGAAAGCTGTTCTGATTGCGGCATCCAGCAGTCATTTGGAGTACAGCTTTATCATAAGAATTAATAGGGCTGCAGTGCACAGTATGAAGCGGCTGTTTACCGCAATGCATAAATACAGTATAAATGGGCTCTAAGTATTTGGATTTAGTTACCCATTTATATAGGGCTATATAATCAGTTTTTGTTACTGCATCCAGTGAGTGTTGCTGTTCAGCAGATATAAGTATTGTGCATTGATTTGAGCTTTGTTTAAATGAATCGGTGTCTCCATTAGAGGGCAGCAGCTGTACTATTAATTCTAAGTAAACTGACGCGTTATCTTCACTAGTGTAATTTAATTCCTAATGAAAAGATCTCAAGATTACAAATTACATTTCGTGACTCTACAGTGAGTCGCAGCAATCATTGTATAAAGGTGACTCAGTGAACAATATGTGACACAAATGTCTGTAGTGAGTCTCTGCGGATATCACATGTAAGCTCAAATTGTAACTAAACAGCACCTGAAGCAACACAAGACTAACTAGACTCATTAAAACTTCAGCCTTCAGTCCTGCACAATTGTACCGACTCCTCTCCTGTACTGAAATTGCTTACTCTGATTTCACTGCATTCATACCTGAGCCATATGGATCGCGGACGCCGGCGGTGTCGCCACGATTCCAAAACACAGGAAAAATGCTCAGACGCTCAGATTTGAAACGCAGACAGAATCACTGCGATTCTGTGTGCAATTCATAATCGCAATAAATGGCGCTGCACTCACAGCAAATTGCAACGTGCAATGCTGTTGCCAAAAAAAAAAGCTCTTGCAAAATTGCACCGCGATTGGAGTGCAACTAAGAAGTAATGGCATCGCAAACGTGTCCCATGTTTTGGCCCGATTTGGAATTCCGCCTCCGACTCAAATCGCCTAGGTGTAAATGGAACCTTGGGCTGCATTCACAACTGAGCGTAGTGTCTTTGAGCTTCTTTCCGGAGTTTTTCATATTATGAACGATTTTGGTGCGCGTTTTTATACAGCGTTATTGAGCTTTGGCATTATTTTTATTAGCCAATAGAGAAAACTAAAATCTGTTGCATCATTTGTTGCTAGGTTTTTCAGCTTTTTTAGCTTTTCCATCAGATTTTATTTCTTTTATTATTATTATTATTTATTTATTATCATTTTTTTGTTAGAGTAAGGGGTTAGCGTTCAGGTTAGGTTAGGGTTAGTATTAGGGGTTGGGGTTTGGGTTAATATTTTATTTATTGTCTTATTATTATTATTTTAGTCAGGGTAATACTACTACTACTACTACTACTATCAATAATAATTATAATAAATACATGTAAAATAAATACACAAATAAATAAAAATAAGGTTAGGTGTTAATTATTCATTTATTATTACATATTATTAATTTATGTTATTTATTTATTATTTATTAATGATCATGTTTAGTTATTTGTGTATTTATTTTACATGTATTTGTTCATATAGTATTACTATTTTTCAAACATTTTTTCATTTGAGCAAAAAAAAACGCACAAAAACACGTGACAAAAATGTGCAAATCGCTATATTCCATTCATTTGATTCA